>NW_008240042.1:4598416-4640493 GCF_000691975.1 Corvus brachyrhynchos
GATGGTCCTGGGTGGGTGACCTTTGTGGGCAGTCCTTTATAAAGTGTCCAAGTTCGCCACAATAGAAACAGCGGGCATTCTCCTTAGAGACTGCTGCAGCAAATGCACCGGAAACTCCCTCTGTGATGCCCTTTACAACTGCTTGGGTCATTGTGTTCTCTGTGGATGTGTGTCTAGTACAGCTCTCTATCATTTGTTCTATTGTTGGTTCTGTGTCCATGGGTAGGGCCCTCAAGATATTCTTACATTGTTCGTTAGCATTTACCATGGCAAGTTTGCCCAAAAGTTCTTTTCGTCCATCTGGACTCTCTATCTGTTTCTCTAAGCTAGCTTTCAAACGATCAACAAACTGAATGAAGCTTTCATTTGCTGACTGTTTGATGTTAGAGAAATATTGTGTACGAACAGAATCATCAGGGGTGAGAAACAGCGATGTCTTAGCTGCAATAGCTATGTCTTGTAATGCTACTTCAGGTAAGGTTGTAGCTTGATCTAAGGGTTTTTGGAGGTCACCTTCTCCAGCCAGTTGTTCTATTGTCCAATCTGTCTGATTTGCATCTTTAGCATAAGTGTCAGACAGTGTTTTTAAATGTCTTTTCCAATGCCTTTCCCATAACATATATTCGGCAGGGGAAAGGATGCAGTTAATAATGTTTTTAATATCATGTGGTACTAATGTATAGGCAGAGAAAGTGGCTTCCAATAAGTTTCTAAAGAAATGTGACCCTCTCCCATGGTCTTTTGCTGCCTTGCTAAGCTCTTTGATTTCTTTGTATGGGATAGGCTCCCATGTTTTTGTAGATGGACCACCCCTCCTCCCTCTCCCTATAATGACTGGAAAAGCTGAAATTTTCTGAGCCAACTCCCAATCCCCCTCCCGGTTCACTTCCCTGTGTATCTGTGCCCATTGATCTTCAGATTCAGAGTCAGAGCTGCTGCTACTGTCATCTGAACAGGGTGGATAGGCTGTGGCAGGGCAGTGGCTGGGCATATCCCACAGTGACAGACACACACTATAACAGAAAAGCTGTCTTCACTTGTTAAAGGATATATAGATAGGTATGTGATTTATTTTCACAGTGCAGGACTATTTTGTACTGGTGCTATAAACCCTGGAGAATGTGCTCCAGAAAATCTGCTCTCACATAAAGCAAAGTGGAGCAAAACAATCCATAATCATATTGCATTTTCAAACCATTCTCTCTGGCTTGTAGGAATCAAGGGAGATATAGATTAGAGAAATCCATGTGACTCAACAGGGAAAACCTTAACCAAACAGGACGTCCTTAAGGACTATGTCAGCAGACAGCTTGAGAGGTACATCTTCCTTTTCAAGGGTCAAGAGGGACAGATTTTCCTCATGCTCAATGAATTGGCATCAACTGCAGGAGAAACAATCTTGGACAGCTGCTATTTTTGCTCCTCTTATGTCTACCTAATGCTCTCATCTTGCCTTGAATGGCTCTTGACACACCCCTTTCCCAGTCCCTGGTTTCTCTCAGGTGTTTTTTCACCCTTCATGCCCATGTCAGAATTCCCTGTCCAACTCTAGTGTCTGGCTTGTCTAATTTAATCATCTCTCTGCTCTTCTCAAAATATTTCACTTCCTCCTCCTTCATTGACTCCACTTCCAAAAGTCAACTCTCTAACATCAACTCCATGAGCTATCTTATACTGAAGACTTTTCTACCCTGTTACCTCACATCCATCTTCTGTCCCATAATCTCCCCTTGGCTTGGAAAGAGATGCTTCTTTTTTCTTATGTGGTTTCCCACAGCCTTTGTCCACGATTCATCAAAAGTGCTGAGGGGAAAGGATAGTACTGTTATATTTATTTTTGCTTAAGAAGGGTTTTCTTTTCACCTTTTATTTATCTGTAGACAACATGGAAGTCTGGACAAACACTGAAATAGCGAAATACATATCTTGATCACTGAGCTCTTTTAATTTGCACTGCAGCAGTGTCTCCTGGGACGATACAGTTGAAGAGGATGCTAACATTCTTACTCTTCTTGACTGGACAATGAGGTTTGTTATACTTTTTCTGAGGCACATCAAGCCTTTATGGAAGACAGAGCATTTCTAAACACTATCCTGTTCACCTTAGTGAACCTTAGTGTTAGTTCTTAAAGCTGCATTCTCCTCAGAACATATCTTAGCAGACTGACAGAAAAGATAACGTGGGTAAGACCATGGTATTTCACATCACTGACATGTATGACTGCATATCTTCCTACTGTGGAACATAAAAAGGTATTTAGGACCTCCTTTAGTTAAGCAGAATGGATTTAGCTACTTAAGAATCTACCAGAGTTTGGGACAAGTATTCCTCTAAAACATCATCTTTCTCTCCACCCAGTCTGTCCCTTCACACAACAAATTTATGATAGAGCATTCAGCAGCAAAAAAGTGTGGATTTAAATTTTAATGTGCACAGGAGATCAATTAATGTATTTCACATGCAAATATGACAGCAATGACCCTGATTCAGAATGCTTGTTATTTCTGGAGCTGGCATATGGTTCTCTGTAACAGCAGGCATAATGATTGCAATAAATTGCCTCCTAATGCTCCGTAATGAACTCTGATTTGTGTTAATTTGGGCAGTACTTAGCAATTCATGTTAATTTTTTAAATCAGTTTTGTAAGACACTGTATATGAATTCAGCTTCATGTTTGGGTTTTTGGCAATGTTAAGAGCACAGTCTCTCATACAAATTCAGGTTTTGTGCAAAACCACGTGTCATTAATAGAAATGCAAAAGTGCAAGAAAGACAGGCCTCAAAGAAACTTTCAGTTTCAAGTCTCCATTAGGTAAGGGTGGTGACAGATACTGCAGTATCAGCTAGAAATGGACTGCAAACTACCTGGGGTGGGATTATTGTCTTTTGGCGTTTGTACAGCATCTTGTACGCAGGAGGGGTCATGGTACAAAACCTTCTTGACAAATAACGAATGATGTCAATGTCGTGAGAGCAGATTAACTGCCACCTGGGAAGAGAAGGGGTGAGAATAAATCAGCAGCTTTTATTGTCTTCTGTTCTTGTTTTCATTTTAGCTACCACTGAATTAATGCACTGGATTCTTCTGGATTCTCATAAACCTGCTTATTTTAAGAGTCAATGGGACTTTTCACTGGCTTCAAATTAAGCATGACTTTATGTACTCTACTAAGCAGGGATAAAATTACATGCTACAGTGCTCTCCTGGAGTGGTGCATTAGTCAGAGATTTAGTGCCCACGAGTAATCTTTTCTTGATTAAAATCTAATTCTCAGTGTTACTAACAATTTATGTAATAAAATCAGAAAACGATGTTGGACTTATAATAGAAACTAAGATGCAGCTGTAAATTAAATAAGGCTCTTGCATCACCATGATAAAATAAACTCATTAAAAGTGTATTTTGGAATCCTAACTGTTTGGTTTGCCCATTTCTGCGGCTTCTCCCTCCATGCAATCAACTTTCCCAGGATTGCCATGTAGGTAACTAATAAGTAGTAGGGAAAATCTCTGACTTTATACGAAACAGTTCAGTTATTACATCAGTTATAGTGGTTGAGTATGGATTTAGTAGCCTGAGTCTAGGCTGTTCTTTATAAATACTACAGGTAGATATAGTCATAAAGATGGTTGTCTGAATATTGCAGTATGAGTACAAAGTATACTTTCTCATCCCTGTAAAATAGGAATTTAATGCAAGATTATGTAGGCCCATCCATCAAATCTTTGTCCAAATAACAGGAGAGGCATGATTAGAAAGGCCCTATAAGACTGTCAGTCATTTAATAGTTCTTTTCTTCCAATTAACTCTGGATTAGGTAAGTTAGTTGCTAATACAAATATTTGAGGACACATTCTCTTAAAGCTGAATGACTCGTCTAGGTTGTTCTTGTTTGCTAAAATGAAGCACAAGATGTACTTTTGGTAATTGTTCATCTCTATGGCATATAAGTTCAAAGCACAATAAGTTAATGGCGACAAATTTGCTTCCAGTGAATACTTTTATGGTCTGTTTCTGCCTACTGGTGTTTCTTTAGCCCTGCTGATGCAGTTTCCAGTGCCTACCAGGTAGCTGGGCTCAGAGCAGATTTAGATTTATGGTGTGTATGTGGAAGGGAGGAGTGTTTTTCTGTAGGACTTACTGGGTTCCATTACTGTGACAAAACTGAGTGTTAGAAGAATTGCCTTCCAAGACATTCAAATGACCAAATACACTTTTTGGTCATGATGGTCCTCCTTTTCCTGCAGCTGAATTTTAAAATGCTACTGCTCTTTCCACAGTGAAATCTCCTTTTTACCTTTCCATCCATGATCGATAAGAGCAGATGGGGAAAAGTATGTTCTTATATTCTCACCATGTCCCTTTGAGCATGAACTCTTTGAACCCTGAAGACTCTTAAATTATCACTATCAACTTGCACACTTCCTGAAGTTTAATGGAAGTCTCCATAGTACCACAGCTTCCCTTTTCTATGAACAGCTCATGCAGGTGATGTGCATTTTCTTTCTGCAGACACAGTGCATAAGATGCCCCACTGCTTCTGTGAATTCTCTTGCAAACTTCTCTGGGGGCTGCCTGCATACATTCTTTCTCATTCCTGTGAAGGCAGAAAGGCAAAGGGTCCTCAGTAAGAATCCCTTCCTGTGTTAATTTTTTTAATTCTTAATTTCATAATGTCTTTCTCTCTGTCTAAACAAGTTCCCTACCCTTTCTGTTGACACGAAAGGTGAATTTTTCAGTGGAGCAGCATATGTCAGATAATCCCTAACACGTTCATGTTAATTTGCTGAAGGGAAACAGAGAGTATTACGTCTTCCTGCACACTCAGTTTTCCAAAGTCAGTGTATAAAGGGTGAGACTTGGATGGTCATCGGCTCCAGAGTGTAAGAGACTTAGAGATCATAATTGCCTCACACACTGTTAAGATCACTGAGGAACTTTGCCCACTATGGCAAACTGTAGAAAGTTGCCAAAGAAACTGCTCAATCATCTGTGACCTCTGAACACGTCCCCCCCTCTACCCAAATATGTTTCATAAACTCCTGGAAGTTTGGACAGTTAGATAAGCCACCTGACTGGAACCCGAGATAAGATAAAGGTGATACTATTGTGTGATTATCTCAGACTAGGAAGAGGTAAACAAGCTGGGGGAGCACTGATAATGAATATAAAGAATCTACGAATCAAGCCAACTCAGCAACTGTGCTGAAAATCAGCTCTGACTGGGTCTGGCAGGGGGAAACCATACAAGAAACCCACCTACTCAAAGGAAGAGAAAGACTGAACATGAGTCTAATTAGCATTGTAAGTGAGAAAATCATGCAGCCAATGAACATTGATTCCTTTTTTTTGCTAAAAGGTGTAAATTATGAGAAGTTTTGAGTGACTGTAGGAACCCCACCACAGAGAAGACCTGGGTGAAGAAGGACCAATGGGATACCACTGCATCCACAGGCATGGTGACTATATTTCTACTTAATCTTTTTCTCTCTCACTCTCTTTCTCCCCCTCCCCCTTTTCTTTCTTTCTATCTCTCTACCTCACATTTTACTCTTAAATAAAATCCATACTATTGACTTTGGGATGTGGTCTTGTTTGCACCTTTTTTTGGGTAGAGGCATCTCTCAATAATCAAATCTTAGCACACAGGAGAGTGGCTTATCTAGGATGGTACAATATTTTCCATGCTCTCTTCCACAGCTGGTTGTAAAGCATAGTTAAAATATATTTGCTTCACACATTTTCCACAACTCCAGCCTGAAAATCTGGGCAGACCACTCTAAACAGACTCCACTTCAGAGCTGTGCATGCTTGGGATATCAGTCATGCCATTTAAAGACAAAAAGGCTCCTTATGATTATCCAAACTTACTTCAAGGTGGAGAATCTCATGTACATCACTCTTGCATCAAGCAGTATCTTCAGTGCTGGTGTTAATCCTGCCCTCCAGAAAGGCTTGTCTGCAGATAATCAAGATAAAACATCCCTCAGGGATTCATTCCTCAATCATCCTTATGTCATAAAATCCATTTTTATTTGTCAGCTGAATGTTGTCTGTCTCTGGTTCCTGAACTGAGATCCTTACTATGCCTTTCCCATGTAGATAAGCAGTTCTTCAGTTTCTAATATTTTTCTCAGTTAGGGGGCACCTCAATCACCTTTTCCCACCAAACTTCATTTGAAGTAGATGTTGAGGTTTTAGAAAAACAGAGAATTCATATTCCACCGCCCTTTAGGAATAAATGACTGACATATATTGGCTGTATCATTTTGCATAGATAGTATCCCTGTTCCTTTCCATACAGAAATAAGTGGGTGTTGCTCTTTTACCTTTTAAAACAATGATCTGGTAGGAGAGGAATCTCATTTCCTGTTGATCTTTATTTGGTATCAATCCTACATTGAAAAAAGGAGAAAAAAACCCCTGAAATTATTACATTTTTCAACAGTTTCAGATTTCATGCTTTAATTTAGCATAATGCAAGAGTCATCCTCTCAAAGCTGACAATTAGGGGTCTGTAAATAAGAATTTTCAAAGTTTTTTTTCCCTCAGACTTGATGATGGGATGAAGGACCAGATGCCCTTAAAAATCCCTGTAGATCCTGAGGGGAAAAAAACTCACCTAAAAATCTCCCTGCTTATATAATAATTTCATATATTTCTCATTTCCCAATTCCTAGGAAATGTCAGCTTAATTTTCAACTGAACAAGCCTTGTGGGAAGCTAGGACTCATGCAGAGGCAAGTAACTATGATCCTAGAAGAAGAATTTAATATTGCAGAAGTGCAGGATATATGATGTGACACTCAGTGGGCAGAAAGCATTTATTTTTTTCTTTCAGTCCATTCCAGCTGTTGAAAGACAAGCGTGCTAGCACTTTATGTTATTCACTCCAGACAATATCAGCTAGTCACAGAATCACAGAATTACAGAATGGATCAGGTTAGCAGGGACAGCAGTGGGTCATCTGGTCCAACCTCTCTGCTCAAGAAGGGTCATCCTAGAGCACATGGCACAGGATTACATCCAGGTTCTTCTTGAATATCTCCAGTCAGGGAGACTCCACAACCTTTCTGGTCACCAGTGCTTGGTCACCAGCACAATAAAAAAAGTTCGTCTTCATGTTCAGATGGAACTTCCTGTGCCTCAGTTTCTTCCTGTTGCCTCTTGTCCTTTTGCTTGACACTGCTGAGAGGAGCCTGGAAACATCATCTAGACACCTCCCTTTGGATACTGAGAAACATTGATGAGGTCCCCTCTCAGTCATCTCTTCTTGAGGATGAACAGGCGCAGTCCCCTCAGCCTTTCCTTGTAAGAGAGGTGCACCTGTGCCTTAATCAGCTTTGTCATCTTCCAGTGGGCCCACTCCAGGAGCTATGGTAATTATTTAACTTTATACTCTATTACACTTTCTGATTAAACCTATTTGAATAATCAGTTGTCAAAGAAATAAGATTTTACATTATCCTGTATCTAGGGCCTCTTCACATGACACTCTGTTCCTGGGGACTCTTCACACCTCCATTGTTCCAGCACCCTGTTGTCACAGCTCCAAGACCAACGCATAGTTGCTATGAAGTTTTTTTAATCCGACATCAGCTTTACCTCTCCACCCTCTTCAATCCTTGGATTAATTCAGAGCAGTCTGAAGGCTATTTTCTGTTATGAATACAGGCAATATCTCCTACCTCTTCTGTACCTTAGTTGTGTTTGAAAATATTACTGATATGGGTGTATGCAAACCAGCCTACAGTTGAGTGTGCACACTTCGTGTATGCAAACCAGCCTACAGTTGAGTGTGCACGCTTCATTCAGCTCAGGTTTCTTCATCATCAGAGAGAATTTGAAGATACCATCTGGACACAGCTTGGCCTTTGCTCATAAGCAAGTCACCTGAGTGAAAGATTTTAGAAATATGGGTTTCCCTTTTCTTTGTTGGTTTCCCTTTTTATCCTCATTTCTATGTAAAAAAGTAACAATAAAAAAGTGATTAAACACTTGCAAAACCTGATCCCCAAGGAAACATTTTGCAAACAGGTAAACAAGCCAAGCAGGGTGGAAGGAGCCTGCACATATAAACAATGTAATAGGCATTTGCTGTTGTGAGCTATTTTCAGTGTCCTCATAGCATGCCCCAGTATGACAATTAGCTACTGGCACTGGGAGGGAGCAACTAATACCACAAACTGGAATCGATTTTGGTTGTTCTCCCAAACGTCTTTCTTCCTCCTCTCTCAGTCCAATGCAATGGAGTTATCTTTTTTAAAAAAGAAAATAAGATACCCTATAGAAAAACATGACTTATACATGAGACTCTTTGAGTCCTCAATCTCTTCTTTTTCCTTTTTTTCCCCATGACAAATTGATTTTAATAACTACAATGTTCAATGCAATTATTCCATCACAGCTGGTGGAAGCAAAACATGTTGATTTATCACCGTTCATCTCAGTGACCCTTATGGGCTCAGTGGGAGTTCTTACACTCTGGTGAGTCTAGAGCCAACATCCAAGACTTGGGAGTGAATGATTACACTGCTAGACAGAGCAAAGATTACAGTCAAGGTTGAATTACTGCCCTGACTTTACTCCCACCTTTTTCAGATTTTTTTGAATTTGGAGTCTATTCTGAATGAATTTCCATTCCATTTCCTTTAAAGAAAGTCTGTTTAACTTTGGCATGCTAGCAAGAGAATAAAATAAATAACCCATAAACCTATTTTGTGTACTCATAATCCTTGTATCTCAACCACAGCCGAATGGATTCCATTAAGTCTGTATTATGCATCCAATAATGTACCATAGTGGATGCCTGGGGGAAAAATATTATGGCAGGTTATGCAGCAGTACTTTCCTAGTTACACCTTCCCAGCCACCAGCAATGTGCAGCTGAGCAAGTAGCAGTATTATAATGTTAAATAACCCTGATGGATTTTCTTCTATGAATTTCTTCTATGAACTTGTGCTAGTGAGTGCGAACAAGGGCCTTTTGCTGGTGACTCAGAGTTGTGCTGAAGTCATGACTTTGTATGAAGTACAGTATGCACCTATTATTTTATAATGGTAGCACTCACCTTTCTTAAGGATATGATTTGTGATTAGTTCTAATGATTTCAGATAAAATTGGCCACAGCAAGCTCCAAAGGGTTTAGAATGTCTGCCTGCCCATCCCTCATAGCACACGTTTTTCTTCACAATCACAGATGCTGACTGAGTGTGCTTTAAGAACATTCAGCTACTCTGCTCTTAGTGATGTCAAAAAATAATGCTCCTGGAAATGCTATGCATATACTTAATTTCTTTTAATAATGTCTCATTAATCCCATAAGTTTGTGCTCTTGGCATTCTATGCACTAATATTCCAGAGACTTTTCAGACTGCTGCTGTTTGTTCTTTCATGCTGCAGTCAAAAGCTTACAGTCGTCAATATCTTCTCACACACGCTTACTGAATTTACCACAGTGGTTCCTGGCTTCCTATGCCTGCCTTGGGAAGTGCTTGTTAGTGGAGAGAGACTTGGTATACTGTTGATGCATACAAAAGTCCTGTTACACAGCAAATAATTTAAAGCGACTGAAATTAACTTTCTGTAGCAAAGCATCACAGAGTCATAGAATGGCTTGCGTTGGAAGGGACCTTAAAGATCATCTAGTACCAGCCCTCCGACCATAAGCAGGGGCACCTTTCACTAGACCAGGTGGCTGAAAAGCCTATCCAACCTGGCCTTGAATGCTTCCAGGAATGGGACATCCACAATTTGTCTGGGAAATGTGTTCCAGTGCTTCACAACACTCAGAGTAAAGAATTTCCTCCTAACATCAAAATGGTTATGTCTTTTTATCTTATTAAACACTTCTACTAATTGTTCATGAAAATCATGACACAAAACATTTTTGTTCAACTTGATGTTGGATTTTTAAAGGTAAGAAATGCCCACAGAGAACAGGTGCTGCCTACATTTTAATTAAGATCCTGCATGTGTCTGGATGTCAGGAGGTGAGTGAGGTTCAACCTAGGACTCTTGGCTGTTCTGCTGCACAGTAATTTTGGAGGTTGGAAAACAACCAGACCCAGAATGCAGACACAGAATGGTGATTTCTCTGTTTTAGAAGACAAAAGGAGGACATATTCCTGAAAAAACCCGGTTTATGCACCAAAGTCCTTGGGACAAAGCAGGACAATTGCTGGGCTGCTGCTCCTCCCTCTGGGCAAGAGAGAAGACTGGCACAAGTGTTTTAGAAGCACTGACATGTCCCAAAAGCCTTCCCTCCCATACTCCCTCCCACCAGTGGCCAAAAGCAATTCCAAAGAGGAATATAAGAGTAGTAAAAGCACGGAGGTGAATCCTAAAAGTTTTTTGAGTCTCCAACCCCCTATGACATCAGGCCTCAGTGGGGATAGAGTGGAATCCTGGTGTTGGAGCTGCGAGCCTAACCTTCCTGTGCTCTGAAGGACTCTGGAACAAGAAGCTGCTGAGACAAGTCCTTAGGGAAGTAGATGGAGGAAGGATAAGTGGCATTTGGAATGTCTAGGTAGGAGAAGGGAAGGAAATCGAGGAACTGAGTGCTGCCTGAGAAAAAGAGGCTTGGAATAGAGAAGGCAAAATCCAAATGGAACCTCTCCATCCTAGTTCCTTCTCTTGTCATCAGCAACCACTCCCATGGATTTTTACCTAAGGCAGAACAATTAAATACAGAATTACGTGTATAAAGACCTTAAATTATGAATTTTTGCATGTAGCATGTTATGACTGAATTTCCTTCTGCCACTGGCCAATTGATTACACTTACAGTAGTTTTACTCTTTGTTTTCATTGTTAGGTTAACAACTGAATTAAAGACTACAATGAAAGACTTTTTTTATTCCAGTGCTCTGAATCCATAGATCAGAACATGAACAAGTGCCTGTTATTAGTACATCTATAGATTAACACTACCTTTGGCAAATTGTTTTATTGTACAGAGAAAGTAACAAACAACCTGATATTGGCAACAATTTCTCATATAATTAGATAAAACTTACAGTTCAAACTCAGGTTAAAAAAAGGACTGTTATTGGTTGTACTATGGAACAAAGGAGTTGGGAGGCACTCTTACACTGTGTATTTTTAGTTTTGGTAAAAGATCTTTGCATAATTGAAACATGAGTTCAGAAATGGCCCCCAAATTTACAAGATAACATGAGGGCGTTTCTTTTTGCTTTTATTTTAAAATATGAATTGTAGTCTTCCTTATAAGTAATATGATACACACAAAAGAAGATGCAATGGCAGCATCTGCTCTACCAATACCTTCCTTTGTAATGACAGACAAAAAGTAGTAGATGGGGAATGAATTCTGGTGTCTTTAACAGGAAAAGAAATAAAAAATTATTCAAAGCCTTGAAGCTTCATAGCTTCAGCACACACTGGACTAAGACTGATTTAGGATCTATTCTGAGCTAAGACTTCAAAAGTGCCGCTTCCTTGGCAGTTCAAAGAAACAGTTTATGCCTTTATTTTGAGGGATCTATTAGGCCCAACGTCATCAGCTCTGTATCTGCAGTTTGTTTGCTCCCTTAGGCAGGAGCTAAGCTGGCCACACAAGACAAATTGTAGGTAAATAAATAAACAAACAGATATGAGCAGCTTTCTGGGATCTTGGGCTTGCTTAGCATTTCAAAGTCCCTCTCTTTTTAATAAGTCATTGAACAGCAGAATGGATTGCTCAGTAAAAGTTGACATTTAGAAAGAAAAAGAACACATCTTTAACAGTTTCTTCCTAGCAAAGCCATGAATACATATCTACATAAAGTCAGCCAACCTTCCGGCTTCCCTTTTTTTCTAACTATATTGCTCAGACAGAGTGTTCTGTCTCTGCACTTGAGTCAAAGGTCTCTGTGTTTTATCCAGCATGGATAAAACTGATTCATGACTGCTGATTCCCTCTCTGCAGGAGGTGTTGCTGGGTACTAAGGTTTTGGGAAAATGTGGCTCTTGACTGCAGTTCCTGCCAAGGACTGTAATACATAAACTACTAGCTCCTACCAGACCACTCTAGCACCTTTTAAAAGCATTGGCTTTATTGTACATTAATTAAGGTGGATTCCTTATGTCCTTCAGCTTAGGGGTTGTACTAAGTGACATGTAGTGGTCCCTTCCAACCCAAACAACTCTACATTTCCCTGTAAAGCAGTTTTGCAGATCTGAAATCAGTCTCATGGCTATCAAACAAAGGATTTTTCTATGGTCCAGCAGGACCAGCATGTTAACACAGTGAGGTTCTCACTCAGGTTGTGGACTGCGGGTCCTCCCTCTTTGCCCACCTGCTATCCCCATGTTTTTCCTTTTAAGCCAACAATGGAATGACTTGAATACTGGGTGCAAAATAGTTGATGAAAGCTTTGGTCCACTGTGAGGAGGATTGCAAATCTTTGGCTTCATTTGAAGTAGAGCAGGGTTCATTTGGATGCTGCTTTCACTTTCAATTAATGGTAGTCCTGCTGTGCATTTGCTTGTTATGTGATTCAGCTTTAGAATGACAATCCTACAATGGATACCATTTGGCAAGGATATCCAGAGCCTTTGATATGCTCAACTCTTGCCTGGACAAGCCTCTCAGAAGTCTGATCTAACAACAGGCCTCCAGAGGACCCTTCCCACACAAATTTTGCTGTGATTCTATCAGGGCTTTTTTCATCATCCATAAGAAAAGGTTATTGAATATAGAAAGAGGTCTGTTCCTCATGTGACATGGCAACGCTTTGCTTTATCTCTGACAACCATAGATTTCACTAATGTAACTCACAGCTCAGGAGTTTTAATCTATTCTCCCAGCTAGTAGCAAGGTCAGGAAAACTGCAGAGGTATTTCTAAGGAATAGGGAGGCATGGCTCCAATACTTTTATGCTAGAAAACGATTCAATGGAAAACCTGCTGAAAAGGTTGAAGTGTAGCTAAGCATGCAGATAAAGAAAAGTATGACATTCACCTAAAATATCGTAACTAATGAACAAGTGTATCATCCTGAAGTAAATTTGACAAGGTGGTCACATTAAGTTCACAGTACTGTTTGCTCCAAAGTAGCTGATTTTTCTTTTTTCCCTTTAAATACAAAATCATATAAAAAGAAATGCAGTTTCCCTGAAGGTCCAATGTCACTGCATAAACTGAAGGTAATGCAGGCTCTGGATTTCATGGGCAGGGTAGAAATGTGGTTCTGCTTAAACAGGAAGATCTATCATCAGATGATAAAAATTATTACAGATCAAATAAAGTCAGTGTAAATACACCGCGTCATGATAAATGAAGACCTGCACCTGCAGGTTTCTTAGGCTACTCCCAGTTATTGATCCAGGAAACTGGTGGTTAGTTGGCATTGAAAAATAGGGCTGCTCAGGTCTTGGTATGAAACATGGAAGATTTTAATGAAGAAATGTCAGCCGTGGCAAAAAGCTGTGAAAGCTGAGGCTCAGCCCCAGCACAGACAGGTTCTGGTAGAAATACCCAAAACATCTCCTGACTCTGCCTGTTCCCAGGACCCACAGCACACGGCCTGTCCGTTCTGCTGGCTACAGCAGTGATGTTATCAAAAACACCAGGATCCAATGGTGGATCATCATGCCTTGATTATGCATGCTGGTTTCACACTTCATTTTTTCACTAATATAATGCATATTTGGAAGCCTGATCACAAATCTAGGAGAGAAATTTTTAAATCTGTCCACCCCATTATGTACACAAGACTTTCTCCAAAAAACAATGAAAATACAATTCCTTTTTTCAATGAAACAGAGACATTCAGATGACTTGGGCCTTTTTAAAAACTCCACCATTAAAGGCTCACTTTATGTGATTGCATTTAAAAACCTTGGCTAAGATCATTCAATGATTAAATACAGAGCAGAGGGAATAATTTTTGGGGAATGTTGTCCATAATGCCCCATAGTAATCTATTACATCATCATTTCTATAATGGATGACATCACCTCTCTTTGACTCATCTTATTTGATGTGTCTGTAATGCTTGAAGAGGATTTCATTGTTAAGATGTAGGTTTCCTCATACATCACAGCTGACAGGAGAACTCTCGTTTCTCCCATTCCTTAGTCTTCATTCTGTCCGCATGAAGCCAACCAGCTGCAAGATAATATCTTCTAACAACTGCAATTGCTGTTACTTTGCACACAATGTCATACTGTGCCCTTAACTCTGACTGTCTCCATTGTTACTGTATGCTGCTGGCAATGTATCAACGTTTAGCAAGGATTTAGTCTTTTGTCATAGGCACCTTCTAAGAGTTTATGTAAAACATGATTCCTTGTTTTCTCTGTGGGTGACTTAGAAGAAATGTTGTAAGTGATGTTGACAAAATGAGCTTCCTGGCAGCTAACTCCTCATTTGTAACAGAGACTGGGAAAATCTGATACTCAAAATGGAAGTAGACAATTGGCTGCTCTAATGTTGGCTCAGGTTAAGACCTTAATCTCAGTGCTCATGTAATATAACAAGCCAGTCACTTTCCAAACAGCGCCTGGTATGGTAATACAGAAAATCCTGGAGCTGGAAGGGGTGTTGTCATCACACAGCTTAACAGAAACTATTGGAAGGGTGCAGAGAAATATCTTAGATGGCCTCTTGCTTTATGAATCCTAAGAACATCTGAACCCTATTTAATCTCGTTGTGCAGATGACCCACCACCCTGTTCTGTGCTGCCTTCTTTGTTCATGCTCGTGTATATTTGTATGACATCCAAAAACTTTTATCTTATTTAGTGACCTCACACAGACCTTTTTGCTACAGCCTGAATTTTGGTGACACCAATTTTGTATTGAAATATGGGCATAGCATGTGCACCGCTAATGGCTTATCCAAGACTCCCACACTAAAAGGTTTCTTCCTTGTTGCTATATTTCCTTCAAAGTTACTTTTACATCTTCCCAGATAATATTTCACTGTTGAGCACTTGTCCAGCCACTTTCTTCCCACATTCAGGGTTGCCCTGTCCCAGGTACAGAATCAGTCACTTGCCCTTGTTAAACTTCATAGAGTTGGTGATTGCCCAGGCCTCTAATTTGTCGAGGTCCACAAGACCAAGACATGTGGCAGTCACTTACTGAAAAGAATCGGGTGGTTTTGGAGCTCTGAATCAGGCTTAGGACCCAGCAATGTAAAATATGGTAACCCTCAATTTGTACTCAGTAATCAGACGCATGTACAAGCTGGAAATCTTACCAGGAGGTTGGTATGTAAAGAAACATGCATGGAGTAACATGGTACTGGAATCACTACCAAGAAGACTGATTTTTGAGGAAGACCTCTAAACATATTGAAATTGAATGGATACTGTGTTTATTTGATTTGACATGTGTGTCTCCAACCGAGCCTTCTCTGTCATTCCAGAAGCCCTGATTGTAGAAGCCTTTCACTGATCTTCCATCATCTTGCAGACTGAAGGAAGTTATTAGAAATGTCCATTCCCAATAAATTTTCCTTCAGGAAGGATAAATCTAAACTTACTACTTAGAGATCATTTCAGGCAGGAAAACATGCCAGCACATTATTCATGAAGTTTATTGCATATTAATATAATGCTGTCTGATCTCATTGTTTATATAAATGCCCCATTTTTATTTGAGTTCTCTTAGCTACTTGACTTCAGGGATGTCTGCCAAAATATGACTGATTTCTGCTCTTTGTTAAAGTAGTGTAAATGGGCAGGGCTGGCTGGACTTCTCACAGAATGTATAGCATAGAGTTTCAATATGTCACACTCTGGAGGGTTACAAACTAAACAGCTTTCAGCTAATGGGGTGTCTGCAGTGTCTGAGGAAAGGGAAAGTTTGAGGCTTAGATGCTTATTACAAAGTTATCCCTGCTCCTTCAATAACTCATTTTGATATTTTTTAATTTGCAAAAATATGTCTGTGTGATCCCATAGGCTCTTAACTACTTTGTAATGAGTGTGTATGAACAGATGGAAAATGTTTTCAATTTCTGAGAGAAGTGCTAATGGATGTCACCAGCTATTAGAAAAGCTCAGGTGGTTGCATTTTGGGAGAACAGGTATTGTCATAAGCCTCTTCATTTTTAATGAAATGTTTGCTCATTTATACTTTTATGGTAAGTTTAAGACTGCCTACACCAGTGAAAAAAGATCAGAAATTGAGCTGGAAATTAGTCACTGTGAAATAGTCCAGAACCTTAAATCCAAACATTTCACCTGAAAATAACAAAATCTTGTTATAGGTCACATCAGTATCAGGGAAAATTAATAACTGGGAAAAAAAATTATTTCCATCAAGGTTAGACACCTTTTTTTCTCTTTGTAACAGATGCGGAAAGAACCCCAAAACCCCCAAAAAATAATAATAAAAAAATCACAGCAGAAAGAAACTATTTTTCTATGTAACATTCAATACTCCGTCAATCTATTTAGATTTTTATCCACTAACCCAGATGAGATTTCATACCGGTTTTGAGCTCCCTCTAGCATCAGACATTAGGATCTTCCCAGGAGAAGAAACTGAAATGTGAAATATAAAAGGATAAAATGATTTTCAATAAGTAAATTTTCCCTTATATCCTAGATGAAGGGCAGAATTAATAGAGTGAATAGGGCTGAGAAAAAGCTAAAGAAACCACAATGTTTTCCTGTCTGGGAATTGAGGAATGGAGGGAGGCACAGCTGAATTGGGATAGAGTGGTACTACTGCATTGCCCCTCCTCCTCTGTTACTACAAAAGACAGAGTTCAATAATATAGATTGCTCCTCTCTGTTCTGGTTTTGGTTCACATTGCTCAGCTGCACTGAGACACTGCTTTGATCAAACAGCTGTGAACTGCATGAGATTATATTAACAGATAAAGACATCTCAGTGTACTGTACACAGGCTGATATTTTGGAGATTAAAATGTGCGAAAGAACCTTTGCGCAAAATCTTGCGCTATTTCTCCATATATCTGACGCACAAAGACCAACCCCACAATCAGAGCTCCTTCAGGACTCAAGCCAGACCTGAAGAAGCTTTCACCCAGCTACTGCTCCTTCTTTTATGTCTTGATGTTTGCAATTCAGTTTTCAACTTGCCCAATAAAGTGGGCAAAGGAGTAGCAGTTATGACAAGTAGGGCAACACCTACAGCAATTGTTTCTCTACCATTGCAATGTGAAGAGCAGCAGTGCTCACAAGCAGAAATTATTTTTCTCACCTGTCCCAGGCTTTCCCTGAGTGACAGGCGAGGTTGCAGGTGTTTATTCAGTGACTGGAAGGTGGATGAAGGAGCTCAAAGGGCCATGTTAAAACCTGCAGAGGGTGGAAGAAAGACTGAACAGAGCAGACTCAGGGTGGAATATCTTCCTCATAGGTTTCTTCACAGCACACATTTCCTAGGAACAACTTGAACTTTTGTACATTTATTTTGCTCTCACAATTGATGACTCCAGGCATAGAGACAAGTCTCTATTGTGCAAGATACTGTACAAATTATATTTCTTGGCCTCAGAAAAATTACATTTGGAGCCATAAACCCAAACAGATGGACCAAACATTCTTCAGAGACTGACTAGGTGAAGCATGAACTGAAGGTAGAAAACACCTATGTCTAAGTAAAAAAGAAAAAATAAAATGAGAAATAAATTTCAGTTCCTTCATTGAAAATTACAAAGAAAATGAATATTTTAGCTTCAATCTGAGTGAAAAAATTTAAACATGTATGCCAGTGATGGTATGTTAGCTTCCTTTGGTAAAGTAGAAATGTTTTAATACCTCTCTCTGTCCAGCCCTGCCAACATTTCAGCACCTTCCCAGTTAAGTACTTCCATAATGAGAATGACACAGGCAACCATCAGGCATTGCATGACACTGCAGCTCCTAATTCTGCTGTGTATATTCCTCTGCAGTCAGGCTGAGTTTGTTTTAAGTTTATTTTATTTCAACTAATCTCACAGCAGAAGAAATGGAAGCCTCACGAACAGCTGGGATATGGCAAGTCCCATATCCTGACTCATAAAATCACAGGTAAGCCAAAGAAAAACTATTCCAAAGGCACAGAATAGCAGTTACTTTTCTTTTCAACAGCTCTGCACTGAAGGCAACAGATACCTTTCTTTGAAACCAGTCTGTTGGAATTTCACAGAGGGGCAAAAAAATGCAGACAAAACCCCCAAACACAAAAAAGCCCAGCTGTTGGGTTCAAACAGCCTTGAAGTGGAGCTGCAATCCAGGGAGACAGAGAAACCTGATGAAAGCCAAGAACTGAGAAAAATTTCAGTGTTTATCGATAGAAGTGTTTTGCAAAAGCAGCGTTTTCCTAACAACTGCCTGGTCCATTAGGGCTGGACTGGCCTTGTCCATTGATGTGTTTGACACTGTCTACTAAAAATGATGCCTTTCAAAGACAGGTTGCTCACCTGCCCAGCACCATAACTCAAGTTGTGGCAAGAGTTATGGAGCACGAACACTGCTTTTCACCTGGTGGAATTAACCATGATAAAGAGCTTTTTGAATCCTGGCATGAAAGAGAGTTCCTACTTTTCTTTCATTAGAATGGAGTTAGCAACAAGTATTTATATCCTAAGCAGCTGGGAGAAAACAGGGCATAGCACCAACACAATTCATGGCAAAAAGAAAGACTGTTTTTCCTGCAGAAAAGATCCTCTTGGATAAAGAAGCAGCTTTAAAAGCTGCTGCTTTCACAGAATATGACAGGTTTTCAGACAATACTAAAAAATGCTAAAAATCAACCTCTAAGCCAGAGATGAATACTGTGTCTGAGTACAGAGGAATTGTGTGAAAAATTCTGTTGACAAAGACCAAACTTGGTTGCTGAAGATGAATCAAGTTGAATTTTCAAAAGTAAGAAACTAAGAAGTTCATTTCTATCTTAGTTGGTAGGCTCCTTTTTCACAGGTTTTGTCCCAGAGATTCTGATTACTTTGTGTACACAAAAGCTTAGCATGCTCAAACAGCAGCAGAAGAAAAAATTTAGTTCTGGCAGCACCACGAAGAAAGAAGTGTATGGTCTTATTTTGCTGGACAAGGAGCATGTACAAAAACACAGACCACAGCTGCACTCATATCATGCCCAGCACCTCAGTCTGTGTCTCTTTGCAAACAACTTTTCCTCTGCTGACCTTGGTGGCTACTTTCCTCCTCTCTCTGTCTGTTCTTTTAAAAACCCCTCTCTCATCTTCCTTGAGTGATATTCTTGATGTCCCCTTTCTCAAAATGTCTCAAAATAGTTAAATGGTATTGAACATACCTTTAGTCAGTTTAGGTCAGCTGTCTTGGCTATGCCCCTTTCCAACCTCTTGCCCAGCCCCAGGTTTTGGGGCTGGGGGCTGGGTGGCTTCAGAGAAACAACCATGAAGATGTGGGTGAACTGCTCAGCAGTAGCCAAAACACTGGTGTGTTATCAACACTTTTCTGGCTGCAAATACAAACCATGGCACTTTGAAGGCACTGTAAAGAAAGTTGACCCCATCCCAGTCAGACCCAATATACTGGATAATATGCAACACTTAATAAAATGTATTTCTTAATATGTACAAATTGAAATGTGACTGTAAATGAATTAGAGAATTTAGAAAGAAGTTAAAAACTTTTGAGGAAGTGATTTTAAAAGAACCCCACACTGAGTTCATTACTTGTTCACAAAGTCACAGCAGTCTCGGTTTCAACAAAACTGTGTCTTAAAAAGGTGTGTGGTGGGGGAAAATCAACATTTTTTTCCTTGGACTACCTTCTCTGTTTTTTTCAGTATGAATTTTACCATTTGAATTTAATCTGACTTTGTATCTAACTTAAACTCTGATCTTTTGCAGACTATGCAAACTTGGTTTTCTCTTCTTTCACAAATACTTTTAAACAAGAAAGGCATTACACAAATGTTAGCTGAGTGCCTTGTGTCTGCATTAGCAGAACAAGTTCATACAGCCCCTTGTTTGATCTGCTTGTCAATTTTGCCCTGAGAGAATAAACAAAGTGTCAGACTTACAATTTATTTGTGCAACAGAGAGGCATGCAGTGCATGAGTTGTGGGGGACTACAAGGCTTTAATATTAATCCTCCTCCAATCCATGCAGTGCACTGGTCTGGAGGATTTACAGATATCTGGTAGCCCAGATGGATTAGGAATGGTCGAAATCTAGGACAAATAGACATGGAGCTTGTGTGGTTTAACTGTATGGGGTGTGTAGGAAAAGTCATGTTTTGACAATCCAGACTTCAAGAACACTGTCTAGGTTGTGTCCAGTTTGGCCAGGTCACACTGATCAGCTTCCAGGAGAAAAAACAGGGTGACATCCAGAGAAAAACCTGCAGGAGCGGGGTACAATTGTGCTTTCTGGGCCTGGGTCTAGAAAGATCTTCTAAATATACTCATGCTGCATGATTAATGGTTTCATCAATGGAAGTCCTCATTTTTCATTCAAAGTATATAGTCATCCCTCAATCCCTGCCAAATCAGGGCTGGACTGAAGCATTAGCAACATTTTGGACAGAAAGGAGAAATGCATGAAGTGAAGAGACAAGAGAATGCACAGGTTAAAGCCCTCTCCACTATGAGACAGTATCATACACTACTTGGTTGTCCAGCTACAAAGCTGAGGAAAGATCTGTGTAGCCCAGGAGATTTCAGTTTGATTATCTAAATGAAAAACAAAAGGAAAATGATTGGTTTTTCTCCTTATCTCAACCCAGTGCCTGCTATCTGCCATGGGATAAAAGCACTGAAGAGACAGTTTTCCTTACTGTTTTTTGACTGTCCCTTACAAACATATATATTTTGGGGGATATCTGAAAAATACATGCAGAAATATTTCTATTACATTTATTCATAGTGCTGAAATGCTTTGGATGCCTGGTCATGAATAGGGTGCCTGCTGGACAACACATCAGAAAACATTACCTCCACCAATTGGTTTGGAGTAGAAAGCCAACACAGATTGAAGTGTGAGTGCAAGGGACCAGTGAGACAATAATAGTGTAAGAGGTGCACTCAGCATTCTAGCTGCTTGATTGTTTCAAATTTTGGTTACATTCACATTGTTTCTGGTAATTTCAGATTTTTTCATGGGTGTCACAATAAACAAAATTCTAGGGAGGCAACAAAGATGACATTTTTGTAGTATATACAGCCAGTGCCTCCAGCATATAAAGGAATCACAGGAGGATGAATTACCAGAGGAATTATTTGAAAATTGTTTGAGAGGCTTTACAGGGTGGCTAGCATTGCTGTATGCTTTTTTGACTAAAGGAATCTCAGATAACCTATATTTTTCAGTTGCACTTGGACTTCAGTCCAAGTTACCACACACCCTGCCCCTGAAAATTACAGACCAAAAAATGTACATGAAAGAGTAAAATACTTCATCCTCATAGATCTCACGTAGAGGAAAAGAGAATATCTGTGAGTGGTCTCAGATTCTGTTAGCTTCAAGAAACACAAACCAAAGTAGCAGGTTACAGCTCATTTCACCCATTTCAGCTTTAGCTATGGGGCTCTTCCAAAATGCTGTGAGTTTTATAGGATGACATTACTCCCTCTTTAGGTGTAGTGACAGGGACTACGTGCCTTTTCCATACCTGTCTACTGGCTGCTCCACGAGTCCTAAACCTTTCAACTTTCAAATTTTGGTATCTCCTGGCTTAGCAAAATAAGATCTGAAGAACAGTCTCTAGTCAGGGAACACCCTCCTGCTTCTTAGTACTTTAAATACAATACAGTAATTTTGAAAAGATTATTTTGAATCCCATCAACAAATGAGTATTTATTGCATTTGCTTCTGATTCTCAAGTCAATCACTTAATAATCTTTTACAGGAAATACGAACCTAAATTTTTTCGCTGCTTCCAAAGTTTCCCTCAAAAAAGAAATTCTTTAATGTTTTGAATGACTCCTTCATTGGATAAGTTTGCCAAGAATTCCTGTTTGTCTGAAGATGTGAGGCAGACCAGAAAAGTTCAATAAACATCCATTTTCAGAGGAGAATCAGTTCCATTTGATTCAATTCACCTTCTGGACTTTGTATGTTGATTCTCCTACTATGCAAGGATAAGAACTGCAAAATCAAGCAGGCTGATGATTCACAGAGAGATGAGTAAGTATTTTCAAAACATTAATAACCTTTTTTTTCTAAACTGGAACATAATGAATACAATTTTCTTTGTAAACCTCTAAACCCCTACTTCCAAAATGAATAACTTGAAAACATTATTCAAGTCTGCAGGGTAAATGCTTAAGCTGAAGCAGACTTGAGACTTTCTGTTTATTTCTTTTGTTTTCTTTTCTTTTGTTTTCTTCCCTCTGTTCAATCCTTCCCATAGCCCTGACACAGGTTGAATGTAAGAGCTTTATTGGACATTCTGGAAATTCTTTATAATCAACTCATCACACACACCCCCTTTCATCTTCGTGAGCTTTTGAATACCTTTTTTCTTAAAGCAAACACAAGGAAATGTGGCAGGAAGGTCATGGGTAGTAGGTCTGGGATAAACACTGTAAAATAAGTGAAAAGTGAAATTTAAAGTTTTATTTTCTGTGCAGAACTCATTGTTAAGCCATAAAGATGTCATTATCTGTTTAGCTTTTCTAAACCATTCAGTAAAGTAAACACAAATAAATTGCATTCAAAACAGGGTCAATATGCAAGAAATAAGAAATATTAATGGGATTCAGAGAGTCAACAATGGACGTTTCAGTCCAGTACTTCTGAGCCCACCATTATGGATTTCTGCACTCTGTTGCCTGGAGATCATGTTTTAAATAATCCCAGTTCCCAAAGGCCTTTACAATTTTGAATGCATCTTCTTCCCTTTCCCTCTGGGAATGAAATGCCAAGCATTGCTAAGCATTCAGTGAAAGAGAATTATTGTGTATATCTCATCACAAACCTATTTAGATAAGAAAATAGTTCCAGAACTACAGAAAAATTGCCAACAATGATATACATATAGCCCAGAAATCAAATTGCATCCTGGGTTGCATCCAAAGCAGCTTGGCCAGCAGGGTGAGGGAGGGGATTCTCTGCTCTGCTCTGGTGAGACCCCACCTGCAGTGTTGCATCAGCTCTGGGGTCCCAGCACATGAAGGACATGGACCTGTTTGAGTAAGTCCAGAGAATGGACATGGACATGATCAGAGAGATGGAAAAGGAAGGCTGAAAGAATTGGTGTTGCTCATTCTGGACAAGAGAAGGCTTTGGGGTGACCTAATTGCAGCCTTCCAGTACCTGCAGGGAGCCTATAAGAAAAATGAAGAGGGAGTTTTTACAAGGGCATGTAGTGACAGTAGGAGGGTGGAACAGATTCAAGCTGAAAGTGGGTAGGTTTAGATTAGATGTTAGAAAAAAAATCTTTACTATGAGGGTGCTGAGGTACTGGCACATTTTGCCCAGAGAAGCTGTGGCTGCCCCATCCCTGGAGTGTTCAAGACCAGGTTGAATGGGGCTTTGAGCAACCTGATCTCCTGGGAGGTGTCCCTGCCCATGGCTGGGGGTTGGAACTGGATGATCTTTAAGATATATTTCAACCCAAGCCATTCTATGATTCTGTGTTATCATCCTGTGTTTTTATACTGTGCACTGCTTGACCTTACAATAAATAATATAACACACACATACAAAAAAAGGGTGAGTAAAGCACCCTTCTTTTCTGTTTTTAACAGTTTTAACTCCAGTATTGTGCAGTGCAAATGATAAAGGGTCCAAGTAGAGTAAATCAACTTAAGAAGCCAAGGTGTTAGTTTTCAAAGGCAGACTGGAAAGAAGCACTAAATACTTGATAGAAAGTACTTGATAGAAATGGAAATGCTAAGCCTTAAAACTGAAATGTGAAATCAGGAGCCTGAGATTGTACTGTAAACATTTTTCTTAAAAGACAAAACATTGAAATTATAAAATTTGAATAAATATAAACTCTGGTGGAAGAAATAGACTCTGTATTTGAGGACTGTGCAATGAGACATAATAGCTGCATAACCTTTTAGAAGTTATGCAAGTAAACACTTTTTAGTAATGCAACCTTGGTATGCCAGAATTCAATGGCAAAATTAGTCAACAATGTAACTTATGAGGGACTCTCCTGGCTCCCTCCTCACACAAATCAAATTTGGAGGCAGAATAATATCTTATGATAGCAAGGCAGTACTTGCCGAATGTGTTGTGTGGCAGCTTGCAATACACCTTCATCTGAAATCACATTTATAAAAGAAATGTTCAATTCAAAACCATTTTTTACCCCATTTACTGACACCTAATCTATAATTCTTGATGTAGGACATTGCGCTATGCAGACAGCAGGGAGAAACAGCTGCAACAGAGAATGTTCTTGTGTCTCCAGTACCACCACAGCGCAGGGACAGGCCTTTACATTCAGCCTAAGTGGATCCATGCAAACTAGGGGCAGATTAGGATAAACCAAATCTGCATATGAAATTATGTAACACTGTTGACACTGCTCTGACTGGATTGCTCATTTTCTCCTCCCACTTCTGGAATTATCTGTCACTGCCATTCAGACTCATCTTCAGATAGAATGAGAGATCCTTTATTCCACTGCCATCCTGTCTTTATGTCTGGTGCCAGTTGCATGTTCTGTTAATGGAGATAGTTTCAGTCAGTCTAACTGCAAGATGCAAACACAAGCTGCCAAGGGAATGACGTTTTCTCAGGGGGGGTGGCTGGGAAAGCTGTTACAAAGGATCACTATTCATACTTTCTGAAAATTTTTTGTCTCCAGCATGATGGCTGCAATTAATGGGGAAAGAATCATGTGAGGGGGCAACACCTTCCTACTGTAAGGCATGGGAATCCCTAAAAGGAGACAGGTACCAGGGAAGATATCCTCCTCTGACCTGCACGCAGCCACGTGACATTTTGATGTAACAAGTGTCTTGACCATTCTTTTAGTATGAGTCCCTTCAAAAACCTTTTCTACTGAGCCTGGTAGATCGTTTCAAGCAACATGAATCACCAGACTTATGTCTAAATAAGGCTTTTCATGGTACCTCAGTCAAACAATCCTTCCAGCTCTTCCCATGGGTGTGAAATTCTCTATGACCTTTCAGTGATGCCCCACTGCATTTCCACTAAAGCCTTCTTATTTTGGAGACCAACTATACTGGATCTAGAAGTCCTTAGTTATCAGATGGCACTACAGAATAAAACAAAGAAAAGATGACTCAGATGTTTTATCTTGGTTCTGGGTTTTCCTAGACACTGATTTTTGCTCCAGTCTGGTTCAAACCACAGTGATGTGGCAGCTTCGGAAAATACCTTCTGAAGTCAAGAGCTGTTCACTCAGGTGCTACAGAAAGATTAAGTAAGTCAGTGAGCTCAAGTTTTTTAACCTCTTCAAATGTTCCATTCAGTTGTCTGCATTGCCTTTCCTGGTTAATTTTTAATGTTTCAAATCTGTAATTTACACACTTAGACCAAAACTTGTAATTTGCTCTGTTTCTCTAATGTAGTTAAAATTGTACTTTTATTATTAAACTGTTAAAAAAAGCTTTTGGACAATTGAGAGTGGGTGACATTTCATAGTTAAAATTATTATATTTAGATTCTGTTTCTATTATCCTAAAGTCTGTCGGTGTGGGAATAACAACTTCAAGTGTTTGTTAGCTATTGAGAACAACATTCGGATTATTACCTTTCCAGAAAAGTACTCACATTTCTGCTGAGAAATTACCTTAATTTGCTTTTATTACTAAAACTTAATGAGGTATTAATACAAAATATAATAATTTTTATAATAATTTAAAAATTTATAGGATAACCAAAGCAACATTCTGTCTACCAAGCCCATTTGGATCTTTGGTCTCCCTGCTAAAAATGCCAAAAAATGTCTGCCAGTTATTGCCAGGGATAATGATGACCTCTGACTGTGGTGGCCCAAAGTAATCTCTGACTTGGTTTCCCAGCCATTAAATATGATGGGGAATACAGATCCCTGTAGGCTGTGACCCCTTTTCTTCTTTCATCTTTTAAAGCTCCAATTCTGCAGCGCGTACAAGCACAACTTTATCATTGTGACAGCACTGCTGTCAGTGGAGCTGCTCCAACAATAAGGTCAGCAAGAACATTCCTACAAGGCTATACATTGAAAAATACTTGAGGTGAGATTTATTCCCCAGTTAAGAACCTGAACAGTGCCCAGCACAATAGATTCTTCTATTTGTTTGTGGCTTCCTCAGTAAAAAAGTTTGTTATAATAGCAATAAAGTGAGACGTTCTATCTATCCTTTATCATTTTACAGCACTGTCATATTTCACATCTGGTACTGTGTTTGACTTTTATTCCCAGCCCTGTTAATATGTGATATATCCATAGAACTGCAGACTCAGAAGATTGATTGAACATTTCTAATAAACATTAAGCTCTAGTGTTATACACTTGCACACCAAGAGAAAAGGACAAACACCTGCTTTGCAGATGTCTGAATTTCTAATGTGTCAATGGAACACAGAGGTTTCAGTCAAAAGCAAATCTATTTAAATGGATTGATGTGCTTCAGACAGGCAAAAAATAAGCATGAAATGCTAAAGACTGTTTCTCAGGTTTTATTTCAGTTTCTTTTCTCAAGACAAGACAATACAGTTATCAGATATTGGTCATTGAGCAGCCTTTCATGTGTTATTTAGGGAAAAGCTCAGCTGTTTTAGATGGCAAAAGATTGCAATGTAAATTGAGTATCACCCATTATTTTCACTTAAGCTGAGATTTATTTCAGCCTAGTTTCCTGTTTAAAGGGAAATGCTGCCAGTGGATGACTTCTCACTCCTGTGACTGAGGCCTTAGTAAATCCATGCCAGCTCCCTGCTGACTATTGATTCCATCAAGTTCAATGAACAGAAATAAGAAGTTCCTAATTCCTTGTGACTTTGCATAGATGTGTTTATTTATTAAAAGAGGGAGCTGTGACAGTGTGCTTCCCGTTCAGCACTGGTACAACTTTTTGTTGGCAAGGACTGGGGAGAGAAGGGTGGGCTGTGCCAGGCAGCTTGTAGGAAGTGAAATGATATTGATAAGATATTTGTGATTTTTGCTTCTCAGCAGAATCTCTGTGCTCCCTCTCCTTTGTGCCTTTGCTTTCTCTTTTTAATATTCTAAATAGAATATTTCTAATATTGTTGAGAAGCTAAAAGCAGGGGACAAAATTTTGCCTTAGTTCTGCCAAGGGGGTTCATGCCCAGCTCACAAGTCTAGCAAGACAACTTATGTGTCTTTCCACTTATTTTCTCTAAAAGTAGTTACTTAGCCCTCTGAGTTGAAACTGGAAGCAGTGTACATTGATGGTTAAGTAGCCCAACTAGCTCCAGGGTTTAATCACTAAATATCCCAGTTTTTAGGGCAGTTGGAATATATTTGTAGAATTCTATTTACAATTTTGTGGGCAATGAAAAGAAGTAGGCTGCAGGAGAGTTTCTGCCATCTGTCTATACCCACTGTCACTGATTTTTTTTTTTTTTAACAGCTTCAAGCCCTTCACTCCCAGGAATTTCTCTGATTCCTCACACTCCAGTATGAAAGATGTTGCGTCAGAAATTGAAGCATGAATTAGAGGAGTAATTCTCCATTCAGCAGGGGACTCCTCACTGAACAAGCGACTATCAGATCTCTGTAGTTCATTGGCTGGCTGTGTGAATAAACAACTACAGGCTCAACTCCAGGAAAAAAACTTTTTGCTTCTTGTAGCCACCAAGCCTAAGGGTCTTCCTCAGACCTTTTGCCTTCAGATATGGGAATAAACTACTTCCTGCTGTCTTGTTTGGAAACCCTTGTGAGCAGAGGTTTGATAGTGAGATTTGCATCTGCAACAGTCTCTGAAAGTGCCAGCTCCATAATTCTGTATTTAAGAGAATGCAAAGCTTACCATGCAAACAAGGTCCTTCATGAAATTAAAGGTCTAAAGCAGAAATATTCTATGCATTAAGAGGATAAAAAGTAAATTAACACGGAGATTCAGTAGCTACATTGAGAATCTCACAGAAATGCCTGCCAGCCCAGGCAATAAATCAAAATTTACATTTAATAAAATCACTGTCACAAAGTTTCTTATTTGCACAGTGCTTCAGAAAAGATTCTAATTGTTTTTCAGTCAGTTGTTTTTATAGTTACCAACCATTGTATTTTCTCAATTTTTTTTTTTTCCTTTGGAGGCTCTGGTGCTTTGTTCTCATTCTCTAATACCTTCATGAGGCTGGAAAAAGAAATCGCTATCCAAGAGACTGAAATTTCAAAATTCTACATTGTCTTAAATTGGGATGAAAACCTCAGAATAACTTGCAAACAAAACATGCAGAAATGTTTTCTTCCTGCCATACAGAGCATCTCATTTCAATAAGTTCAGAGCTGCTAAACTGATTGTCTTATTCTGTTATTTAGTCAAAAAACAGGATGAACAAACAATGTCTGGACTTTTTGCAATGAAACATGTCAAAATTCTGATAGTAAGACTTAATAATATGTCTCCACCAAGAATTTGGATGAAAATAGCATTTATCTGCAGGATATATTCATTCTGTATTATCAGCATTTTCTAATGGGTCACTTTAGAAATTTTTCATCTAGCTTAATGCAGCATTGTTGTACTGTTATTATTATGTAGGGCTCTATCCTTTGTTCACAGGCAGCAGTATTTGCAGAACTTACCTTTGAATTTAGAGGATGAGATTGTGCATCATGGTAGGAAGAAGGAAAGCAGAAGGGGATGAGATAGGAAAAAAAATCCATGGATATTTAAGTACAAGCCATCAGAAGCAGATTGTTGTGGAACTGCTCATATGAGAATAATCTCTGTGTTGCAACATCTTGCAAAATATGTTAAAATCCCTGAAGCAGTCACGGGGCTCCTGGTAGATAATGGAGAAGTCTGAGCTTTTTGTTCAGAAGCTCCCTTGGTGTTGATTTGGTGTGTGATCCACAGTGTCATGAGCAGGTGTGTCTATGGTGTTTTTAATTATTTGAGACCTCTATTATGCACACAAATATGTGGTAATTGTGCTTTCTCACCCATACAACCAGTTGCTCAACACTGGTCATTTGTCTGGGGTGGGGGATCACTTCTGAGATCTTTCTGTCACATGCACAGTAGCCCTTTGATTTCATATTAATGTCTTTATACAACTCCTGTTGATTTCCCTGTGGAGACCAAACCATGATCTTTGTGACTACAGCACCCGAGACCCCATTTGAAACCTTATCTCAAGCAGTGTACACAGATAATGAGACTGAGAATTGGTATTGATAAGCTGCACAGGGAAGGGGAGGAAGTGCTGATTTTACAGACATGAGGCTGAGACTTCTTCTGGTCCTCCCCTGCAAATGAAAAGCCAGTGGGAAAAAAGGCATTTAAAAACCTTTACGATGGTAATGATCAGTACACAAATCTGACACCTGTGTTTGATTTTAACTCTGTGCAGTAATATAATTACTAAGTACCAACAGTTTCAAAAGTTTGCAGTGCTTGTGTCATGTTCTGTTGAAGACTGCCCAGTTCCCTCTTTCTCTCCCATTCCCTTTCCCTCTGTCATCATCCCAAGAGCAGGATGACTGTCAGCTGCACAGCTGCTCCTCTGCTCCAGCACTGGAGATAGATGTGGAATGCACCCACTTTACTCTTCCCACATGAATTATTCTTCTCTCCTGCCAAGCAGGGTCATAACAGATACACGGGGGACAAATGGAATCTCTGTCCACAAACTTCATAAAATCTCAGCGGCAACAACCTCCTCCTCTTCCTCCCATAAAAACTTCCCTTAGCACTGATATAACTGGTGATACCAGGATCTTTTAGGTATTTATTTATATCCTTATTATGATTCAAATCATGTTGTCAATGTTGTCTTTACAGATCCCAAGCTCCTTCAGTATCCTACATGGGAGTCCTAAAGAAGCAGGAAAGCACTTGAACCCAGAATCCAAAGTTATCTCTGCTAACTGCAAGGAATGATCCAAACTTACAGGGCAAGTTCCTTTTCATTTCTTGTGCTGCAACTCCCTAGGTCTCAAGTCTGTTATTATTTATTATAACAATACAGACTGAATGGAAAATGTTAACTTGTTTTTTTTTCCTGGAAGGTGAAGAACTGCAGAGAGAGGAATGCATGAACCTAAGTACAAGGAATGCTTAAAAATAACTCTTAAGATCTTTCCACATTAAATGTGTATCAGGAAACTTCAAGGATACTAATGCTGTAGGGCTTTATTAGTTTCATCCATAATTGTATTTTTATACTTTCATGCTACTCAAATCAAAATACACCAGAAAGTGCAAATAAAATCTTGTTAGAAAGGCACCAGCACACTGAAGAAGCATATACTTATTTTTAGGGTTTTTTGATGACTTGCTTGTAAGATGCCATATTTACCATATTTAAGATCAAAATAAACTCGTGATTGTTTTACGAAAACACTTCCTACATTGCTCTTTACTCAGCCCCTCCCAAAGAGAGGCATCACTTGATCACCGCACTCCTGATCACAGTTCCACAGAGATCCACACAGAGATGATGGAGCACTAGGAGCCCAGCAGCTCACTGGTTAGGGGTAGGATGGGGGGATCCATTCTCGCTGCTCAATCAGAAGTGCTGGTATTTGAAATGGAAGCATTTTCCCACCTGTACTGTCAGCTGCCTTGAAGGACTTGTGGAGATGCAAGCTGTGTTTCCCTCCCACCAATATGTATCTGCGGGGGAGACCAAAGCTCGCAGATTGATAGCTCAAGCAGCCATCAGGCTGCTAAACACGGCAGCCCTCCTGAACACTGGCAAAGATTACATTACATAAAAGCATCTCTCAGCTTCTGTGGAAGCCCCTGGTCTGCAAGACTTGTATTCTTTCTGAATTAGGATTTTCAAAATCTGACCTCTGACCCTTTCTGTGTTATAATTTAAGAGTTCTCATATGATTTCCATTTTAATAGGTTCAAATGTGCTACACGCTGGCTAGATTATAAATGGTATGCATGCTTTCCTCTCCCTTGTTTTTTTCCCTTTCCTCCTCATACAGTAGTGCTTTGAAGTAAATACCATCTCTGGGAATGTCTGTGCACCATCCTGGCCAATATAGCTCTTGCTTGTGTGAAAATGCAGGTGTTAAACAGTAGGAACAAGGACAATGTTATCAGTATTGCTAGTTAATTGACTTTAGCTGTAGTTTCCCAGAACAAAGATGTCAAGGGATTACAAGAGACTGACAAGGGACAAGAGACTGACAAGGGACAAGAGACTGACAAGAAAGCAAGCCTCAAATACATCTAGGAGGAGGGCAGAGAAGAGAAAACCAGCCTGCAAGGCCCTTGCTTCCTCTTCACTCCACAGAAGGCAAATAGATAAAGGTAGGACTCCAGTGGGAAGTTAGCTTTCATCCTTTTTTCTGGGCTGCAGGAATCTTTGCAGTTTCTGATAAGAACAAAAATATATCATACAGAAGGAAATTCTAGGGATGATGCATGCTTTTGTGTCCTTTAATGAACAGCTGTTGCACATTTGTATTTAGGGTAGGGGGGACTCTGAAAACTGATTTTTTTTTCAGCTGTGTCCAAGCTATTCACTGAAAGTCATGCAAAGGCAAATTTAAAAGATCATTGAGCACATCTGGAAAAGATGCTCCCTGTCATCCATAAATGCTACTAGAATCAGGTAGCAAGTTACTTTCAGAAACCAAAGAAATTCTAGTTCCAAAATTGTATTTGTAACTTTTCCTGATTTATTTGCATTGCAAACATCCCCTCTTCAGCTGCTGAGCCCTTTCACTTAGACTGTACAATTTAAAAACAACTGAACATAAAAAGAGAGTTAAATTTCTACAGGGGGCCTGGAATTTGTGATAACCTGTCTTCTCAGTGGTTTCTAAGTTGTCATAAAGAGAAGGAATTATTGTTGGGAATGCTGGAAGGGTAAGAAATTATAAATTTTTCTTTTCTAAGCAGCTGTTAGCTGTCCAGCCAAACATAAGATATATATATATAGACCTGATTTGTGAATACAATGAATAACGGGACCAAGGAAGCTGAAAGCATGTACAGGTTTAAATCTGGAAACATATATGTGATGTGTCAGTTCTGATTTCCAACAATTGTCAGAAACAAGAGTTTTTGGTCTTTACTAATTCAGCTTTGGGAAAAGCATTTTAATGTAAAAAGAGGTAAGGGTGAGCCAGAAATGAGCACCAATGCTTGTTCTGAAGAAAGAAATTCTCTGTTTTTTTGAAAAATATTTTGTCTTTTGCATGTGATTCTGATGTCCTCTATATCCCTATCATCATCTTTTTCATAGCTCTGCTGAAGTTTTCATTTCTCTCAGTTGCAATGTACATTAACTTGTCTTCATATAAATAATTCCTCAACAAAACAGTGCTTTGCATTCTCACAGCCACCAGAGCTAACCAGAAGGTTATAAAAAAAGAAAAGACCACCATCCTCACTCAAACAGTGCTCCTGGCACCTTTGGCTTTCCAAGGCAGTGACTCCTTGCAGTCTCAGGGAGTGCCTCCTCTGACGTCAGAATTTCAGGACTAGTTAACTCAATAGATCAGTCAAAGGCTTTCAGGGCATATTAGATCAAAATTGTCAGCTCACACATGAAACAAGAGATACAATGCTTTAATTCAGAATGAACTAAAAGCAAAAGGAGGAACAAGTCAAACTGCTGCACAATCAGGTGTCAAACCTTTGACCCTCGTAAGTAGACATGTATCCCAAATCAAAAGTGCATTCAAAACATGTTTTGAATTCTAAGAAGGCTGCAGGTGAACAAATAAAACCATTCAGCCCTGGCACCCTTTGGTACAGAGCACAACCTCTTCCCCTCCCTTGGAGTAACTGATGTGTTTGCCTATTCACAGGCAGAACAACTCCAGAAGAAAAATGCTGCTCATGGAGTGCTGGCATACATCCAGGTCAACAATTTGTCTAAGGTATGAAAAAAGAGCGTGGCATCCACCCACACCTGTAATATGTCCTTCATGCAGTAGTTTTCAGTAGTGAGATGTGTGTGAAGCGATGCAGATGATTACTTTGGAACTTCCTGTGTGTACTAAGGTCCATGACAAATACATTTTCATTGACCCCAAAGTTTCAGCTTTTTGTTTTATATTTTAGTGGATTTTAATTGTACCCCTTGATGGTACTAATCACATATTTGTCCTTAAACATTAAGAGATTTAATGAGCAATGCACTGGGCAAGATCCTACTGCCATGAGCAGTTCTGCCCAGAGCCTGCAAAGGTGTGTCATGAGCTGATTCCTTGCAAGCACTGGCACCAGCACCAATGCCATGAGCAGTGTAGGGCACCTTAGCCCTGTGTTTCGTTCAACCCCAGCCCCAGCTGTGTTTACCAGAGGTGACACCTGACCACTCATATTCCACAAAGGTTACAAAAAAAATACAGTGGCACTTCATCATCCTCTAAAAATGTTTGGAATTAACTGATGTACTGTCAGTTGCTAACAAAGAAATCTCCAGTCAGGGACTGTGTGGTACCATGCCCATGAAACCTTTAAATCTTCTCCCTGAGTTGAAATGTCTTGTTGTGATCCCATACTTCAAAGGAGTATCATTTATCTTTCAGTTAAGCTTAACTGATGAAAATTCTTCTTCCTGGCTTTAAATATGTATGCCTCATTTGAAGCCACTTCTTTCCTTTTTTTCCTTAATTCCATATAATAGGTTGTCTAATCAAATTTCTAGTTGTGTTTAATTTAGTCAACATAACCCAGTATCTTGATCTCTGGGGGCAGGCATGTTGATTTTTAATGAATTGGCTGATATTCTGTCAGTTTATGAACTGTTTGTGCTGAATGTATCAATTATCATCACCATGTAACCAAATCTGTCAATTATGTGACATTGTGTTAGTTCATTGAGCAAATGCAAAGAAGAGGCTGTGACCAAAACTGCTGGGTCCGTGCTACTTCTGTGATATGGGATGAACAATCACGTTGTAGAATTAACCCAGAAATTTTATAGTTAATTTTCATTATCTTCTTTTCCTTCTGTCGTGAAAGCTGTGCCTTGGATCCTCCTCCTTACCTCCAGTCAAAGCTGTGATTGCTTCTAATTATTTTATAGGACAGAAAACATTTTTGTAAACAGCTACGAGAGACACACTCCTGTGACAAGATGATGCCAAACTAGACAGAATAATATCAACAAAAAGGCTTGTCAGCTGTGACAACTTCATGACAGATTTATGTCCCACCCAAAATATTTTTCTCCCTGTCATGAGTACTGATGAAACATGCTTTCTAGGACGATTCTTCCCCAAAAAAACAACCCCCTCACCAAAATCCAGAGTACTGTCTACACGTTCTTTTGTCAAAGGGAACAGGTCATAAAAGATCTGAGATTTTTAATACATGCCTAGCTATCCCTTTTAATGAGAAGAGATTTAAGAGGAGGAACAGTTTACACTGTCATATTTTCTTTTCTTTAAAGTTTAACAAATGCAGAAAGCTAAACAAAAGGCATTTGGGAGCTCCAAAGGAAGACTTCAAAGTACTCAGAGTTAGACTGAACATACTGGTTGCTCCCAGCTGACAGATCAAGGAGCTGAGGGCCATGAAGAAGGAAAGTGCAGCTGAAGGGGTGTTACCAATCACACCGCCATCACTGAAAATTTTTAGAAATCCTCTTCACTAGAACAGCCTTCTGTCCTCCTCAACAGGTGTTTTCTGCAACCAGTCTGAAAGCTGCGTACAACACATAGAGCTCTACATATTTATAGTATGTTGCTCCACAGACAGAGTGACCTTCTCCTTCCATTCTCTTTCATTGTCTCAAGGAATGAGACCCCCAATTTCATCACATATAAAGATGGATGCCACTGTGGTAGGAGAGAAGCACACATGGAGTGTGAATGAACACTACTTGTTTTCTGGGCTTCAGAGAACTTCTGTGATGGGTTTTGAACTGACACAAATTTAGCAGGCTCATGAAAGTCATTAAAATTCTGCCTAGCCTCAGTTCCATATCAGCATGGCTTGGACCACCTGCCTCTCTGCACACACCACACCACAGATCAAGTGCAATGCAGATAAACAAGATATTTTAGTCCTGTTACCTTCTGCTGTAGTGAAATCAGCTCCTTTCCATGCTTATGAAGCATCCTTGTGAATAAATTTATATGTAAATATATGTATATTTGGATATATTTTTCCTAATGCAGAAGGCATTAGAGAAACTAAGCATTGTTAGTTGTACACGAGTGAAGCTGGACTGATGGTATTTGTTTTAATCATAACAGTTGGTGTGCAATTATGGGAAAATCCAATGAGTTTTAGGGCTGTGTGCAGCTTACTCAAAGGCACAACTGAAATCATGTGTCTCTTGCTTGTGCTTCATCTTTCTGCCCTAAAAAAGCAAAACCTTTTTTTTCCACCTTACCTAGGCTGCTTATCATAAGGGACAACCAGCCAGAAGGAGCTGGCTGAGGAATCATCTTTCAGAGGAGCTGCTGAGGCAGTAGCAAGGTGGGATATCTGGGAGCCCACAGAGCTCTGACACCCATGGTGTTGACTGGTGCCAAACACGGAGCTGTTGGTGCTTCCAGGGCTTCTCCCAGGAGAGGCAGAGTTCTCTGCCTGCAAAATGTTGCAAACTTTCTTTATTCCTGAGGAATGCTTAAACGTGTTTGGGGTTTTTTTCCCCTTGATAGTGCATCCTGGTTTCCTTGCAGCCTCTGGCAGCTACGTCAGTGGAAAGACAGACAGCTGAGTGGACCAAGTCCATTTGCTTTGTCAGGAAGTCAAGTAAAAAAAGATTTCTTTAATACAGTGTTGATCTTAGTGACCTCTACTGAGCTCCTGTCCTTTCCCAAGACAGAGAATTAGTCTTCCTTCTATTTTTGGTTTGAAGTGATAAGCTTGTTCCTTTGCTATGGGAATGGACAATGGATAAAAATCAATTCTCATTTAAGAAGCTACAGCAGTTTGCCTTTGCCTTTTCCTGCTGCCTGTATTGATTCCCTGAGCTCTCAGGGACACTATCAATCCTGCTGCAGTCCAGCTTTATTTGAAAAGGAACTGTGATGATGGGTGCAGTTCCTGAGAAAAGTCTCTTCTGGCTCCTCCTTGCTCTTCTGAGAGACAAACCAAGGCCATTTATCCCATCTTTGGTGGTGTGCAGGGATTCTCTGGAGGAGTTTACAGCCCAGTGCCATGATTGTCACTGCAATGCAAATTGCAGTGCTTGTCACTGCAGGTCTTGTCGCTGCAGCTGTCTTGTTTAGGTGGACCAGAAAAAGAAAAAGGAAATTTGCTTTGGGGAAGAAACAGAAACATGACAATTTTTTTCCTAAAGGCATTTTAGAAGGTATTTTCCTGATGCTCCCTTGACTTTTAATTACCTTGAGATAGTCAACAGGTCTGTAGCATGCTGTCCAAACAGTGCACATGTATCTGCCCCACCTCATAAAAGATATTTTATTTGCATAAGGCATTGGATAGTTAGCTCACACTAAACAACCCACCAGAAATAATACCTAAAATGTTAATCTCCATGAAAATTATGCTACTGTAAATGACTATATGGGGTGAGGAGATGGGGAAGGTCAGGTGCCTATAACTTCAAACATTCATGCTCTTATAGATCACCAGGTAATTGTTCCCATCCCTTTTTCCCAAACATGAAATCCACACCCAAGGAGCTCTGGTGCAGCAGGTTAGTTATGGACCTGGCTTTTATTGATGGTGGCAAGGTGGACTGGTGCAAAACAAATTTCCCTACTGGGCTGCATTAAGCACCATCGTTAAAATAATCTTTTTATACACATGAAGTAATGCATTCTTTCATTTTTCCACACCTTTATGCAGACAACAAGGATATTGGAGAAAAAAGCCCTCCACAAACCAATGGGAAAATTACATCAGGTGCCTGAAGCATCTACCATCATGCAGGATTACTTTATAGACACAACTATAGGCAGTCACCCATTGCATACATTTCAACATTCACTTCTAGATTTGAACACTCAAACCCATTCTGTTAGTCTCTTTGCAAGAGAATTTCCTACTGATTTTCCCTGGGACTCGTAGATTGAAAACTCTGATATTGGCAAGAAATATGAGACTGGTACCAAGAGCTCAATATATCTCTGATCAGTGCTAGCAGTAAGAAACATTTTCCGTGGAAGATGTCTCTGCCCTTCCTGCAGAATTTTCTCCACACTCTCTATTTCCTCCTAGACTTGCAAATGCTCCTGTTCTGCATGGATGGATCTATGCTGGGTTGTGGTGGTCACTTTCAGTTGCTACTGTGTCAGAGTGAGCTCAATTAAACTGCTTTGTGTACACTGGATCTGCCTGGTTGTTTTTCCTGGAGGCCAAAAAACCAAAAGGGCTGCCAACTGTGCCAGGCAGTTATAAATCCCAGACTCCTATTGCTGGATGCAGGAGAGTCCTGAGATTGTAGGAGTTGTCATTGTTTGAACATAAGAGTTAAGCCTTAAAACTATTCACAACTGCATCTTAGCTTATTTGAAGGTGGGTGCTAGGCTTCTGTAAAATAATTATTATTCCTTGTAGAACAAGCCCAAGTGTATAAGGTTCACTAGGCAGATATTGGTAATTAGTTCTGTTTTTTTACTGCAGTTGAAACACATTAATTATTTAATGAGTTTTGAAGTGCCTAAATGTGTTTCCTTCTCAATGAAAAATTTATGCCATGAGGCAATGAACAATTTGTCTCTGCCTAGTCAATAAGTGTTTTAGACATATGAAAATAATGTTAATCCATAGGGGAGGATTGAGGATCAGTATTGTGCGTGAGAGGAAGCCTTTCAGTTTCTCTTACTTGAATTTGTAAAAAAATCCTTGAAAACTGCTGAAATGAAGAAGTTAGCACTAAGATTCAAGGAATGTGCTAAGAAACTTGGAGTATATTTTGGGGGATAGTTTTAAAAGACTTTTTGCATTTACATCTGTTGCATATGCAGAGCCGTGCAGAAATAAGTTTAAATGCTCTGGGAGGCAACAGTGATAAGAAAGAATTCAGTGAGGCTCCACAATGAACAAATAAAGGGAGGTTTTCTGTCACTTGAAAATAAAACTGTCCTGCATTTTCTTTTAAAATTACTCAAATGAACTATGCATCAAAGGTGTTGGATTTTTAATTTTTTGGCAGCAGGAAGCTATCCTCATTTGACCATCAATACTCTGTGCAGAGTACTGTGCTCTGTCTGTAGTGCTTTGAGAAGTGTTTAACTCTTCATATTCTTTGCACTCAGGAGAATGTTTTGGTACAGGCTTAGGGCAGGGATATTTGATAGTACCTACTTCTACAGACAACATAGTGAACATGCATTTTAAGACTAACTTTGATGCACGCTGAGCTTTTGTTCAGTAGCCCTGATTCAATATAGAAATTCTGTCAAATTTTCCACCCTTACTGGATACAGTGAATGAGTTGTCATTTTATTTTCTGATTGAAGTTTATTAACATAAAAACTGTTGCCAGCAAAACCTGTGAAGCAAAAATGAAAATACAAGATTCAGTTGCTAAAAGATAAAATTGTTTATCCCTCAATTTGTTATATGTATTCTTTGGTAAGTAGATAACACAGCTGATTTGGGTAACCAGTCAAGTTATTTTGAGAGCCTTGTGGAAAGATTTCCAATTTTAAAAGATTATGTGTGTGTATATATATATATATATATATACAGCACTAAATGTAACAGATGAAGCATTCCAGCATCACATACGGCTAAAAAAGAAGGGAGCTGGGGAAAGTCCATGCAGAGAACTGACAAACAGCATGTGAGTGAGCAGGATAAAGACAGAGACAGGTTGTCTCCATCACTGTGGATGCACAAAGTAGAGAAAAGGGAGCACATGCCAGTCACACCTTCTTCCTCTGTATTCCCACCATTGTAGAATTAGACAGTGAGATGTGACATACAGGTGCAGTACAAATGCCACTCTGTGTGACATTTTTTTCCACAGGAGATGTAGATCTCATGTTTGCAATGCTGTCTCTGTCTGAGCTAAACTTACAGTATAGAAAGAGCACGTGAGTTCTCTCCTTGAGGAGAAAACAAATCAGTCACTTGGGCTCAGTTTATTCTTCGAGGTCCCTACCACAGGGATGGCAAAACCTCACCCTATTCCCACTCTTAGCCCACTGCCCCAGAAATGTTTTCAGTGGGAGATGAACTGGGACAAAACTCCTGAAAAACATACTTTACCCAAGACAAGTGGAACTGCAAAAATTTCCAATTTTGCAAAGCACAGAGTCTAACAATTAATTATGTCAAGAGAGAATAGGCAGCAAGAGCAAAATAGATCTAACTAAGTCTTCCTTAGTCAAATAAAGATCCCTGTGAGAACTGAAATACCATCACAGAATGTTGCATCCCTAATTGTTATATAAGCTTAATTTAAAAGTCAACAATGCTGTAATTTTGCTTTTTGTAGAGTGGTACTTATGTTCTGGTGGAAAAAACGTACTGCTTTGCTTTGTTGTAAGTTCATTTTGGGCAATGATAGGTCTATTTAGTATAAATTTGACTTAGTTTGGAAAATGCTATCTTTACTGAATGTCTCTGAAGTGCTGAAAGAAAATTTCTTATTCCTTGTCTCATCAATGCCCAAATGAGGGTCAGAAAGGAAATTCCTATTCCTATAAGTTGCAATGTTGAAATAAATTTTATAAACCTTGGCCTTCATACTTTATTTTGTTTTGTAAGGATTGGTTTCTAGATGTATAGTATTTAGTTCTGAATAGAATGTCATTAAAAAGTGTGAATTATTTAATGAGTTTTGAAGAGCTTAACTGCCATTTCTTTAAAAAACCTAAAATCCTCAAACGCATTTAGTATGCTGCCAATTTAAATCCCCACAGCTGTTTGCTCACTCCCCCCAGTGGGATGTGGAAGATAATCAGGAGGGTAAAAGTGCAAAAAACCCTTTTGTGTTGAAATAAAGAGTTTAGAAAGTAAAACAAAACCTGTGGACACAAATAAAAAACCCAAGAAATTCATTCCCACTTCCCATGGGCAGGCAGGTGTCCATGATCTCCAGGAAAGCTGGGTTCCCTAATGCATGACAGCTACTTGGGGAGGCAAAGGCCATCACTTCATCTTCTCCATCACTTCATCTTCACAGCTGTTATTGCTGAGCATGAGGCCATATGGTCTAGAATGTCCCTTTGTTCTGTTGGGGGTCCATTGTCCCAGCTGCATCACCTCCCAGCTCCTTGCTCACCCCATCCTGCTTGCTGGTGGGACAGTGTGAGGAGCAGCAAAGGCCTTGGTGCTGTGCAACCACTGTCAAATAAAAAGAGTGTTACTTTAATAGCCTGGTTTGATTACAGCCAGCAATGCTGTCCCACTGCTCTCCTGTGCTTTCCCATCCTTCTGCATTTTATTACCTTGACTGTGAAGTCCAGAGGGAGACACCATATTTTTGTCTTTTTTGTCCAGTTTAATTGCATTGTAGCTCTTGAGAAGAACTCCTGTATGTTGCTTGGTATTATTGCAACTGAGGAGGATTAAATAGGGTGACCTGTGAAAGTGACTTCTCTTTTTGCTTGTCTTGGTTTTATGTAGTGGGGTTACCCAGTTACTTTTTGAAGGGGAAGCAGACATAGAGGTGCACCAATTGCTACCCATTCTCCCATGTGTTTAGAAGAACTTTTTCCTTCAGAGCAGTGCTGTGACTCTGACAGGAAAGGAGAGGGAAAAAACTTTTCACCAGGAATGGTCGTCAGACAGCCTTAGTCGTGCATGTGCTTCAGTCATGGCAGCCTCTCACCATGCTGCTTGGGAATTTCCATCACATTACTCCCAAGGAAAGGTGAGAACATAAATACACCTAATGCTCTCCTGACTGCTTTACAATAGCACCTAAAGATCCAAGAACTTCCTGCCTGCCAGATAAAAGGAGTCAATGGGTCTTTTTGAGCACTATTTCACCAGAAACACAGGTTGAGAAAGACCTTGTTTGCTTTTGTGACATTCTATATTCCATAAACAGTTCGTATTTAAAAAATGCTTTTAATTATTTTTTAAAGTTTTTTTGCCCATCTGGAGGATGGTGAGCAGCTTGAAATAATGCAGGACCTTTGTGATATGAGTTGCATGACTGTCTGACAGCAGAATTTTCTCAAAGTGGGACTCAAAAATTCAAGTAGTTGAAATCCCCAGCTGCCTGTGCTAAAGACAAAAGGGTGGCCAATTTAATTAACCACAGCCTCCAGGGGCATAATTCATTATCAGTTTTACCAGTATCAATATCCTGAATGTAAAAGAGGCTGGAACACAGACGTGTAACCACAAAAGCAACTCTGTAAATCTGATTGCTTTCCTTGCTCTCTTGCTCTTTAATTGATTGCGAGGAAAAAACCAAACCAAAACCAAAACCAAACCAAACAAACTAAAAAGAAAAAAGAAAAAAAACCCCAGCCAACCAACCAACCAACCAACCAAAAAATCTCCAATGGATTTGATTAGCTTAGTGGAAAAATGTGCCCAAAAAAGTCATTAGAGAGCACTTCCCGGAATCTTTAAAATTGCTTATGTTTTCATATACAAATGCTTCCCTTCTAACCTGATTTTGCCATGCAGCAGTTGTGGCAGTGACAATGGTTAGTCATAGAAATGAAAAAAAGCAGTCACATAGATTGTCCTCTTGAATCTAGGAGAGAATTAACTGTGTTGGGATTCAATAAAGTGTTTCTTAAAACATGTTTTAGAAAGTCCTGTCACCAGATATTCCACCACATCTCTGTCTATCAGTCAACATTGTCAGGAGTATGATTTTCCAAGTATTTAGCATCATTTTTGTGCTCTAAATTAAGGTAATTACTATTTACTTTGCCTTTGAAAATCAGGGCTAATTAGGTAGTCACATTTACATTCTGCAAAGAATTCCAGCCTCCAAATGCTATTGTTATCCTAAATGAGAGAAAGAAGCCAAAATGATATTTTTTTCCTCAAAGTTAAAATGTCAAATTTTGGATTAGGATGACCAAAATGTTTCCAAGTCTGTCAAACCATTTGTCTAATTATCCTTTCATACAATCCTCTGCATGAAATCATTCAAAGAAAAGATTTTAGCATTATCAGAATGGTACATGAAAGCTGAAATTATGTTCTTTGT
>NW_008240042.1:4640541-4644381 GCF_000691975.1 Corvus brachyrhynchos
CAAATGAATTACATTCTTTGTTGCAAGATTTTTCTAACTCTTTAGTATATTGCAGTGAATAGCTTGCTTGGTAATTTTTTTTTTTGCAAGGACAGTGACTGTGGATAATAGATTTTTTTAAAAGAGAAGCTCTCCTGTTACTGACAATCAAAATCTGTGCTAAAATATTACATGAAAACCAACACGGATTAAATTAATCTTTAATTACACTTTAACATTTTATTAAATTTTACTGAAATCATTTTACTAATATAACCAATATCTAAAACCTTAGTTTCAGAATAAATCAAGACTTCTGGGCACGAAACTGCTAGAGCTGAGATAGGGGATGTGCACCAGAGACCTGTAACACCACTGAAGTCATTGATGTTGCATTCTTTGCTGAGCTGCTGGAATTAAGCACTGGTAGGGAGTGTAGGGGGAGCAGGTGGGAACAGCAGATCTACTTTCTTCCCTTTGAATTCTGAGCTGAAGGCTCCTTGCTCTTTATGAGTATGTCTATCATGGCACATAGTGGATCATTACTAGTGGGAGATAGGCATAGCCCCAGGGATGTGTGGAGATCAGGAGCAATCCCTGGAAATTAAACTTATAGGAAAGTCAAAATGCTTTTTAGCTTGGTGCAGCAAACTGACAAAACCAGCTTGCAGTGAGTGAAACAATAAACAATAACTCCACCTTTAGGCTGAGTTTTCCATGATAAAGTTAAGACTTATGTGCAGCATGATTTAACAGCCTCTGATCTTGCAAATGTCAACTTTGGAGTGTACTCCCACATTCCCAACTGTCATAGGTTAGCAAGCATAGTCCCGGAAGGGACGTCCTTGCTAAGGGGTGCTTACAGCTTCCTCTGGGACCTGATAGAGCCTATCAGCTGGCCAGTTTGAATATGGACAATTCTCTAAGCCACTTAAAGTTGTGACCACCTCTGTGATCCACATTTAAGAACAGGAAACTCCCCCCCAAGCTCTCTCTCGTTTCCGGCGCTGGCACAGGTGGCTGCGGGCCCCGTGTGGGGGCCACCGGGCCCGGCCAGGCCCTGCTTGGGCCAGGCCGGGCCGGGCCACGGCCATCCTGCAGCCGATGGACCCGGTCCCGCCAGGAGATGCTTAAAGCTGAAATTCTGTTGTGAAGCTATGATATATCAGAGTATCCTGTTGTAATTTCATGAAGATATGGGGGGTGGAGTGTTCAACTCGTGAGCAAAAGCACCTGCGCTGAGATAGGCAGATGCTGACGCAGCTGTAATTTCATGAGGAGTTTGGACAGGGAGAGATGAACCAGATGAGGACTTTTGCTCCAAACGGGAAAGGAGAAAACCTCAGTCCCTAGAGATGAACCAGATGAGGACTTTTGCTCCAAATGGGAAAGGAGAAAACCTCAGTTCCTAGAGATGCTCCCAGAGATAGTCCTAACGATGAAGATGATGAAGACCCTTTGCTCCCAGGGAAGGAGAAGGGCCTCTGTTTTTGTTTCTGAACGGCTCAACCTTAAAATTGTACCCCAAAAAACTTCAAGAGTGGACCCTCGAAAGCAGTTGCGGGAAAAGCTGCAAGTCGGGGGAAAGGACTCACACGCAGGCAGAGAGACTCCTCTTCCTAAATGGACTGAACAATATTTGGAAGTGGGCGGCTGTCTCGTTGTGATAATGTTTTCATAGCACGAGCAAGAAGAGACTTCTCTTTCTAAATGGACTGAACAAGGTTAATATGGAAGTGGTAAACAGACTGAACGTCTTAAGGGTTGTCTTTTTACATTGTCAGTGGGAGAAGGGAGGAAGGTGGGGGGAGGAGGAGAGTTCTGAAGGTGGTATAATTTTTTTTTTCCCCTCTTTTAGGTCTGTTAATAAACTTCTTTATATTCTTTCAAGTTTGGTGCCTGCTTTGCGTTTCTCCTAATTCTTATCTCACAGCAGATAAACAGTAATGAGTATTTTGGACCAAACCACTACGCTAAATTGGTGTTTCCGCCCGGTTACACAAACCCAACCTGCGACACCAACCAACCTATATTGCTAGGTCAAGATTGCTGCTTTTCTTAAACTGACTGGGACACTTGAAGTAGAAGCAGACAGAAATAATGCCCCATTGCTCTGCTGCTCTTTGCTGAACCTGCATTTCCCACTCTGCCTGATCTAAAGCTGATTTATTGCCACTAGACCTGACAGCAGCCTATTTGTCACTGAAATAACATCAGCCTAACAGGAGTGGAATGGAGCAACAGATGTTTATCCCAGACCAGGATCCCAAACATCTGAGGAGACTAAATGGCTTCTTCTGTTCAAAATACAGATTTTGCACAAAGCCCCAAGGCAAAATACAAATGCCAGTACAACTTCAGAGTCCAGAAACACACACTGGTGCTCACTGTACCTGCTAAATCAAGCCTTCTCTACATCTCACCCAAACTTCCACAGACTTCTGGTGAAATCTTCCTCTGGAAATGCTGTATTGTACCACAACACAGTGTTGGTCCAAGTAAGACAGAGTACCACTGCTTTATATTCTGACCACAAACCCCAAAATTGCCTCTTCTCCTCAAGGTCAGGGAGATATTTTGACTACATCACACTCTCTGAGCTGTCATGTATCCCATCTTCCTACACCTTCCGCTTCAAACTGCTTTTGGAAGCATTGCTGTTTAACTCCAGCAGAATATATATTATTTGCTACTGTTCCCAAACCTTCCTTTGCAACATCTGCTTCCCAATTAGGAGGGCCAGTGCTAGTAGAAATGAGCACACCATGTGTTAAGCACAGTAGATAAGTGTATGAATGTACAGGAGGTGTCAGGGCTGTCCCCAGCTAACAAAAAAAGGCTGCCATCCAAGTCTCAGGAGGTTTGAGTTACAAGGTGAAAGAGACACCGGTCTGTCTCTGCTGTCATTTAGCAATGAGAGCTTGTACCTTGCTTCTGTTTGTGCTGACACCTCTCTGTGTTGGGAGTTGCCATTCAACATTAGTAAAAAAAAGGAAATAGCCCAACTAACTGGCAGCCAAAATTTATATCCAGGGCAACTTTTAGAACTGCGGAGAAATGACCAAGCATCTCACTGCACTGATTTCTAATGGCAGAAACAATCAGATTCCTAAAGTGTCTTTAAAATGGTCTCATTTAACTGGCTTTAATACATGATTCTTGCCTAGGCTGAGTGACTATTTTGTTCAAAATAGCCAGAATACAGTTCCTTAAAATGAGTTACTTGTTTTCCTGGGCAGGTTTCCTTTTCCCTATTGCAGTTCAAACTATGTGTGATCATTTAAAATACACATGTAAAGGGGCTCATTTCTCCTTTAAGGGAAGTACTAAATTTTGTGTGAAGAGCAATACTAATCTCTTGTGCATACAAAGAAAATTAATTCCTCCCAGCCTTGTGTTCCTTTCCTGCACTATATTCATTGTCATAGGTAGTCAACACATACAAAATGTCCTCTGAAGCTCTACAATTTCATCCTCTTCTTAGAATTCTCCATATTAATTTAAATGACTGGGAATTTACTTTGCTTGCATAAAAGTACTTTGCCTGTCGATTTATTCTTTACATTAAATCTATGACAAAAGGGCAGGAAAATGATAAAGTATCTCTCTTCTCCTCATGTTCAGTTTATTTTGTTTTTTTTCCTCTAGGTTTCCTTTTACACCAACATAGGACATTATTTTTCATTGGATCTGCCTGGATTCTGTAAACTCATGCCTTTTATCAGAATGGACATCTGATGTTTTTTCAGAGACTAAAATCTTTGAGTCCTATCACTAAGTGATATTTCTCTTAAGAGAAATCAGTTTCTAACCTATTGTCTCAGAGGGTACATTTTAACTGGGGAATGGGTATTTGCCCAA
>NW_008240042.1:4644406-4650933 GCF_000691975.1 Corvus brachyrhynchos
CACCCCCCCCCCCCCCCCCCCCCCCCCATATATATATACATATTTATGAATTAAATCTATCTTTGGATTTTTTAGATGTTTGTAACAGGCATAACCGCAAGCATAAAAACATCTTTGCAAGTTTCTAAGGTAACAGAATGTGTATGTTTCCAAACTGAAATCTGGCAGACCAATAATTTACAAGAGAGAGGAAAAAAATTTAGCAAAACCTGGAAAACAAATGGACCATAATGATTTATTCTTGGACCTCACTACTTGAAACCACCTTAAGAACAGGGAATGGATTTTGATAATGTGTAAAGACATCTGACTGCTGAAATGTCACTGGTATTTGGGAACAACAACTCTTGAAAGGACTCAATGTCAACAATTCACACACATTTTCCCAAACAGAGTACAGCTGCCCAAGCTGTAGAAACACCATACCAAGAGCTAAGTTGAAAGCAAAAACTTACGTGAGATATAAATATCCATTGATTATAGCAGGGTAATTGTTTAAAGTATTTCCCTCATGCACAGAAAAAATTCTTTTAATTATATCTAACCTACAAATCCTGCTTTAAAGAGTTTAACAGCTGCTTTCTCAAGACTTTAAACTGCTTAACTTTTTTATCCTCTTGCTTAACAGCTGAAGTGTTTTCTACAGCTTTACTTTGAAAAAAATAAATCTAACATGCTATAACATCACTGGCAAATGTTTATTTACTGTAGGCTGTAGGTGCTTTTAATTTGTCTTCTCTTTATAAGTAATTTTCCAGAAAATTCAGCCTGTGAAAATCCAGGGAAGAACCAGCTTTTCATCTTAGGACTTTTTTTTTAATTCTTTATTCAAATACTGTCAATAATGAAGCAGAAAAATGTTCTGCAGCCTGTACTTCTTTCTTCTCCCTCCAGCTTCTGTAATTTGATGTATTCCTTTCTTGCACCTTTTATATGGCCATAAAGTTAATTACAGTCTACACCTTATTCACATCCTTAATTGTGAAGCTATTTAATAGGGTTTAATGAATATGGGATATATTATTTCATCTAAAAGACAGATCAGGCAGAAAAAAAGGGAGAACAAGGAGGCCTTCACTGCTTTTAAAGGCCCATTATCTATGAGAAAGTTCTGAGCTCCTCTCCCCCAACCCTGGATGTTTTTCTGCTCTGACGGACGTCCTCACACTCCTAAAAAACTTCAGCCATTTAAGGCTCCTCAAGGGGCATAGATTCCTCTTCCTCCTCTTACAATCTGACTTTTCTAGCATTTTGGCTTTTTGTCAGTGAAAGATGAACTCCTTTCCCCTTCCTCTTTGGGCATCATTTCAACACCCTGTTTTCTCCACTGTCCTCATTTTCCTAGTGCAAGCCTTCCTGACTCAGTATCTGTCTCCTAATGTAACATCCACAGGCAGTTTTCCATACCAGGGACACAGAGAATCTCACTTTGCTTATGTGCTACTCCGATATATTTGCTCTCCTCATGTAATTAAATCCTCTAATTATCTGCTGACATTCAAGTTCATAGCACCATGGAGCCCTTTTAAGCAGAACCTTGGCGATATTCCAAAAGACTTTTTTTTTGGGGGGGGGAGGGGAGGGGCAGAAGGAGAGGGGGCTGGGGAGATTAATTTTCTCCCTTGAGTTATAGCCTGCATTTCCAGTAAGCACCAACTCCCAAGCCAAAATAGTAAAACCTGATAGTTGTGGGTCTTTAAGAAGGGGATCTACAGCTGGTGTTTTCTTACTGGCTCACATACTTAAATTTGACATGTCTAGAGGTAAGAGATCTCTGGGGAAGATAATGCTAGACTGCTGTGCCTCTGCTTGGAAATTGGATAAACTCTCAAAATTCCTGACTCTGGTCACAGAGATACTGAAGGTGATCAGCAAGGATATAAAGATGAGCAGCAGCTACTGCTTCCCTGTTGGAAAGTTCCTTTCACTGTAGGTGCCAAAACTGGCCCAGCAAGGGCCTGAACCCATGTTCAACCCTGGTGATGCTTATTATGTGCAAGTGCTAGTGCTGCATTTGGAAACCAAAGACAGCTTTTCCCCAGAGTAGTGCCCTGGATGCAGCAGGCACAGGCCAGATTGAGCCCGCCACTCTAATGGCTCAGCATTTCTCCATGTGCTGTGGACACTTTGAATCCAGGGTAGCAGTGCTCAGGTCCAACAAGTCAGGTTACATCTCCTAGGCCATACGTGAGATATTTCCACCCCCTGCTCTGCCAGCACAGAGCACAGAGCCTGCAGAGAAATGTCTTCCTCTGCCAATTGATGTTGCTTTCCCACTAGCGCTCTGCTGAGTCTCTGTAGATAAGAATTAGGCCTTTTTGCATTTAACATTTTTAATAAAAGAAGACAGATTAACTCCTTTAGGGGAAAGAGATGCCTGGGATCTGTTTGATCTTCTGTCTGCATTCACAATTTGATCTGTTTTTCCAAGCAGTCAAAAAACCGTTTTTGTATTTTTTAATAAGGCTGGAAAGAATTCTTCTGGGTGTCTCTAACAACCATCCAATCTTTTGCTGACACCTTTTTACTGATGAACAGGCCTGTTGAGAACACAGATTATTTTCTTACAAAATCACTGTAAAGGGAGGTCCTAAAAAAGGAACTTTCATGCATGAGGGATTGTAAATTCATTGTATTTTTAAAGAAAGATGAAATGGTTGATTGCCACAAAACATTTCCATTGTTATTACATGGAACTGTATTTACAAAGCAGGTGCAGTTGTGTCTACAACACCCATTACCAGCTCTATCTGGAGCCTTTATACACAACTGGAAACAAATTTGAATTCCCAGGAGTATCATGACAAAGAAAGATGTTTATCTCCAAAAACGTCTAAATGAAAAAAATCTTCATTTTGAAAGCAGATCAGCCATGGCCCCTGGATGTAGGGCATGCTGAAGTCTGAAGTATTCCAAATCTACAGCTAAATTGAGTACTGGGGCTGCATCACTAGTTCTTCTCTCTCTGTTAGGAATTTGATGTAAGCAGAAGCTATGCTGTCATCAGTGTGCATCTGACAAAGGACATGTCACAAACAGGGAAGGATTAGTCCAGCAACAAAATACCCTCAAATGCCACAGCAAGTTCCTTTTCAATCACTCTTCCTCTCTTTTTTGGCTAAGATCTAAACCTGAAAAGCATGGATATTGACATGTTAAAAATGTAACTGGCGTGGGTAGTGGAGGAGGTAGGTAATAAAAGTAAATATCACTCTTCCTACATTCATCAAACACTTCTTCAGTGTTTTAAGAAGTTTATAGAATTAAGTCCAGCCTGCTCTAAAGGACAAGAATCTGAAAGTTAAGGACCATTTATATCTTTGCATGTTTAGGGTAGGATTTAAGTGCCCAACTTTGAGGTTACTCAAAGATGTAGATCATACAGATCAAGGTCTCATTAATCATTAAAAGCAGACAGGAACACAGAATTCACCATTCTCTGGCTATCTCTGTTGAACATAACAACCATTGGTGTATATGTGCATAAGTTACAAAAGGCTAAAATTGACTGTGGTGAATCCCATCATTAACTTGTATACACATCTGTTTTGACATCTGCTGCAATGTTCATCTGCCAAAACAGAGGCAGAACTTTGTGTTTCGAGCATTAAAAATAGACCCAGACCAAATTGTAGAGGTGATTAGTGGCTGGTACTGGCACATCACTCTCCAAAGAACAAAACTACTGAAGAATAAATGGGTGGGTGACACAGGCCTTATTTTCACCCTCTCGTTTCATTAATACTCTGCACGGTGTTAAGTTACCCAACAGTATCCTTCTACAACTCCAGGCAGCTACGCAATACTGGATAGGGAACTTCACTGGCTATGAAGTGAGCAACAAAAGAATGCCAAGTGCTTATCCATGAATCTCCTTTACTGTAAATAGAGGCATCCACGGTGTTGCTGTTAGTGCTGACAGGATTCCGTGAGCTGATGTTGTAATTCTGCATCTCCTCTTATTCACAGATTATTGTGATATAACAGCCAAAATCCAGCAAGGCACACTGCGGTCATCTTACACTGCCTTTTCCAGATGCACACACAGCCCCCACTGCCTAGTATCCATATCCTACCATAATCAAAAAAGAGTGTGGGTAGGAAGGTACCTATAAAGGTCTTCCAGTCCAACCCTCTTGCAATGCTCAGGGACATCTTCCAAAAAAATGAAGCTGTATAGTGTCATGTTGTGAAGAGCAAGTGGGTGTTTGGGAAGTGTCAACTTCCCTTGCCACAGGGACATCATAGCTCAGAAAACAAGGGACATGGTTACAGTCCTAGGCTGAGACCGTGGTACAGCATGGGCACCTACAGGAATATTTCAAGACTTGAACAGTGGAGCTGTCTGCTTTAGAAATGGGATGATATGGCTCCCAAGGAAACACTGGGAGACACTCAGCTGGTCTGCTCTGAGGATTATAGACTCAGACCACTCTAACTTTTACAAGTTGCTGCCTCCTCACGATGTTCCTTGTCCTCATCAAAGTATGGAAACTATGAGGTGAAGTGGATCAGTCCTGCAAACATGTGAGGGGAGCCTGTTGTCCCATGTACTGTAAAGAATGAAAGTGCTGGAGCTCAGCAGCTTCTCGGGAAAAGCACTTTGAGTGGCACTGATGGAAAGTTTATGGGGTTATCTTGCCATTGCAGTGATTTTGTTCTTATCCTCTAATATTCTTCCCTTCCACTGTAAGATTTTCTCTCCAGCTTACTTTGACAAGAAATCATCACTGCAAGGACCATAGAAGATATTTTGGGGAGGAACTCTTCTTGGGCACTAACTGAATAGATGATAGGATACAAGAAGCTACTGTTCTTTTTTAAACAATCACAGAATCACAGAATAAGCTGATTTGGAAAGGACCCACAAGGATCATCGAGTCAAACTTCTGGCCCTGCACAGTTTTTCAAGGGTAATACTACCAGCTTCCACTGTCTATATTTCAATTATTTTCTGGTTTTGATTTCTGGTTTTCATGTCTCTGCTTTTACTGCATTGTTTTCTTCCCTTTTCAAAAGAAAGAGAGAAGACACAAAAAAAAGGCAAGAAGTTTTTCATATTAAAATAATGCAGCCAAAATTTTACACACAACAATTTAAGAACATTTGCCTCAGTGGCCTTGAACACAGTGTTGGCCTCTCTGGATGTGATGCTGCTTTCACTGCCTGTACTTTGCTATCCTGACACAGATGGAACAAACCTGTACCTCCTTGCTTTTTTTGAATCACCCTTGGGCATTTTTTTAGTAAGATGGTTGTCTAGCTGGTAGTGAGGAGAAATCAAAGCCTGGTTAACATCAAAATACTCACTGACTTGTGCACCTTATAGCTCCAGGCCCGTTCCTTCACTGATCAGATTGCAAATCAAGCAGGATGAACAATTTTCTTGTACCTTATACTGTAGGACTCTATTGTAAGGAGTGATGCTGTGAGTAAACATCCTTGTAGCAATGCTCTGCCAGTGGACTCCAGCCCTGTTGGGAGCCAGGAAGCATGTAAGGAGCAGAAGAATCTCTTCCTGATGTTCAGTACAATAGAAAGGGAAGCAGTCTGAGATAACTGCTTTTTCCTTTCACTGAGCACCTGATTGCATATTTATGTTCCCTTTCATAGTTCAAATGTCCACTGCAGTTCCACACCTCTCTCTGTGGTTGTCGTATCAAGAGCGGAACACCCAGCTCAACACCAAAATTAATAAATGACAATTGTGGGTTCAAATATGGACTCTATACCTAATAGGGTCTCAGTCTTTTTCCTGGGATTAACTTCTTGAACATGGAAATTCTTTGGGGATCAGTCCCTGCCTAAATTGGCTCAAAGTCCAAAGTTTTGTTACAAAACATGTTTGGTTTCTATAGCTTCCCAATTCAGTTTTTGATTAAAAAAACCTAACCTTCTTTTGCCTCTTTGTGCCATGAGTTCTTCATCCATGTCTCTGTAAGGAACAGCATTTGTAAGACTGCAATTAATGAACTTCTGATGGTTTTTTCCCATTTGGACAGATGCCTTTAGGCAAAATCAGACCGATTTGTGCATATTTTAGCATATTAATTTGCTTTATAAAATATACATGTCATAATTTGTAAGATGAGTTTCTCAAAGTGCAGTAAAAAGAAAGAAACTTTAATGCTGAATCAGAAAGGCTACAATAGGAACTTAGCACAGAATTACAGTCATAGAATATCCTGAATTGGAAGGTACCCACTAGGATCATCAAAGTCCAATTCCTGTCCCTGCACAGAACAACCCTGAGAATCCCAGCATGTGCCTGGGAGCATTGTCCAAACACCTCTTCAGACCTATCAGGTTTGGTGCTGTGGCCACTTCCCTGGGGATCCTGTTTCAGTGCCCAATCACCCTCTGGGTGAAGAACCTTCTTGTAATATCCAACCTAAACCTCTCCTGACACACCTTCAGGCCTTTCCCTCGAGTCCTGTCACTGGGCACCACAGAGAACAGATCAGTGCCTGTCACTCTGCTTCCCTCGAGAGGAAGCTGTAGACTGCAATGAGGTCTCCCCTCTCTTC
>NW_008240042.1:4651023-4708500 GCF_000691975.1 Corvus brachyrhynchos
TGTTTCAGCAGCATCTGCAGTAGCTAAGGCACAAATGTTACAATATCCATAAGACCTTGACAATGGCTCAGGGGAGGAAAGGAAAAGCTTTTTGGCCTGAGAAGTAAAATTTAATGCAAGCGTCTGAATTATGAATCCCTCAAATCTTCAAGGCAGTGTCGGGAAGGGAGTTTAGACTCAAACCATAGTTGAACAGTTGGATTCCTGTTAAAAGAAGTCCCATAACAGCTACATCTGTAATGGATAGGGTCTTGTGCAATTCATACATAGCTGACCTTGATAACTGTGATCTGCAGTATCTACAGTACAAGTGTCTACATAAATGGCTTTGTTTTGTGTACATCAGCACTTGTCTTCTGCAGTGGTTGCAGGTTTGTGGGTTACAGCTTTATCTACTGTAACTCCCGAGCCTTGCTTGTATGGGATTTGTTGTTTTGTTTTGGATTTGGTTTGGTTAGGGTTTTTTTCCTCGCAATGGTTTGTACTATTCAACAGGAAACTATACTGGCATATACCTATGCGCAACTGCTGGCTCAATATAGGTAATTGTAATTTCTCTGTCATTTTCATAAAATAGATTCAAATAGTTCCATTTTTTATTGGAACTTCCTATTGTTTGCTTAAACCTAGAGGTATAAAAGCATTTTAAACAGTGACAGTATCAGTTTCTTTTCCTGCCAGATCCTTTATCTGTCAATTAGGTCAACACTTCCTGCTTAGTGTTGGGGCAGGGAATCTCTTTATCCGATTCATTGCCATTTGGGAGGTAGATTGTCCATATGGCTCCACTTGAGCCAAATAACCAGAAGGCTTCTTTTCTGAGTCATAAAGAGCTTGTTGGCTGACTTTAGCAAGGACATACTTCTGATAACTTGTGCTGTTAACAACAGGTAACTTCCCAGTCAGGAAAAAGGGAGATAGGAGGCAATCAAAGATAGAGAATACTTTGTTCTGTCAGGAGATGGAAGACTGGATTTTGCCCTCTGTGACAGTAAAATCCTTGAATACCATAGAAGCATAGAATCCAAGAATGGCTTGGGCTGGAGGGGACCTTAAAGACCACATAGTTTCAGCCCCTCCTGCCAAGGAGAGGGTCACTTTCCATTAAACCAGATTGCTCAAAGCCCTATCAAACCCGGCCCTGAATACTACTACTATGGATTGGGCACCCACAAGTTCTCTGGGCAACCTGTTTCAGTGCCTCATGGCCATCACAATAAAGAATTTCTTCCTGATATCTAAACTACTCTCTTTCAGTTTGAAGCCATTCCCTCTTATCCTGTCACTACATGCTCTTGTAAAAGTCTCTCTCAATCTTTCTTGTCAGCTCCCTTCAGAGTTTGAACCCCAGGTACTTGAGCTCTGATATATTTCTGTCCTCGGTGCCAAAGATTCACTGCAAATACAAGAAACCACTTCTGACAGATAAAGCAGTGCCACGCTGAGTCTTGCTCCCCTATGACCAGCCAAAGCAAGCTGATCAGCACAGAAGTTTCAGGGTTTAGATTGGATTGGAAAGCTTCTTCACTGGAAGAGTGGCTAAGCAGTGGAACACTCTAACCATACAGGGAAGTAGGAACACATAGTGAAGCTCTCCAAGGATGCTCTATTCTTTGACCAGAAGATGAGGCAATTAAACACTTCTCCCAGTCCCAGATTAAGGGATCATTTAGAGCAGTGATCCTTGTAGCAGTGTTATGATACTTGCAAGTAAATATCTTACAGTTGTTTGGCTGCAAGAACCTACTGGAATTTAAGACGGTATTCCCACACACCCAAAACCTACTACCATTCCCCAAATTCAGTCTTATATATTTTTAATAAATGTTTTAAATTAAGCCATTAGCTGCCTCACTCTGTAGGCAGTAAGAAGAATGCTTCCCCCAAATGTTTTCAAGGAAGTCTTCCACCTATATTTTCCTAGAAATTCAGGTGTTGGAGGATGGGTTAATTCCAGTTGTGAAGTTGCAGAACTTGGATTCTAAAGTACTCTGAAAAAAAACCCCAGTCAAATGAAAGCTGAGTGCTATTTTTTTGGTCATTTCTAAACCTCAATAAGGATTTTTTAAGCATGTGAAAAGAACTTCACTCCCAGAAAATAGATTTACCCCATCTTCTGATACTGGATATTGATTGTGTTTCTGAAAGAAACTGAAATAATGACAAATTCAACAGCTCTAGAAACTCGTGCATCACAAACACAATAAACCATTCCAATTTCTAAGTAATCTTTTGCCTAGCATATGACTGTGAATTGTGTTGTTTCACTCGCATGAAATAAAAATTCTCTGGGCTAAAAGTCAGTAGCATTTTTCCTTGAGGAATGCAGACAGATTATTATTTTACTTATTCCTATGATATTGTTAAGGGGCATAATTTATTTATATTATGCTCCTCATGTCCCAGTTTCCAAATAGTAAAAAGCTCTGATGGAGAATACTATTTTTCTTCTTTTTGTACCCTGTTTTTTTTTTTGTATTTTGCATGTGGTGAGGATGTTTTACCCCTCCCCTGAGACATAAGTATTAAGCAGGTATTTATTCAGTAGAAAAACTACCTAAGCAAAGATATGAATCTATTATAGGAGTAAACTTGTTTCACCTCACTTGTGGCTGCCAGTTTGAGACAGAAGTAAATGTCACAGATTTTCTTACAAATCTGAAACCTATTGCTGTAACTAGCCTGCAAAGCAGGCTGCCATTGTTTTCCATGCAGAAAATGCATTCACTGTGCAGTTTCCACAGCACAGGCACCAGCAGAGTTTTGCATCCTTATAGGAGTGGGGAAATGGGCTGTAGGGCCCCTATTAGGCCAATTTAAGTGTGAGGCATGGTTTAGGTCACTGTAAGTCGGTAAACAAGCCCAGCTGGTCACTGCAGAGGAGAATACAGCTTTGTGGCACCATATTTAGATGAATTCTTATTTTGGTCTACCTGTGGAGGCATTTCCAAAGGAATGGGAGGTACAAATATCTGTGTGTGTCCAGACGAGATGTCTCTTTCTATGAAGGGGAATGACCCAAATGTTTACCTGTGCAACTGAGAGCTTCACCAGATACAGGCAAGCACCTGCTCATGCACCTTGTTCCCTTCCACATCTGCAGAGAAGAGGAGGTTTGGAGGGCTCCAGCTCAGTATGACAATAATCATGGTGAAGTTCTCAGTTTTTGCTCTGAGCTGAAAAACAAAGCAAAAGGACTGGATAGATCTGATTACAAATAAAATATCACAGAATGGAAGGGAATGGAGTGGAATAAAATTTCATAGAATTTAACAGAATGAAATGGAATGGAATGAAATGAAACCTCATAGAATGGCATGGAATGGAACGGAATGGAACGGAATGGAATTTAATAAATGAAACCTAATAGAATGGCATGGCATGGCATGGCATGGAATGGAATTTCATAGAATAAAATGGAATGACACCTCATGGAATGGCATGGAATGCAATGGAATTACATGAAATTAAGAGGAATGGAGTGGAATTGAATGAAAGTAAATGGAATAGAATGGAACAGAATGGAACATGATAGAATGGCATGAAATAGACTTCTCGCTCATGATGTGCACTCTTTGCAGAAAGCTCTTCCCTGATGCCTCTTGAAGGCCAATAGTACAAAACCCAAAAACTTTGTCTTCTCTGTTAATCCTGTCAGATATCCATTTACTGTAAAGAATACTAGGCAATATTAGCATATTCTTTGTTCCATATAGATATGTACCACAACAAGATTTTTGAGAAGAAATGCTACAGTAAGCTGATCTGTGACATTTACTTCTGTCTTAAATTGGCAGTCACGAGTGAGGTGAAACAAGTTTACTCCTATAATAGATTCGTATCTTTTCTTAGGTAGATTTTCTTCTGTCCCAAGGACAAAATGGAAAGGCTTCTAGTGACTGTTCCTGAATTGCTCCCACAGGATTTTATAAATAAATAAATAAATAAATAAAAGTAATAAAGATATGTCCTTATTGTGAAGCCTTGACTCTCACTCTGGCATTAAGAGCTGCAGGAAAGGGCAGTAGAGTAGCACTCTTGGTGGGCAAAGATATTTGAGAATTTGGAAATTACGATACTTAACAGATTTTGTGTGCCATTTATGTTTCTATCATGTCATTTATTTTTACAAAACCTCAGGATTCATTCTACAGTTAGTAAATACTTTTTCCTCGAAACCTTTCCATTTAACCATTGACATGAATCTTCTGCCTTTATATCTTATTGACACTGAACAAGTATTTGTGGGTAGCAAGAATTTACTTTCATTCATAAAATGTAGTATTTGAGAAGGCATAGTGAAAAACCTTTTGCAAAAATTGCCTCTGATTTTTAAAGGCCTTCACATTATGTCCTTGTTGGATATTAAAGTGGTGCAGTGCTCTGATAGGCAGTAGACTTTATCTTAAAAAACAGCCTTGAAGGTATAAAGCCTAGAGGATGTTTGTATTTCCATAAGAGAAAAATGTTTCAGGCTTTTAACAATAAATTAACAGTGCCTCACAGTCACTGGGCTGAAGCTGCTCAACACAGAAATAACAGCCTGTTTGGGCTAGCTGATGAAGGTTTCAAGACTAGGATGACAACAGTAAAACCTATTTGCAACATACACATCCATTTTACAGTAAAGTCAAAGAGTTCAGGAAGTGAATACTTTCATAATAAAGAAATCTGCAAAGAATGGAGGAAGGACTCATGTTCTCAAGGATAACTTTCTACACAATTGTGGGCAAAATGTGTTAGAAGAGAAAAATATCTCTAATTTTCTGGGACGTGGTGAAACAGGGATTGTACTTCGTTTTGTTTAGAGTGCCTGCTATGCAGATAAATTGGGGATTGTATCCAGTGAAACACATTTATAGGGTCGACAGCTGAAGCAGCATGTTAGATTTTGGAAGCAGAACTGGGAATAGACCTTGAGCGAGATGGGTTTTACTCAGCTCCAGCTGCCTGCTAGTTAGTATCTTGTATAAATCTCACTTTGTTTACAGGAAAAAAAATTTAAAAAATCATTACTTCGCAGGCTAACTTCAGCCTACATTTCTGATAGAGATCTGAAGATCAGATATCATTTTGTGAAGTACCTATCCCCTCTCCAGTGACTAGTGAGATACTGTATCACCAGTATAAATTGGCTTGGTGAACCCATCTGCAGATATATAGATTTCAAAGACAGCAAATTTTCCTGTTGCCTAGTACAACCTGATAACAAGATGCATTTTTGTTTTTTGTTTTTAAGGTTAGATTAATGTGAGACTGCAGAAACAGATAGGAGGGCAAGACTATATCAAGGAATTGTCTTCATGCAACCTGGGGTGCTTTACAGTAAACACAACAGATGGCAAACAGTCCTTTTGAACTGACAACATTTTCCAGTGTCCTTTATGTAGACCTGCAAATCAACACCTGAACCCATGAATATATAAATAATTGAAATGTGCCATACAGGCTATAGTCTTCCCGTACTGGCTCACACTCTCAGGTAGTAACTTGTGCAAGCTGCCACCTTTGACTCTCCTCCTGAGACCATACACAAAGACAGCAGGAAGGAAGGCAGTAGATCCTCCAGCCGAGTTTTCTTTGCCATTTGCAAAACCCTAAACATTTAGAAAATTCCTCTTCTAGTTTATTTCCAAAATGTATGAAGACATGTCTCCTTATAAACATTTCTGCTGACAGAAATTTTTTCTGTTTGCTCTCTTATTGGCTCCATCACTGATGGAGGAATATCATGTCTTGAAATGTTTAAATGAAAATTAGGACAAGTTTACTCTGCCCTTGTTTGTGAGAATTTACATGGGGTTTTTTTGACCAGCTCCAGTTCTTACCAGGAATATTTGGATGGTAGCAAGTGGTGTCTAAATATTACAGAATCCTAAATATTACAGAATCCTCAGACACAATTCATTGGAAGTATTTTATTTATTATTTTTTTACTCTGTTGGAGAAGCTTCAGACAAGATGCACAACAGACTCAATATTTTTCTGTGAGGATCCCCTCCAGATAAGTTGCAGATAACCAACCAGCATTTATAAGAAAATGACACTCAGTCCAATTTTTCTGCTAAAGAGAAGGGCAGATTTCCACTAACAAATGTGATGGACCATTTGGAAGGACAGTCTCTAACAGGTCAGAACTCAGCTGGATCCAAATGACGACCTAAATTTTGGGGAGCTCTGTGGTAAGTGGTTCTCACAACAGGCAGTCAGTCATAAAGCAAGGGCCCTTATCTGAACCTGTTTGCTGCATGTTTGGTAAGGATGACAAAGATCTTCCCTTCTGTGGCAATGAGCCCGTGTCAGTCTCCATGTCTCATGCCACAACCTTGTGATATAGCTTTTACATGGTGGTAAACTTCCAAACCAGTGTGACTGATGCTGAATGCTGCTCTGACAATGTTTCCTCTTAGTATATTAAATCAGTTCCAGTGTTTTGGCGGCTTTGAAAGTCATTTATTCATGTCATTTATTCTACTTGGCAAGTAGAATCAAGTGACTTTCATAATGTACTTTAAATGAAAGTCATAAAGAAAAATCACCTATATTAAGTGCTTGAAGAGTGCTCTTTCCCAATGCCAATTCCTTTGAAAATGTATATGCTGACTGTATAGCAATACCTTTTCCTGAGAAAGGGCTGTCATCTGCTATGAGATAAATTTGTTTTTTGTGGTTGTGGAGTAGAGTTGGTAACATTATTTGTTTCAAGTAAATGATCCAATTCATCTTTTTTTGTGACTACATTATTTCTGACTGGGATCTATCATTATTTGAATGCTTGTACAAAACTCAAATATTTTCCAGTGAATCATTTTTTTTCCCACATTCTCCTTCTCTATTTGTCCTTCATCAGTTGTCATAAAAAATTAGCTGGCATATTGTATGAGGCTATTTACTTCTGTTGTTTAAGTAACTTTCAGAAAATCATCAGTTCAAAGCAGAGCTTATCAGAAAGTCCCTGAAATGGTTTTGCTTTCCAAATCAAATATATTCCCTCAGAAATTAATGTGTGTTGATGAAATTTTCGTCTGATACCTGCCACAGGAAGCAGTAGCAAAAAATAGCCTGGTGCATGGGTATGCACAATCCCAGGTTGAGTCCCTGGGCTATAAAGTCATAGATTTTACTTCAGAGGGTTTTTTTTGCGTTCGGTTTTTTGTTTGTTTGTTTTGCTTTGGTTTGGTTGGTTGGTTTTATTTTTAGGAGAGAAAGATTATATAATTACAGGCTGCATTTGCCCTCCAACCTATGTTTCCCAAGTCAGAAATACCAAAAACTGCACAGATGCAGACAGGTCTGACACATTGCAGACGTGTCAACTGAACAGCCTAGGGCAAACCTAGGAGCCAAGAACAAACAGCTACCAGAGGGCCTTCCTGGATGGCTGCAGTTAGCACATGGATTCATTTTCTGAGACAGTTCTGCATCCTGAGCTATAAATTACCCAACTGAAAAAACAAATGGGTGTTAAATATCCAGCCTGTCTGCACAGCGGTGTGTTAAAAGACACCTGAGCTAGCTCTAAGCACAATAACATCTCTGTGCAGTGCAGTGACAAGCAGGAATGTCAGCTCCAGTTCCCAGGGGTGGCATGATAGGCACGTGTGACCAGCAAGCCAGATCTCAGTAAGGTCTGTCACACTGAGACTGCTTCTACTTGCAGAGCTGGGGATTTTAGCGCTTGTCCCACAGTCACATCTCTTTGCATGACACCACTGCCTACCTGCCATCCTTTTTTGGGTCTGAGAGTAAGGGTCATAGCTGCTCCTTCTCATGTTTCTTGATTGGTGTCCTATCTTTCAACAGGTCAATGTTTTCTCTTCCTTCATCTTCCCTGAATTGTTCTTGTTACATGGACAGCGAACCACCCTGTCTTTGCTCCTCCAGACAGCCATACTCTTCTCTCCACCAAGGGAACAGTTCTCTGGCTAGGGAACATCTCTCCCTCCCCCTCTCACTTGGAGATGTGCTAACTGCCCCAAGCCTATTGGTGTTTAAGAGGCATTTGCAGGATGCCCCAAATAACCTGCTTTAATTTTTGGTCAGCCCTGAGATGATCAGGCAGTCGGACTGGATGATCTCTTTATGTTCCGTCCAAATGATATTATAATCTAGTCTTGCTACACAGAGATCAATGGGTTCAACCCATTTGAGCTCAAAAATTTTCAATCCAATTGAATAGCTGGATGCAAGTCAGTTGGACACTGAAGAAAATCATAAAGCAGAGTAAATTTGCTTATGCTGGATGATATTTTAAGCAGATACATGCCTTCTAATGAAAACAGGTATCCCTTGAACAGTACTGTTCTGTATTTGCCCAGAAACATTACCTTTAACCCTTCCAGAACAGTGCCTCTAAAAATTGGGCTAGATCTGTGGGCCCAAACATAACACAATATTTCTGCTTTTTATTCACTTTCTTCATCCAAGCAGTGAGTTAATCCTGTTTCTGGGCTTCTCTAGTCACTGTTTGCATTTAACATCCCTTTTGTACTAAATAATTCCATTAACTGCTCTGTTGAAGACACTGCTTCTTGCCTGAGATAAACTACTGAACAAGCAGTGTCTGAAAGTGAATGGGGCAGAAAAGGGCAGGGATACAGTCCTTTCAAAAATGCCAGGAAATCTCTATTCTCCAGGCTCACGCTGCTGCTGCTCTTTCACTCATTTGTTTGCAAAGAGAGGACATCACTCTTATTTACTCTTTCTTTGTCAAATACTCAAATTTACTCTTTCTTTGTAAATAAAACACCCATCAGCCTGGGTGTTTTATAAGTCCACCTTCTCCTAAGCAAAGTACAACACTTTTCAGTGCTCCTTATGTTCTGATTTTAATCTCTGATGTTCCCAAGTGCAGGAACATAAATTCCTATACAAAAGGATAGCTGTCAGGAGAAAGTCCTTTAATCTAGTAGATAAAAGTCTAAAAGATGCATTGGTTGGAGGTTGAAGCTAAATAGTAGCTAATCTGAAATTAAAGGCCCAGGTTGTTGCCTTTTTCCTTATCTTAGCAGTATAGTTAATCATTTGAACATCTCCTGGTGGTGACAGATAGTGAATTTGTCATCACTTCAAACCCTTAGCAAGGCAAAGCAAGGAGGAGTGCACGTGTGGGGGGGGGGGGTGATTCAGCCAGCTTTTTTTAGCCATCTAATTCAATGCCTAAATTAAGAGATCAGTCTCTCTAGCCCTTCTAAAGTCTAGAGAGAAGGGAATTCAAGACAAAGGGGATGTAGAGCAGAAGCCTAAGAGCTGATCTAAACACCTCTGCTTGGTGAATGCAGGTTATAAAGAACAGAATAGAATAGAACAGAAGAGTTGAGAGGCACCTAAAATTACCATCTAGTCCAACTGCTTGACTGCTAAGAGCTAAATCATACTGTTAAGGGCATTGTACAAATGTCTCTTGAGTAGTCTTGAGGCATCGAGCACCTCTCAAGGCAGCCTTGCTGTGCCACAGCAGCTCTTCCCATGTGTGGATGGGACAGACACTGCAGTGAGGCATTCCAGTTTGATCAGGCCTTGATAAAAATGTGCTCCCCCATCCCTCAGTCATGGCACAAGAATTGTGAGAGAGCAGGGGATACGCCTGCATGTCCCTGCCCTGATCTGAAGGGCTTTGTAACATTACTCTTTAGTCGAGGCTGCAGGGGGACAGATGGAGTAGGTGCTGCAGAAAGAGGGGACAGATGTGGGCCTGCTGCAAACCATGTTTTCCCTGAGTGGTACCCAGGCTGTCCAACACAGCCTTCCCAGCCCAGGCTGAGTCAATGTCAATGCTGACACCACAGAAACCTGCTGACTACAGCCAAGTTCTTAAACACCGCGGTCCTTATGTCTGCTTGCACACCAGTCTCCTTTCCAAATCTGTGACAAATAATGAGGAGTCTCCTTCTCCTCTTTTCTCTATGCCTTCACACAGGACCAAATTCTACTCTTGTTCCATGTTAAACATCAAAGCTGAGAGCAAATAGGGAAAATTTTCTTGGCTGGACTGTGAGGACTGTAAAAGACATTATACCTTCTTTTTTTTTCAGATGCACGGAAATCAGCTTTTTATTTTGCATACAGGCACATTTCCTGCCCATCCCCACTCTCTCAGCACTATGCTGTGGCTGATGCCAGCCAAAACTCATCCTCTGGTGAAGGACCTTCAGGTAAGCCTTCCCCAAATGCAAGATACATGTGAGTAAAGATGTAACTGGGCATTTCTCGCTCTTTTTTTTTTTTTAGACACTAGAGGCAAGGTTGAATTTTCAAGCCGAGAGGTAAACAATACATGAAAAATACTTCCCTCAAGAGTGAGGAAAAAGTCAACACACAATCTAAACTTCTAATAGTTCCATGTGACAGCCTAAATGTGGGGGACAGTCTTAAGGAGTGTGAAACAGCCTTGATCTCTTACCTGGTACAAGAGAAGCTGAAGACAGGCATTGATGATACACAGATCTGTATTTTCCCTGAGCAAAGCTATTCCTGGCTAACTAAAGAGTAGTAGGAATAGAACTTCCTCTTTTTTTACATTTCAGAGATTGGAAAGGCAATGTATTAACAAAACAAAACAACAAGATACAGACAAGGAGAGAGACAAGAGCACAGAGGAGGCCCGAGGGGAAAGAAAAATATTCAAATAATGGAGTGAGGGTGAGGCTGGCAAACTTTGTGGCAGTGAAACAACAGATGGACTGTAGTTTTAGTGATTCATCACACAGATGTTTCAGCAGATGGATTCTGTTGGGTTCATACAGCTTAGGTGGAAATATCAGCTGCTGATCTTGACAGGCAGGGCAGCTTCAGCAGAGGCAGTATCCTTGCTTTGCCTTCCCTTGCTCATGTCCTGCTCTCCCACAAACTGGCAGTGCAGGGACAGTGCTGAGTGCCACAGTATTAGCCAGCCTTTGCACTCCTTAAACGCCACATAGTTCAAGATTTTCTCTGTCAGTTTTAGGAAGGAAAAAGTTTGCTGCAAGTGGATTTACCACCTCATTTCTGCCACTTACTTAGTCAAGTGAAAAATGCTGTTCCTTGGGAAACAAAGATGTCTACAGACTGTGCTGATTTCTTCCTACAAAAAAGTCTGTCAGCCTGGATGGCATTTCTGACAGAGTGTAACTTCTCCAAGGGATGAAACATCTTCCCAATTTCACTCTGGGGGTCTAGATTCCCAAATAGCCTATGACCATTAATGCAAAAAAGAGGAATTAAAGCACAATAAAATTGCTAAGATACAAAAATCCACCTCCATTTAAATGTTTTACTTGTGGATATTCATGGGACTTGTGGATATGTAGGCAGGAACTTTTTTACCATCTTTACCCTAAAGTACAGCTCTCCAATTAATGAGAAGGACAAGCACATAAACAATATTAATTTGTTTACATATAGAGGCCATCATGCATGTACTCTCCTCAACAGTCTGTCTTGGCCTCAGATTCCAGTCTCTTGATACCAAAGCTCAGAGGAGTAAGAAAATCTTTAAGCAGATGTGCAGTAGATAGTAAGTAAAAACTCTTCATGTCTGGTCTTAAAATACAGCTAGAGAAAACGTAAGCAGATGAAGGACAGCAATGAATAAAGAAATGTCAAAGGAGGGTGGGAAGAAATAGCACAAGTGATTTGGGTCAAGATCACCTCTAGAGAAGGCCAGTGGAACAGATCCTGTTAGGGGTCTGTAGAGTGTACTGGAGGTTTTGGATTTGGATAGAAGCTGCCAGTGTTATTAAGCAAGAAATATTATCATTGACATCAGGGAGAGTATAGATTATGAGATATAAACTGAAGTAAAAATGCTATTAATGAGGTAAGACCCAGATATGCCTGGAGATAACAGTTGACCGACTTTGTCACTCTACTTTCTCCAAAGCAGCAGGAGATGAGATTTTTTTCTTCATAAAAAATAAGGCCTTGGTAAAATTAGTTGAATGTGGATAAGACTTTGAAAGTATTTTTTCCTTTTTAAGCCAGAAGAGCAAGAAGAAATTAAAGAGAAGAACAACCTTCTGAAAAATATTCTCAGCATTAGTTAAAAGAATTCTTTCTGAAGCAAAAAAGTGCACATTTTAGCAAGGAATACCTATGTCGAGAGTCGAGGGCACACAGTAAGAAAGTAGGAATTGCTGAAAAAAACCGCAAACTTCATAAAACAACTAAGCAAGCAAATAGTTACAAGGATACATTTCATCCTGATGTTTCACTTTCCACATCACCTTCGTTCCCACCACTGGTCCTGGAACAGGCACATAGCACTATGGACCCTTGGAGAAGCCTTCCAGAGGGATTGAATTAGAGTGCTACTCAAAGGCAGAGTGCATAAGAACCACTTTCTCACTCTTTTTCTGCTCCATTCCACCCTCTTACTTGATGACAGACCTCTGAAGATGTCCAAGGCTTCCAGATAGGGAATGTGGCACTCTTCTTCATCCACTGATGAAGAGGATCACTGTGTAAGGAATGTCATCTGACTTCCTGACACTTTCATGTACCCAGCAACATAGTTCACAAATGTGTATTACCATTCCCTGCAAGTAGACGTGTACGCAGTGTGTGGAGTTTGACTAGAAAAGAGAACACAGTCTCTGCTCTCAAATCCAATGTTTGTGAAAGCAAAATAGAAAGTACTTACCTCCCAGTTCTGAGGCCAAGCTTTCCACCTTGATACTGCCTTGCATTTTGCCAAACTCAGTTTCCTTTTCCTCCCTTCTTTCTGCTGCCCTACTCTAAATAGGATAAAATGGAACTTTTGAACAATGTGTGCAGTTTGAAACAGCAGCAAATCACAGAGGCACAACTGATTGCCAATATAATTTTTTTGTTTTGCTTCTGAGCTTTCAACCCTCTCTCCATTGAGCTGATTTTTTCTGCTTTTCCTGAAAAAATCTCTTGCCCCACCCCCCAAACTCTCTCCAAGTATATATGTTGCTATTTTCCAGTTTATTATTGAAGTCTCTTAATTATTCAGACATTCTGAGAGAGAAAACTGGAGAACACATAAGTGGCTAAGAAAAGTTTTCTAGTTTTTGATCTAAGATATCCTTACCCCTAATAGCTAGCAATAGAGCTTTTCAAAGTGCCATGTTTTAAGAGAATTGACTGGTTATAAGGTGAGATGAAGGGGAAAATAAATATTTACTTTGGAAATGCCAAATCTAGTCTGGCTCCATAGAAACAAATGTGACATCAGTCCACAGAGGAAACTTTCCTTGATATCTGAGATGGCTAAGAAAGAGGGCTGCTCATACTAACCCTAAATAAATACACCTTGTTCAACAAGCTAAAAAACACAAAATGTCTCTTTGCCCTTAATTGGATATTTGTTTTAACAAAAGTGAGGGGATAGGACAAAGTACAAATCTTCTCACTAGAAGCCAAAGTTTTTGACTAAAGAAGTTTCATCCACTAAGCTCTTTTGCATCTTAGGCATACATCTTTTGAATTTTTCAGTCACACTCTACCATTCTCCTTTCTTCTCTTCAGATGATCTCACTGCACAGTAGCAGTAGAGACAACTTCATGCTTCACAGGAGGAAAAGTGCTCCGGCGTTTAGTGTGTGAAGAAATGTGTCCTTTCATTGTTGCCAGTAGGAAATATAGAGAAGTAGTGTGCTCTTTTTCAAGTATTAACACTGTCATTTTCATTTTGGTAAGAAGTGGCCTCCGTGTCAAGGGCTCAAATGGACAATTTTCAAATGCAGAGTGAATTTCTCTCAGAAACACAAGGAGTGAATATGTTGTCACAGCATTTCAGCCAGAGAGGGTCGTGAACTGATAAGATGGGGACAGAAGCCGCTGCAGTTTTGAAGCAGACCCTCAAAGACTTATATTTAAAAAGCTTGCCAGCTGAAATATTTTTGTTCAAATGTAAAGCTACAAAGAAACAGAGCAAGGCACAAGGCACCGCCAACCAAAACTGTTCTACTAAATCTTACTCCTGTTACAAAACCCGTTAATTTTAGGAAACTTTTGTTCTATGTGTGCCAAATGGAAGGAAATTAATCCAAAAACTAACAGAGCCCTGAGAGTGTCCCTCCCAAAACTGCAGAACAATGCAGTAATTTGGTGTATTTGTGTGCAAGGAGAACATGCCTGGGGGCTCAGGACCGGAAAAATTTAGCTGCTCACGGGTCCACACTCAGTGAAACAGGCAGAATTATTCTGCAAATGTGTGAGGCATGGATGAGAAAAGCAGCTCTCTCTGGTCTTTTATATCAGAAAGGAGATGAAAAAGACTCTGAAAGTGGCCTCCAGATGACAAGTCTTCTAGCACAAAAGCCCCTTAGAGATGCATAGCATATCCTTCAGCTAAGCCTTTTAGTGACTTCAGTCTCCTGATGGCTCTTACAGGTGTCAGAAATTGTGACCATCTTTTTTTCCTCTAGGTCTTAACAATGATAGTTCAGCAAGTTTCCTGAAGGAAGGTTCATTGCTGGCTGTTTGTGATTAGCAGCTAGAGCACTTTCATTTTTTTTAATCCCATAATTTTCCCCAAAGATGTTAACTCCAAGGTTGAACCTGCTTCATTTCTATACAAAGGGGTATTGAATATCTTGTCATAATGTATTGTAATTTTCCGTTGAAAGGATGTTTCATTATACAGCTCAGGACTTCAAAGTTTGAGGATTCCAGAATTAACATTTATCTGTGATACCTTAGTTTGCCTTCCCATTGCACAAGCTTTAGGACATTACCTATTAATATGGTGCTATACTATTTGGCTCCTCCTGGATCTCTGTTTCACTCACTGAATGTCTAGTTCTTCATTTTTCTTTCCTTTTAATTTCTGGTGAGGCCGGATTTAATGCATACCAACTCTTATTTACTGCTATGCTTCCAAATCCTCCCCTCAGGACAGCAGTAGTAATTCTGCAATGTATCGCTACCAAATTGGGCCTGTGCACACAATGAATATTCATTAATCCTCCCTCACAGAACACTTTGCAAAGGAATGTGCTTTTTCTGCTTGAACTTTCACCCAAACTGCATGGATGGCAATGTTGGGAATTTATTTCCTCATTGGGGATATTGCCAGTCAGCACATAATAGGAACCTTGATTTTTCAGAGTAATTAATACTATTTTTTTTTGTGATGGAGATCTGAGCAACCTGGTCTTGTGAAAAGTGTCCCTGCCCACAGCAGGGGGCTTGGAGGTAGATGATATTTAAGATCTTTTCCAACCCAAGCCATTCTATGATTCTATGATTCTATGATTCTATGATTCTATGACTTACACCCTGGTCTAATCCATGCAGATTACAAACTTGGGTCCATTTGCAGATGGGAATTCAGCAGGGCTGGGTATGACCTACCTCTCTTACCAAAGCAAAAATGTGATCATAATGGATAAGAGACACACTTAAGCAGCAAAAAGTGCAAACCTACAAGCAGATTAAACATACTGCTCACATCTGTAGTGGCTTGGGATATAGAGAAGAAACAGGATATTGGATCACAAACACAACAGAAAAGAATAACAGTGAGGTGTGTTGACCTGGGCACAGAGCAGAGACATGAAAGCCTTCAGAGGATCCTTCTGCTCTACATATCTATTCTGTGTGTTCTCTTTCTCTCCCTTTTTCCTGGAGACAAAATGTTATGAGCAATGTTTTCTTATGCTCTGTGTTAGTTAGGCTGTATGTTTCATTATTGATAATGAAGTCTATGAAGTGTACCTTATATCTAGGATGGCTTGGGGTTTATTAGGTTTTTGTTTAGTTGGTTGATTTTTTTTTAAATTTCCAGGTCTGGGGTCTCAACCATTTTTTTAAGTATCTCATATCATAGCTATGTCTTTCTCCCAAGCTATCTGCAGTACTTCCTGCAGCTAAGAGATGAGTCAGAAAAATGAACTCACTGTGCAACTTGCCAGATGCACATCGGATGATCTGATTGCTTCCAGTTGAGAACAGAGTCATAAATCAGGCTACCAGCATTTCAGAAACTTGTCCAAACCAAGGGCAAATTACAAAGCCGTCACTTCTCTCCCTACTAGGTACCTTATATTGGCAGTGACAATGGCTACATAACAGGAAAGGCATGATTCTTTCTTCCTGTTGATGGTGGCTTCCTTAAACCCTACAGATATTTTGCCACTTACCTGTTGAACCATTCCAAAGTGTGGTTATTCTCCACCTTGCTGTTGTGTGTTGCCTTTCCAAGTGGCAGAACTTTGGGGCAAGACTGTGACTTTCCTTGTATATTTTCAACTCCTGTACTTTGATGCTCTGAATTCACTAGTTTTGGATACCATCTGTGTGGTGCCACAGCTTGTGACTGTGGACATAAGAACAACCAGGCTCCATAATGGCTATGCCTGCATTGTACAGAAGAAACCCCCCACAAATTGAGGCTTTGTATAATTCTGGGGGTCAAGGTGCCCGGGAGGACGCAGGGCTGGAGCTGAATTGCTTTGAATTTCTTTAATTTTAGAACACTGCCATCTTGGCTAATACTGTCAAGCACAACTTTATGGAAAATACTACAGATTCTGGTCAGGTACAGTCAAAATAATGGTTATACTTAGAGATTAATATTCATCTCTCCATGAAAACAGCAAATTTATGACTGTGCGGTATGGAGACTAAAGCCCCCAGGATCATTGAAGGAAACAAGTCAGGTTTGTCAAGATCCCTGGACTATATCTCAGGGTCAGGAGTTGGACTCGATGATCTTTGTAGGTCCCTTCCAACTCAAGATATTGTAGTCTAGTCTAGTCTAGTTTAGTCTGTAAAAATATCTGTTAAAAAAGACTTGACCACCAAGACAACACAACATCATCAAGGCAAAAAGCAACTCCTGACTAAAGAGTTTATTTGGGGTGAGAATGTGTTAAACATCAATGTAAGGTATCACACTACTGAAAGCCCCGTGTTTGCTGTATCTTTGCAATATAATGTAAATGTTTAGCAAAGAGCTGTAGTGTGGCCTCCACAACCTTATTTGATCCTGTAATATATTAAATCAGGCATAACAGTGCAAAATCTGAAGGCCCATACTTGACCCAGTGATTTTTAGGCACATCCCAAAGATTCTTGAAGGGGAGCTCAGTCCTTCAGACACCTTCTTGTAGGCACTGAAGAGAGATGAAAATGCTAGATAATTACCACATATTTTTTAAATCACCTTTTGATTTGGTAAGCTGAGGCCAAATCTCAGCTCTGTAAACCCTGAAGGGGTCATGGATGATACAAGAAGTGATCCACAGCCTCATTTCTTTACAGAAATAGTCCATTTTATCCAGAAATGGTTACTACTCAGAATGCATATGACACAGCTTGTTTATTTTCTCAAATAGAAATATACACCTTCCCCAGCTTTCCCTCAGTTTGTGCTGACACTTCCTTTGATTGTTTAATTAATTTTGCCTTGTTGTTCTGTTCTCTTTTTTTTTTGAAAGAACTCTCCTTCTAACATGATCAGTCCTATGAATACTAAGTTTATTTTAAGATAAAAAAGTGAATAAAAACCAGAACTTTAAAAAGACTGGACCTCTCACTGGAAAACTGTAAATCTCTCACCAAAAACTACCTCACCAGAGGTTATATTACAATTTCTTTATTTTACCTCCATGTTACAATTAATCAGATTTTTTTCCAGTCCACCTTTGAGTTTTATTACAGGAATTGATTTTGAGATGTGAATTATAAAGAAATAGCTCCTATGAATTTTTAAAAAGCCATGTAGATTGTATGGTCTCCCTGCAGTCTTTTATCCTGGTACCTTCCCAGAAAAACAAATGTTCAGGTTTTTGTTTGCACAACTTTTGAAGATTACCTTCATTTTCTTTCCTTTTCCTGAATTCCACAAAATATTTAACAGCGTGTGTTTAATGCCAGAACTCCCAGATTATACCTGATCATTTCAGATCTGCTGGCTTTATTTCCAAGTTATTGTAATTAATTAATAGAGACTCCATGTATTTCACCTATCAGAGCACTGAGTCAGCTTGGAATGCTGCTGCAAGTAACCATTAACCAATGGATAAAATGGTTTAAAGTGCCAACACAATGTATGAACTTGTACCCTGTCCACAAACTAAAGTTTATTTCTGAGCTGTTTTGGCGCTTTTGAAATACTAATGATAGTCACTCAGCTGTTGCCTGCAACTTCACACCAGGTGATGTAAATCAGAGAATTGTGTGCTTCTTCAGATGTAGCTGTAACACAGTCATTTCCATACCCTCAAAACACTGATCAAAAGGAGAAACAAATATATGCTACAGCTAGCACCCTGAATTATGCTACATGAGGTAAATACTTGCATTTGAACACAGTTACTTTGAACCCAGTGAGCTGGAGTGAGAGAGGTTGAATGTACTGGGGGAAAGGGATTGTATTTTATTTGTAGCAAATCATTCTTTAAGCCTGATAGAATTTATCTTCATCCCTATACTTTTCATATTGCCCTCTGCCCTTAGAAATCTTCTGCTCTCAGACTATTGTCTCTGCTGAGATGAAAAATAACTTGTAGCAAATGACTTTATTTAATTGTGGCATCATGAAGCTGTTCTTGAGCTATTCTCCGTTTTTAATGGCAGTGAGTAGACACTGTTGACTTCAGGCATTGAACTAAATAATTTAGCCATAAAGCAGCACTAAACTTAATATAATTATGTCATGTTAAAAATGCAGGGTCATTGCCTGCTGTCATTATATTGTAATTAAGTCTGTAAGGACTCCTCTGCCCTGAACAGAGTAATAGCAAAATAAAAATAAAATAAAATAAAAAATACAAAATCTTCATAGCAACAAGGGCACATCCCTAACAGCCCTGATTTTTTATCTTTTCAAAATGAGAGTTTAAAATGAGAATCTGCAGCAGGACTACAGGCATTGCTACAGCAACAAGGCAGCAATGGAGAAGTGCATGGCTTCAGTGGCAACACAGGCAGTCTCGTACACTGCATGTCAGGGGACACAAAATGCTTTGTATCTTCCTCTGCAGCCCCAAGGATAAATTCCTTTTACCTGATTCACAAAAAGTGATCTAGATGGATCCATTCTCACCAGTTGTCTTCCTTGCTTGGGAGTCTAGCAAGATACATAACAGGTGACTCAGGTGAGGGAGTGAAGCTGTCCATTTTAAATGCCTCCCCAGTATTTGCAGTCCAAATATTTAAGAAAAAAAGCACCTTACTGCTGGTTGGAGGGTAACATTGGTGACATTACTTGGAGAGAGGCACAAGAGCTGCCTTCCACATTAACCAAATGTTTGCCATTCCTCAGTACGGCATGACAGCATCTTATCTTTATATTTCAAATGTGATAGTTGACTGTAATTAATATGTAAAGAAAGATATAGAAGCAAAATCCTGGTACATCCTCCTGCATACTTGCTTAAAGTGTGACTACTGTGTTCCTATTGTGTGTTTATAACACAGTTTAAAATCCGAGGAAAAGGGAACAAATATGTTTTCTCCGATAGAAAGACAAGATTAAGAGACACTGATGAGGTGAACAGGGCTTTAAAGTCCCTTGGTGAAGCCAGGCTACACTGACTGGTGCCGTGGCCCCAAAACAAGGGGAAACATTTAAGGCAGCTATGCCAATTCACACAGATCATACTTGGGTCCCAGAGCCCATTGCTAAGTCTTTTGTTCTCTCTTTTATGAACAGAAGAAGACTGGGTCTGCCTCATAGTGTGTGGCCAAAACACTGGCACATGCTGGCATGATTTCCACTGGACAATTAATATCTTCATGTACTCTAAAGAGTTTATGATTCTTTTGGACAACTTGGGGACTCTACATGGTCAGGAGAAGGCATTCACAATGAAGCTGTGTGTGGCTTTTAGAACTTTGTAAGGAGACTTAGCACCTGGTAGGTTCAGGCTATTGGTGAGGGAAATTATACTTCTGACAGGTCACAAAACAATTGAAAGATTTATAGAGACATGGCTGAAGGGTTGTACTTGTGAAGGAAGGGGAATAATTTTTTTATTGCTTCGAGGAAACATTTTCACTGAAATGAATTGCTGTCATGAGAATCAGAGTGATTTAGCTAAGAATTTGAGTACCCTACTAATGATCTTTTCTTACAGCATTAAGAATAAATGTTCCATGGCCTCTGGCTCCAGATGAGATGACTGTGACACAGAAGCTGCACATGGCAACACAGAGAAGGAACGTGAGCAGGTGCCACTATGAGGCTTTGTCACTGGGTGGACATGAGCTTGTATACCACCACTCTTTACACTTCCTGTAACAGAGACATGTTCTTCCTGCAGATCAGTAAATCCCAAAACAAGCCACCAGTGTGCACAAAAGGATTGTCCTCTGTGTGCTTTTGGACATCTATTATGGAAAAAAAAAATGAATAAAAAGAAAAAAACCCCAACAAACCAACAACCCTAACAATTTACTGCGCAGCGGAGCTGGTTGGAAGATTTCCCCTTCACACGCAACCATTTCCTCATCCAGTATGGTCTTGCCAGACCTGAAGAATCCACCAGAAAATGTGGGATCCAAGTCATCTGAGAAATGCTCTAGAGCACATCTGCTTCATATACATTCCCAGAAAACAGGATGCTTGCCACATACTTCTCTAGAGTCCTGTATGGAAGTCCTGCCCTTTGTCCCTCATATGTCTCATAGAACAGGCTGCCAACTCTTGCAGAATTCACAGTGGTTGTTTGAAGATGTAATGCTGTTCCACAGTGTTTTAAATCAGCACAGATCAAGGTTGGTAGCATGATTTGATGGGACCTAATAGGTTTGCTCTGCAATTCTTTTGCAGTGTGTCTTGTTGGGGCTTTTTAAGATGAAGTCAAAGCAGGCAGCACATTAGACTTTGAATGTCACACCGCACCAAAATGTATCCAGCTGCAAAATAGTATCTAACTCTTAGAAGTATTATTAACATGCAGACAGCATGTTTCCTTGTATGAAATGATATATTTTCCTTCCCTCTTAAATGAAGCATAATCCAGAAGGTATAATTGCATTAGATGTGAAGTAAACTGGGAGCTGGGGGTCATAAATCAATAAATAACTCAGCCTGCAGCCTCATGGTTTATTGATTCACAAACTGTTTATCCCCCACCTCCCACTATATATTCTACATAAGATGCAATTATTGCTGAGTTATCCCTTTTGTGCATGTACATAGACTTAGATATCTCATCAGAACAAACACACATCCACTGCAAAGATACAAGAATCCTAACAAGATGGCTTTGTTGTCTTTGTTAGTTTTAGAAGTGCATTAAATTCATTTGAGCCTTATACAATCCTCACCCAGCATATTCACTTGGTGATTACAATCACACTATTGTCGTCATTACTTGGACTATTTAGAACATGCTAACCTGGGTGAAACAGATTGTGTTTGGAATTACGCTTTTTCTACCTGGGAAAGTGATAGAGCTCTGAGCAAACTGCAGGCTGGAACAAAACTGTTGATGTTCCTGAAGTCAATCTTCAGGTACAGTTTTCAGAAAGGATTATCATCAAAGGAAATTCAGATTGTGCCACATATGTGTACAGAATCTTTTGAGTCATTTGGGAAGGAACAGTGGACTTGGTTCTATGTTTGCTTTGAATTTCTGGTCTCAAACAGCAAGAAAATCTGTGGAACTGAGGAGTTGAATATACCTGCAAGGAAAGAATACAGTTCCTTAAAGCTGTCAGCTGAGCAGATTGCAAGAGACACCAAAGCAGTCAGAGCAGCAGAAGCAAAAAGCAGCAAGAGAACACAATGAGGAAACTCATGGACAAGGAGAGAATTGAGCAAACAGGGGGCATTCCCTGAGCAACTTAGACCCATGGATTGGAAGAAACAGCAAGAGACAGAGCCTGCACTGGCAGTGCAGGATATTTAAGCAGGCTAAACCTGCTAAATCAGTCCTGGAGACTGCAACAGGCAATCATTTACCTTTTGCAGTGGGCAGGTGCCCAGCAGTGGAAAGTAGTTGTTGGCAGCATCGTGACCACCCAGGAAAAGTCAATGTCCTCTGCTTCTCCTGAGCTTTTAGCACCCAGTAGAACCAATGCAGCTACACAGACAGAGCTGCTGCTCAAGCATGTTACCACCCAGGTTTCTGATTGTGGGATGTATGAAGGGATATTCTGAGAGGAGGAAAGTGATATTCTGAGAGGTGGCAAGTGATTCCAAGCAAGCATGTGGGAAAGTGTGACCGGATTGATGACCTGCTCTCTTTGGTGGCCGAGCTGCAGGAGGAGGTGGCAAACTGAGGAGAATTGCAGAATCTGCGAGAGAAAGATTGGTCAATGGAGTTGTACTCTCCCATTTCTGATGCATGGAAGCCAACTCAGCATGCCTGCTATGTAAAAGGTCCAGGATCTGCTTTGTGCCAGGAGAAAGGCAGCTTTACAATGGCTCAAGAGAGGTGGAAGAAGGCTACAGCAGAGAGCAGAAAGGAAAAGCCCTCCTTACCCACTAAGATGCTGTTACGGAGTAGATGTGGGGCTCTGGGTATCTTAGACAAAGCACATGGTGAGATAGAGGAGGAACCTATGCAAGAAATTTTGCCAGGGCCAGAGAGACCAACCACTTGCAACAAAACCTGCAAACCAGCTCCCAGAAGAGACAACTGTGAGTTATGGTCATTGGTGGTTTTCTCTCATGCGGAACAGAAGCACCCATTTGCAGACAGGACCCTCTTTTCAGGGAGGTTTGCTGCCTCCCTGGGGCACCATCTAGTTGTTTTATCACAAGACTGAAGAGCCTATCACAACCTTCAGACTATTATTTATTTCTGCTCTTTCACATGAGTACTAACGATGATGCTGAGGGAGGCACCCACCTGGTAGATGAAGGGAAGGTGGTGGAAGCAGCTTTTCTGGATTTTAGTGACAAGTTGATTTTACAATTAGTTATAGTAGACTGATTTATGAACAATGTCAGGCAGAAGAAATCCTATTTTAGCTCCAAAATTTGCAGTGTCATTCCTTTTTCTTTTAATTAAATGGTAATGATTCGTTTTATGACCAATATGGCACTATTTAATTGACAAATAGTACAATTTCTCTTTTCTTTTTTTTCCCACTGGGAAGAGATAAAGTCCTCATTACTCATCAGAAGAAGAGCCTTATAGTGTTAGCAATTACAGAAGTCTACATTGCAATGGGTCAGAAATGCCTAAATCATTATGTGCATCTGATAAAACATTCCTGAATTGTTACAGATGCCAAAAATTTTCAACTCCCAGAGTTAACTCAGTTCTCAGCATCAGACAGTCTATGCTTTCCTAGTTCAAGGCAACAGGATAATGTTGAGGGAAGGCCAAAAGTTTGTTGCATGTCCTGTTCTGTCTAATCTTCAAATGGATGCATGGAAATTTTCACATGCCACTGATAAACTAAAGGAACAGAAATTTTTTACCTAACTGGTATATAAACTTTCAGGCACTCAACCTATGTCCCTGTATCCTTGAGTAAGGGTCTAATTCTTTCATGTATACATCAAAAAATGCGCACACAATGGGTACAGATCACCAGTGATAGTGTCTGTCGTAGTAAAAATACTCACCTATTCCTCATTATGAGTTTTGAGATAAGCAAGGGAAAAAATATAGGCTATATATTTACATGAGATGTTGTGATTTAATAATTTAAAATAAGTTTATAATATCTGAAAATTGAAAAAGGGACTCCCCTGTACCATCCCTTCTCCAGAGATCCAATATATGAATTTCTGCATTCTTACAGTCTTTCCTGTGGAAAAATTCTTCTGTGTTAAAGAAAAGATACTGAGACCTAAAATGCACATAAACCCAACAACTGACATCAGATCAAGCACTGAGAACTCCCCCACCTCTGACTGTATTTCATGTTGTGTTTGACTTGCATCCAGTCATGATAACGAGGACTAAGAGATTGACAGATGAGCTTGTGTGTTAGATAACTTGAGTTTGTCATCTTGATGATGCACAGCAGTGAAACCAGCTGCTATTGCACTACAATGTGTTGCTTGCCCTGCCTTATTTATTATAAGCCATGCACAAGCCATGCACATTTTTTACAGACATAAACGCTTCTACTTATGAAACTTGTAGGACAGCCCAGAGCAGTGGGCCAAGCCCAAGAAGCAGCAGGTGCTATAGCTGTTGATGGATTTCTGAAATCCATCATGGAATGAAAGGGCACTTGGCAGAAGAGTCTTTGTGTTTGGTTGGGTAGCAGGAACAACCTGAGACTGAGGACAGAGCCGATTGAGATAATGTGTAAACAGTTTGTAATGGTGACAGGGTAATCAATAGCCTAGGGGTGGATTCACACAGCTGGTTACCCTGCATCTGCTCAGAGCATGGAGTGAATGATGGAGGCTTCTCCCAACACTGTTATCCCTTCACACACCTCCATTACAGCTAGACAGCATGTGTAAAAGTTATTTTATGGGAAGGTGAAAAAAAAAGAGGGGAAAATAGCTACAAACACCCAGCTACAAAAGCAATCAGATCAGGTAAGTGCCACCTTGTGAAGTAAAGCTGTCACTCAGGCAGGTTGAATTCAGGAAAGCTGTCACTCATCCTGCTAAATCACAAGTATAAAAGACAGCATGCTTTAGACAGTCCATACACTGAGTCATACATATGCTAAGCATGGCAGAGTGAGTAGAAGAAAGGAGTGGCAAGTGTGGGACGCCACTACTGCATGACCCAGTAGAGCCATTGTTTCACATTACAAAGAGCTGCTATCAAAGCACAAAATCTATAATTAAATACATCATGCTAAATACATATTGAGGTCAATGAACTTTATTAAAAAAATTGATTACACTTGCTATTTTCTCAATTAGTTGCTATGCACTTTAAACCTTGCTTTTGTGTTTCTTTTTTTCTTAAAGAGTAGCATTCCATGCAACCAAATTAAAACCCCTTGGGCAGATCCATGATATTGACTTATTTTATAAACCCCTTTGGAGCTCAAGTATTGATTGTTGTGCGTCTTTCAAAATATTGGCTTTGTATATTCAATGTCATCTGCACCATAAAATGATCAAATGTTTTAACAGTCACATTATTGCTAGAACTGTGATGTGTTCCTCCAAGCTTAAATGTGAGTATTTTTCAGTGGTCAGAGCCTATTTCTACATAGAAACAGCCACAGCATTGGAGAAAGGCTTAGTGAGGTTGATCTGTAACCAGCAAAAGTTTTACATCTTCACACTGTGGGAGTGGAAGCAAAGGACGCGTATGGAAATAAATAAGAATCAAATGGATGTGCGATTTTAATTCCACAGTTTCATTTGAAACTGAGATAGATTTTCAACCAAGTCACAGTCATTAGAAATTTTATATCCAGTAAGACATAGTATTTTTTTAATATATACACACTATCTAGAAAAATTGCTTCCAAATCCTCCCACTGAAAAAGATCACTACTACAAGCCTAAGGTCATTCTATCCCAGTGAGATTTATGACACTTTTTTCTCCCCAAGAACAATTTCACTGCACTGGAACAGATTACGAAGAGGAGAGATGATCATTTAAACCACTGAGACCTTCAGTTCAGGACTGTGTTCCCTTTTTGAAGATGTTCCAATAAGTCATGGGCCTATACTCAAAAGCAGTTTGATCAAGTTCTCAGGATCTAGCACAGTCCTCCTATGTCATCTTTCCTGCCAAAGGAAAACACCATTCTCCATTTACACTTCATTCACTGCAAGTACAGAGCTCCAAATGCTTTTAAACACTAAACCAAGCTCACTCTTTGAAGCTTATCAGAGCCATGCTGCAGCTGTGCTATGCTGATCCGTGCAAAGGGAGAAGAACAGCAGACCAAAACAAATCAGTGCCCAGGCTTTTAATTTTCTCTCTATGATGAAATGAGATGGTTTCCCATGGAGAAGCAGTTAGTGATCAAGGGTGTTCTTGTCTTGTGAGGTCAATAAGGCCAGCAGAAGTGACACCATTATTCTTTTCCTGGAGGGAAAACCCTCTTTTAAGGCTCCAGCTGGGACAGGTTCTCTGATAGGGCAGTATTCAAACTCTCAGAAATGTTTGTGCTAACACAAAAGCTGGAAAAGTGCCAGACTGATCAGCAAAGCTACAGAACAAGGCCTTTGTGTAACAGAAGTACCAGACTGTGACTCAAACTGTGTGACAGAGGAGTGCCTGCAGTCTCCAGAAATCTGCCTACTGAGAAACTAGACTGAGACACTAAAGGGATATGACAAAAGTCTTTGAGGTGAAATGTTAGTGCACTAAAATCCCAGCTATGTTGAATGCTACAGCCATCCTTGTGTCAGTTGGTACTTTGTAGACAACTTTCCCATCTGAATTTATGGTCACTATCTGTATGACCATGGAGAAGAGAAGTATGAACAAGTTCCAGAGAGATTACACTCACAAGACTACCATGCTAGTGTAGGTTATCAAAGATTCAAGGCAAGGGGCAGATATGTTACCCATGGAGATTGGTTTGCCTTTTTTTACTAACTGTGTCATTTTGAGTCATTGAAAGGATTTAGACAATAATTGCAAATATGAATCACAATGCAATTCCTATGAAGAATCACAACTCAATTTCCTATGAAGAGAAACAGTTTTATGCAGTGTAATATTGTATGGGTAAGATAATCACCTAAGAACCTGTAAAACAATAATCTGCAAAGCTGTACAGCTACGGAAGCATAAAGATTGAATACCATTTTATGTGCTTTAGCAAATGATGACTCAATGTCTGGCATATATCATGTGATTAAAACAAAATACAGGGAATGCTACAGAGAATTTGTGGGTGTTGCTTAAAAAGTGCTGTTTTGTGTTAAAGGGAAAGTCAATACAAGTTATTTCACTGACATAGCCCTGGGAAATTCACAGAATTCACACAGTTCTGCAGCTCCAAGTCATGGCAAGTAAACCTTCCAAAACCTGTCTTCCACCTGTCGCCATCACTTACTCTTTTATTAATTGTTTATATATAGGAAATGAAGTAAGAGGCCAAGAGAATATTCAACCCAGTGCTCTAAAACTATTATTGTTATTAATAACACATACACTGTATATAAATATTACGTGGTGCTTTTCTAGAAGTAAAGACAATTATACTGACATCATTTGTAGATAGCAAAGGAAAAAAAATCAAGATCTTCAGCCTAGAGAAAAGAAGGTTGTGGGTGGGAGCTCATAGCAGCCTTCCAGCCTTAAAGGGGACCTTACAGGAAAGATGGGGAGGACAGTTCTGTTAGGGAATATAGTCATGAGGAGTAACAGATTTAAACTGAAAAAAGGGTAGATTTAGATTGGATATTAGGAAGAATTTTTTTACTGTGAGCAGGGTGAGACACTGGAACAGGCTACCCGCAGAAGTTGTGGATGCTCCATGCCTGGAGGTGCTCAAGGCCAGGTTGGATGGGGCTCTGAGCAACCTGGTCTAGCAGAAGATGTTCCCTCCTATGGCAGGGGATTTGGAACTAGATGATCTCTAAGATCCCTTCCAACACAAACCATTCTGTGGTCCTGTGGCTCTAAGGGTTGAGCTGTGAAACACAGCTTGCCAGAGGGTGTTGCAGAAGATGAAAATTTGTGTGTATTCAAGAAGCAATCATATATATCCAAGCAAGCAAAGCCCATAAAAGCCATGAAATACAAACACACAGTTTCCTCCAGAATGCACCTCAGACATTGACAAGGATGCAGGAGAGAATTTTGGGGACATATGACATTTCACACCTTTGTCCTCTCCTTTCCCTGATATTGCTGGTCACCAGTTAGCAACTTCCAATATGATCATCTACTATTTTGCCTCTAAGACCTGTTACTTCAGCCAAAACATATGAACAAATTATTTATTCCCTGCTTCTCCCTTAAATTGCCATTAGTCTTGTGCTGGTGCTGGTCATGTCTTTGCCTGGTGCTGACTTGAGTCTGGAGTCAGCTGCAGTAGAGGTGACTGGAGGCTTCAGAACAGCGCAGGGACACAGAGCACTTCTGTACCGTGCTGTGCTATGGCAGCATGTGAATCTTTTCTTGCTGGAGAGCCTGCCCTAAAGACTACTCTATTTCATGGATAGTATAATGTCATGTTTTCATCCAGCCTGTAACCTGTATTTATGGCAGTGCCTTAGATGTCCCCAGAATTATTTGGGGCTGCAGTGTTAAGTGCTGCCAGGGAGAGAAATCATCTTGAAGTCCTTTTGAGAAGGAAGGACACCAAACCACGCAGGTCTGGGGCAGCTGGGATTTGGAAGCAGGGGCAAGCCTGCTGTTAGAGAGGGGGACTACTGCAGATGCACCACACCTGCTCCACAGAATAGATATTGGGATGGGGTTAAGGGATCTCTGGCAACCAGAGATTGCAGGGCTAGGGTGAGGTCTGCCCACAGATTATTTGTAGGAAACTCTAGCTTTTAATTATGGCAAGTCTGGGACCTAACAAAAGATGTCCTTCAAAATCACCAGTACCATCATATGGGCACAGCTTTGTTCAAGTTCTCTCCAGTCAGATGCAGGCACAGTCAAAACAGGAGGGCCATAAAATAATAGGGCCAACACAAATATAAGCCTCAAAAGCACACAGCCAAAGCACTGGGATAAGAGAGTCAGAGGCCTTACAGGTACCTGGTTAATCTGTATTTTTATTTCCAAGACAGTATATCAAAAGAATAAAATGATCCAGCTACCACTTGCAGTTCCTACCACAGGCCTTTAAAGTAAATAAGCTAAATACTCTGCTATTTATATAGGATTATGGATCACAAGGATTGCACTCAATTAAATTTGTCCAAATAAAATATAAATGGTACTGAAGGTATAGTCAGGTGTCATGCTGAGGACACACACAGGAATGGTTTGGCAGTTCTTGTTTAAAAGAAGGTATAAAAGCAGAAATGAAAGGAAGGGACTCCTCAGAGAGACAGAGCCTTTTCTCCAGGCAGTAGCAGCAAGGTCATATCCAGGTTTGCCAATAGAGAAGTGTCCATTCCTGCAAAGCTGTTGGTCTTTTTCTGAAATTACTGCCTGAAGATACTTCATCATTATGCAAAGAATAGGAGTGTGCTGTTGCTGCTGTCAATCCTACCCTGCTCCTTGCAGCATTCACTAATACCAAAATCTCTGCAAAAGCAAGTGGAGACATACACAGTAACAGGAAATGCTTCCCAGAAACTTCCTTCTAAAGTGAACATGGGTCACTAACTTCAGCAAATATGTCAGTCCTCTATTCCTCAATTAAATACCATAAGAAATCTGTGACAGACCAAGGATCTGAATCTACAGTCTTTTTTATGTGTAAGATGTGTCTTCTTTGCATAACTTCCTTTATCCCATAGAAGCAAGGAAAAAAAAGGATGGAAAATACACCATTAAAATTTACACAGATCTTGAAAGTTGTTATAAAAAAAAATCCAAACCAAATAGAACTCTCATCTGTCAGTGCCAAACATCTCAGTGTTGAGCAGATGGCTACAGCACAAGAAACTCATCACACTTTTTTATTATTAAATTGAAAAGCATTTGGGTAGCAATCACCATAATCATAATTTTTACAAGCCCTAGAAATCATAATAAGCTTTTAGAGAGCAGTTGACTTTACAAAATAACTGAGAATGGGTATCTTTATCTCATTCACCCAAAAGCTAGAATGTCACTGAATCTTTAACAGGGAGTTTGACTACAGATAAACAGACCATTCAAAACAAACACTCATTCAGAGAAAATTCCTGTTGTGTTCCTTCCAAATGTCCCTGAAGTTTGTAATGCCTCTGGAAGAATTGCACTCAATATTATGGAAAAAAAACCACTTATCTTTCTTTCCTTTTAAAAATTTATTTATTTTAATTTAAATTTTATGTCTAGAAAGCCTGCTGTCTCTCCCCAAAGAACAGACTTTTTACCTGTTCACGTTTTTATTTAAATTTAAACAGAGCGTTTCGGAATTTTCCCAGGAAAACAACAGCTTGGCCTGCAACCAGGCTGGAACCAGCAGGTGGAGCCAAATCTGCTTCCTATACACTAAAATTAGCACTTGTTCTGAGTGATGAAGGTGTCTCCATCATGCGCGTATTTTTCAGCTGGACAAAACCCACCTGTCTTTTCCCGCAGAACTTTCAATCATATCTCCCCATTATCGCTGCCGCTGTATTTAACTGCGGCAGAAGCGTATTTCTGCAGGAAACAGGCTGAGTATTTCGCAGCAGCAAATATGTCACAGCCCTCTGCAAGGACTCGGCTAAGAGCTCCATACCAGGACTGTATACCCGGGCTGCTGATCTGCATATGGCCCCAAATCATGCAGGCAGCCTGGCAGGATTTAAAGGCCTTGGAGAGATGAAGTTTTATGCACCCTTCTCCTCTATACCAGCACCCAGCTCTGTACCAATGTACACACAGAGACAAGATCCATGTAGGAGTGTTTTGAGGTGCAGGGCAAAAATTCCCTCCTATGTCGCATTTATTTTGGCCTTCCCTGCTCAGAACCTATCTCCTCACAGGCCTTGTTATTGTTTGTCACCTCTGGCTGAAGCAGCTGCATTTGCAGGTGCTCTCCTCACTGCCTTAAGCAGGAACAGTCTCACACAGGTCTGCTCCTCTGAAAGGCAGCATGAGTCATGTTCAGATGCAGAGAAACGGGGAAACGTGCCCGCACTGTCTCTTGACATACTAAGGTCAGGGGCAGGGAATCCTGACCTTTACAAAGGAAAGTGAGGGTGGATTCTCAGTGCCAGCAAAGCAGCGGGGATCAAGGTTCAGAGCTGAGTCTAGTGAAACTCAGGGCCCTTGAAGCTTTGCATAAGGAAGCAAGGAAAAGCTGAGAGGGACAGAGGACACTGAGACTAAGATGGTGACATCTCTGCCAGAGGTGACACCTCTCCCTTATTCCCATAAGTTTATATTTATGGGATGGTAAATGCTTCAGCTCTTCCAAAGGAAGAGAAGGTCTTATAGGGAGCACATGGGATTTGGTCACCGTTTCATGAATTCAGCCCTTGGGCAATGTCCAGACAGGAACAGGCAATGCAGAAGGACGTGGGTAATGGGTGATGGGTTGCCATTCCTGAGAGGACTTGCAGTGAGACCACAGCCTTGTTCCTGGAATTTGTTCTCAAATTGTGATTGCTTCTGCTTTGGCCTCAAGTCTATCTGTGGGTCCCACTAACCCAGCTTTGACTTCCCAGTCCAACTCCACTCATATCCCTGGAGCTCTCAGAAATTTGTCTAAAATCCAGTTGTGGAGCAGAAGCATCTCACCATGCAGTGAGACAGGCAAGTCTCTGGTTCAGGGACATACTGAGTTCCAGATTCAAAGAGAAGATAGAACTTACAAAGGAACCTGAGTTAGAGCCTTTGATACTACTCAGAGTTTGGGAAGGAGCAGGAAAATCTGGTTTAAGGCATAAACTATTTCCTCGGCATGGTAATGATGTGAATTCCCTGAGAATATAGGCAGGGTTTCTTTAAATAACCTCTGAAGTGGATGAAATTCAAACCTCCAAAGCGCTTGAACATTGTCATAGGTCCCTTCCAACTATTCTATTCTATTCTATTCTATTCTATTCTATTCCATTCCTTTCCATTCCATTCCATTCCATTTTAAAGTGCTGCTCTTTGCTTGGCCTGGATCAAATTCAAGACCCAGGTAAGGCATTGTCCTAGCTGGACAAGATGTCCGCATACAATATGTGGACAATTTGGCATATGGCAATATGTTAGTTAGGCACTTGGATTTCAAATTCCAATCTAAAACAAAGATGTGAACAATAAAAAAAGTAGACTGAAAATACCAACCCAGATCTTTGGCTCTGGACCATCTTTGTAATCAGGAAGGATAAGGAGAATTAATAGGAGCTGCTCTATCCATTGTAACAGGTTACTTCTTGGAAAAACATGGTGAAATACCAGACCCCCAACAATAGCTGCATTTTCAGCAGAGTTTGTGTCGTTTGGAGTGATAATCTGTGCTTTATGTAAAGCATATGGGTAAACATTGAGATAAGATGCCTTCATAAGTAGTAGTTGCTACTATTTTTATAGTTTGGATAAACCGTCATCACCTCACTTATTTAACTCCATTGAACAACTAATTTTTTCAAATAATCCCAGAAGTTTCGCCTCAGTACCAGCAGTTGCCTGCCATTGTATCTGACTTTACCTGAATGTGCATAAGTCAGGGCAGCACCGAGCAGATGAAAGTCACCTGAGGTATCACCTGAATGCCAAATACACACAACCAGACTGCTCACAGACTAACAGGCACCATGAATTGCTGGCAACATCCCCCTGCTTTGCTAGCAGCCAATGGTTGTTTCCATTCTGGAGAACGATACAAATTTCTTCTGCAAGTTCCAGCTCTCCTGGGAGGCCTGGGCTGATCAGTTCAGCTGCTTTCACTTGGTTAAATGAACCAGAAAGGAAGCTGGAATGCTCAAGAGGGTCGTATGGCGCAGCTAAACCCAGTCCACACTGCCTGAGCATTGTCTATACCAGCGTTCCAGCAGTTTCAGTATTAGCTGAATCAGTGGGGATGAATTCAGTAATTTCCTTGGGCTCTGTGTGAACTGTAAAACCAAAAATAGGGACTGAAGCAGCAAGGGCATTGTAGATTCTCTGCATCTGTTGGGTGCAGGCCTGAAAAATTACTTCAACTGAGAAACAATATTATTATCTACCACAGAATTTTTGTGCAGTAGCAAATAAGGGGCATATTACTGTTGTCTTTAAGAGCAGCCACCAATTTCAGGAGAGGAGGGTCAGGCCTAGTTACTACCTTTGTGGTTATGTTTTGAGTAGAGTTAAGTAGTCTCCGTATCTCACCTGAGCTGAAACAATCCGACTTAATTCCTGAGAAGATCCTCCAAGAGGTTAACAACAAAGAAAATGCTAGCTGGATATGCTAATTCATTCTTCCACATGGGTTAGACCACACTTAGGAGCAAACTTTCTGGAGAGAACTGGAGAGAGGGAGTGTTTAGTCATAAGATAATTATTTGAGTATTCTGCAATTTCCAGGCATTTTTTGGTTCCCGCTCCCATCATATCTATGAATAATGATAAAGAACACATTTTCAAATATCTTCCCATAACCTTGCTGTATAAGAAAAACTGCAGATATTCTCACCACTCAGCAGTAGATCTAGAATTGGTGAAAAACCGAGAGGCACGACAGAGGAAACAGTTTATTGTCTTGGGCTTCTGATCCATCTGTGCACCATGCTTCCTCTCCTCTCTCAGCTGAACGTGAGGTACAAACCAAGAACTGTTCTCTCTTTCAGAGGGATCCTGCCTCACTTACAGTGTCGACCCTGTGGATTTCCATCATGCCTAGAAGTAATGTAACCTTCATCAGGAAGGTCTCACAAAATTACTTTAGTGCACTACTGACAAAGCCCCATCAGTTCTTACTCTCTTTTGTGTCTAAGAGTTAGTTCCCAGTGAAAGCATAAAGTATATGCCAGTGTTTTCTCTTTTTCTCATTCTCCCTGACCAGAATTTGCCATAGTTCTACTATGACTACATACTTTGCTTGATCAACATCATGTGTAAAGTTATATAATGAATAAATTTTTCCAAAAGAGACAAAAGGTTATATGTTTAAGCATGCAAAATTCATGTGCACATGGTTATTCGACCTCATGTAAGACACTGAGCTGTTAAACCCAATTCCATATCATGGCTGATGTAATTTGACAATGTTCTGGTTCATTATAAAGATCAGCCTTTCAAATTCACTTCTCCAGCTCTGCTCAAACCGTGACATTCTCATTAAGTAAATGCAGAGCCTTCTCTCCTAGTTCTCATTAATGATAACAAAAATGAAGAGCATTCCCCTTAGAATTAACTCCAGAGACAGCACTGGGCATGACACCGAAACTAAGTGACCAAACTCTCATCAATACCTCCAGCACAGGTAATTAGGTGGGTTGGTGGGATAGAACAGCTATCTTTTAGCATACTAATCCAACACAAGCTATTTCTGGATGAAAAGTCTGTAATATAAGGTCTCGGACAAAACCAATACATTAGGAATGGCAGAAGTTATTCTACCCATTAAACACCAACTCACAGTGCTACCCAGCCATTTTCACTTTTTGGAAATACAGACTTCATAATTTAGAAAGACCAGAGCACAGCACTTCCTAAGGGGTTTACTTTTGCCTGTAATTTTTATCCTGGTTATACAACAATTAGGAAATATATCTGGTCATATTTGCCATTTGCAACAGATTACCATTTTTAGTAATCTTTAAGTAGAACATCATAAGAAACAGGAACCAGAAGAGACAAAAAAAGGTAGGCTAGAAAAATAGATTAACCAAAAAATATAAAATAGTATTTTCCCAGAGCCAAAAGGAAATTCTGTAAGCCATAAATTTAATCACAGAATCTAATATTGATACCTAACTGATGGAGGAAATGAGTATTAAAGGCAGACATTTAATAGGAAAGAATAATAGATAATTTCAACATAATAGGTAGTCAGGGATTTGTAAACCTCTGGTCATAAGTTACACAATAAAAAAAAAAACAAAAGAGAAAAAGATCTTAGTTACCATCTGGGAGAAAAGGAGTTACTGTAACTCACCCTTGAAAGTGTATTTGAGAAACTGTAATAAGCAACTGCTTTTCTAGCTATCTGCATTTTAAACAAATCTAAAAAAATAGGCAAGGATGCATATTTTTGCATGCATAAAATATTTGGATGTAAATGTGGTTGTTGAAAAAACAGTAATACTCTGTTTCTCTTTATTATTGGGTGCTTTGATTTTAGAGGGTTTCCTCCAAAAATATTCAAATGCTATTCACTGTGTGAACTCAGGAAAGCTGGAATTTTAAAACACAGGTCAAGTGTGTGGTGGCAGAATTGCAACATTATTGATGGGTTTTTGTGCCTGTTTGCCTCCATGTGAAGTTCTGGTGTAAAAGCCAGTGTGTGTAATGATATTCAGCTCCTCATGCATTTCAAATACTATCAGGAACACTGATATTATTTTCAAATGGGGATACTGAGAAACAGGAAGAAGAAAACAATTCTCTAAGATTTCCTGTCAACTCGTACAGAGGTGGACACAAAAGGCTGTCAGGCTTCCTGAATCTCCATTTATGCTCAACCTTGGCTGCTTCCCAAATTCCCAAATCAGTCTATTTGAAGAGCTGCAACTTTTCTCCAGTAGAAACAAAGCAGACACTAGCTGGGATTGGCTTTGCTGAGATGCTCTGCACACATGCAGAGCCTTTTAGCCTGATGGCTTTTGTCCTGATGGCAGCAGCCATGCTCACTCTCCTGATTTAACAATGAGATCACTGTGACTTGTCAAAACCAAGGAGATCTGGCCTGAGATTCCTGTTTAGCTTAGCACAGAATTAGGAGCCAAGCAAGGGTAGTGCTGACCAGAGGAAAGCCCGTGGTGGGATACCTGGCTTAAGCAAAGCATGACAAAGTCAGGCTGCAAATCATAGAATCATAGAGTGGTTTGGGTTGGAAGGGATCTTAAAGACCAGCTAGTTCCAGCCCCCACCACCATGGGCAGGGACACCTCCCCATGGCTGCAGATTGCTCAAAGTCCCATCCAACCTGGCCTTGAACACTTCCAGGGATGAGGCATCCACAACTTCGCTGGGCAGCCTGTTCCAGTGCCTTACCACCCCCACAGTAAAAGATTTCTTCCTAATATCTAATCTAAACCTGCTTTCTTTGGGCCAGTGGCCTTTCTGCTCTCCACCACTAAAGCTGCACCTGCCTCAGCAAAGCCTGGCTGGCTCCCACCTGATGCAAATCCAGCCTCTGCACCTGCCAGCCTAGAGATGTAACTCCCATTGAAAAACTTCTGCTGACAGACTGTGCAGACTTGTCCTCTCACTTTGAAACAATGGAAACAAACTCTATTTTTCACAGAGAGAACCATCCATTAACATTTCATTGTTCCTTGATCTCCACAGCTCTCCAGACTTACTGGAGAACTCGCATTTGACAGCAAAGCCTCTGAAGATATAGAAGCTATTGACCACTGTTCATTATGGACAAACAAGCTGAACAACTTGCCAAATTATTAGCTATAATGATGGTGATTCCAATTAGACAAAAGGTAATCACTGTTACAAATTCCCTGCCAATTTCTGTCACTTCTCTCACAGAAAGACATTTTCTGTGGTAAATAGGCATTAAAGAGGACTTCTACGTCTTCAGTTGGAAGCACAGAGCTAAATCCAGCAGAAGGCACTTGCAATGCTCTGCTGCTAAAATCAGACAAGAGGGAAAACAGAGAAATTGATCCTTCTCAGCAGAGAGGGGTGATCAGTCTAAGGAGGGGTGCACAGCTGTGGGTATCAGATACAAGTTATGGCCTGCCTCTGACGTGGAAAGAGGGCCTCTGGAACTGCAATTCTCTCCACCTCCTGGTATAAAAAGGTCCTACGAGGAATGACACAGGGATATTTCAGCAGCACACAACCTTTAAATTATCTTCCAGTCCCATTTTCACCACAAAATCCCCCTGATACTTAGCTCTGTTGCAGATTTGGCCCTTTTTGTTAGGAACTGTAGGAAAAAAAGTATGGAAAGCAGTGTGAGCCTTTTTCACCCCAAAGAACATGCAGCTTCAGAAAAGAGAAAAAAATGAGAAAAGACAGGCACAATAGATAAATGAGGGCATAAATGTGGAGAGAGAAAGGGAAATGTTGGTAAAATGTGAAATGAGTCTAGTGGGTCTCATCTTGTAGATTGGCTGGAAAAGTTGTTACTTTTCACAATAATTTTGCACAATACTGAGCACAAATGGTGCTGAGGCCATCCAAGCTGTAATGTTAATATCTCTATTAATGAACTTAAATTAAATTAATAACACTATTAATAAAATTTATAAAAAGAGCCTCTAAAAATAGAAGACTATATAGTAATCCCAGCTGGGTTACATGCTAGTTTTTATATTTTTGCCACAGCACAGCCCAAGGATTCATCCAGTTCCACAAGCCACTGGCTTTTCCTACACCTTTTCAGAAACTTTCTTTTCTGAAGGATAAAGAGCATTTTGTTGGCAGTTTTTATGAGGATGTGGAGCCTTCTGGTGCAAATTTTCCTTGAAGTGCTCCAGCAGCTGGCCAATATGGCCCTTTATGAATGTTTGACAAGAAGTGAAGAACAGAGATAATACAATTTTTGGTCAGTGCTGAGAGATATTTAATGAACTACATTGCCTTTTAAAAAAGCTGGTGCTGGCTGCTATAAAGACAGGAGGGAAAAGTCCTCCAGAAATTCATGAAGTAATTTGCCTATAATGTGATGTTTCCTTCTGTCTCCAGGTTACTTACAGATGATTTAAACTCTTTTAAGTATATTTAAGTCTACTTGTTATTTTTGTACCCTATCTGCAATCCTTGTGAACATATTAAACTCTCACAAAATATCAAACGCTGATGTTATTGGTTCAATAATTTTTTTGTTCCTCTAGTTGCCTTTGTAAAGTTCAAATAATTCAATTAGCTCTAAATAGGTGGGTTTACAATTTGTTTTTTCTGGTTGCTTAAAAAGGGCATGTTTAAGTGTCTGGTCCCTTTCTCTAAGACCATATTTTATAAATTTCTCATACGCCTTTTCTAATTTATCTCCAACTGAAATATCTTGATTTCCATTTGCATTCCCAGTACTTTTTCACCTGTACATTTTCCAGATACCAAGTCAACTTGGTTCATCAGTTTCAAAGGGAAGTAACGTTTGTATTTAATCTGTATTTCGTCTGTATTTATTTACTTCAAATCTACCTGTTACAGCACATGATCAGGAAAGGACAAAGCTGTCATGTGCGTATGGAATCACCAACATACTCATAGTTTCTCAAGTATAATCACCACCTCAGATGCTCCACACAAAGTCCAGAAAGGGAAATGGCAGCGGCAGATGAAGAAGGAAATTTGAGTCAGCATAAGTAAATGGTGGGTGAAGGCTCAGGGGTAAACTTCTTACTATATTGCCTTCATATATATATAACCTGCAGAGTTATTGAACAAAAGGATTGGGTTTTTTTCCTTCTTTGTCTCCATAATATACAAAATTGAGTTACAGTAGTATTTATTCCTGTCATTCTGCTGTGGTGGTTTAGGAATATACGTCATCCCTCCCCAATCTGGTTTATGTGCCCACCTCCATGCAGCTTTGATTTAAATTAATTTTAGCTGTGGACAGTCATTGATTTATATATTCTTAGGTGGATGAAAATTCTTTTGTAAAGTTGGCAGTCACTCTGCATGCTTTTGGTATGAACTTTCCATGAAGCCATTAAAACTGAGCTGATTCTGCCACAGGATGTGGCACAGACTCCATGACCTTCCATCTCTGAGGGGTGAAATCTCCATTTTGCTGAAATTGGTGTCAAATGAAAGCAAGAGCTGTTCCACTGAGCTTAGCTCTTTCCTGAGTCTCTTCAACCAGGCTTTCATACAGGCTCTGCTTTCATTATTTCTCAGTAAATACTAACCTCTCCGCTTCTTAAAGAAAGCTTGGGCTTTTGGGGTATGGAAAATTGGATCTTCCCACCTTATTTCAGCAAAACACTAACTTTGACCTGCTTGGTGTTGTTTACTTCCCCATGACCGCTGTGGCTGTGTCAAATTCACCTGCAATACTCAAAAGTGTTATGTTTGTATACAGGAAGTAGCATTTTTCAGTTGAGCTCTTTCTTCCTAACTTCTGAGAATATCAAATATGGGAGATCTTTCCATTGGTGGATGAAAAGGACAGAGGAATGAGAAAAACAGCAAGCCAAAGGGAGAGAGAGCATACCTAAATAAATGAAAAAGATATGCTGTAACAGACTGCTGCCCCTGCTTCCCAAGCTCACTACTGGGTGGCGTGGGATCCTCTAATTTGACATAGCCTGGAGGAGACAGAAGGGTCTCATTCAAGACAACATGCTAGGAGAAGGGCAGATTAAATTGCTGAAAAACGGGAATAAAAAGTTTCCATTGTCCCTATGCTAGAATCCTTGAGACAGATTCTGTTCTTTAGAATAACCATTCATCTGTATCTCATGCTCTGTCTGGACCAAGGAAGGAATGGGTCTCCAATCCTGAATGGAGATCCAATGTATGACTGCAAAAATTACCACATTGTCATGACTTAAGGCCGTGCACTGGGTTCTCTACATTTTGCAAAAGTCCTCTAACTCAGCAGGTCCTAGCAACCTGACTCGAGCTACATGGGCTCAAGGACAAAATCATGTCCATAATCCTTTTTTTTTTGGGTTTTATCTTTTGTAATGATCTTCAGGGATTCTATTCCAATAGTGCTTGAGACTGTCCTGGGGTACACAGAAAGGATGCTTGCAGTGAAAGGAATTTAAATCTAAAATTACTTTCCATTGAAAGCTGACAGAGTTGAAATCTGTTGGTTTGGGAGATGTTCCAAAAGCCATTCTTTTGCAGGAACACTTGTAAGAGATTGGTATTTGAGGAAGATAAAGCTATTTTCTCATATGTGGCTTGGCTTTGTTAGCACGACAGTAAAGCCAGAGGAAGCAAAATCCAAGAGAAAAACACAGTTATGTTAATGCTCTTAAAAAAAATCACATGCGCAATCTTACAGTTTATTCCTTAGTATTCGTTGGATAAATCACTACAGATTTATTTGATGGGAGCAGACAGGATGCTAGTTACTGTTTGAATAGTCCTATAGTAAACTGTTATTAAAGAAAAGTGCAGAAGAAAGAAATCAAAATCTCATAAACTAATTGAATAGATTTATTCAAGGAGAAGGAAAGGGCCTTGAGCTCAAAAATATTTAAGGATGCAGTCCCATTCTTAAGCCTGCTGAGCATTCAACCTCAGAAAGCTGCTCTAAATACTCCTCTATTGATTCTTAAACAATACATTGAAATTTTAATGACCTTGCCAGCAAAGGACTTTCTATCTCAGATGTCATTGACATAACCACTGAACTAGGAATGTTTGCAAAAGAATCAGACCGAAATATGTTGGTTACCAAGGAAATGCCAGTATTCCCCATTTCCCACTGTTTGTCTGTGATGAACTGGAAGTGTGGCTGCTCTAAAGATCCAAATAATCACTTCTGTACAGCTACCATAGAAGCATAGAGACACTTAGGCTGGAAAAGGCCCTTAAGATCACCAAGTCCAACTGCAAACTGAACACTGCCAAGTCCACTGAAAACCATGTCCCTAAATGTCATGTCTACATTTATTTAAATATCTCCAGGACTAGTGACTCAACCACTTCCCTGGGCAGCCTGTTTTTGCACTTGACAGCCTTTTCAATGAAAAAATGCTTAACCTAATCTAATCTAATCCAATCTAATCTAATTTAAACCTCTCTGACACAATTTGAGACCTTTCCTCCTCATTCCATTGCATATTACATGGGAAAATGGTGGTGATGACCACCTCTGTACAACCTCCTTTTGGATAGTTGTAAAGAGCAATAACATCTCTCCTGTAAGTTTGCAGAAAAGAAAAATAACCAAAAAAAGGTCAAATGCTCTAAAAGGTGAGGAAGCAAGGTGTCTTGGATAGAAGAATCAAAAAAAAAAAAAAAAAGCAGAAAGTTTACCTTAAGATCAGGCAAATATTGTTTTCTGTAATTAAGGAAATATCCTCTCAAGCAGCTCCATTACCTGCTGCTTTAGTGCAGTTTTGTAGGGCTGTAACTCAAATCAGTGGAAATCAATGGAATCACAGAAATAGAAAATTAGAGCAGCACGATGACTGATGCTACTGGAGTTTGAGAATACTCTTCTCAGCAGTGATCAAATTTGGCACGGAAAGGAAAGATTCCAATTCCAGGATGTAAAAGGCAGCATCACCTTTCTAAAGTCTACTACCTCATATTGCTGTTGCATTGTTCTAAACATAACAAAGGGAAAATTCAGATAAAGTTACAGAAGCAAACCTGCTGTATTGAACAGACTGGTAAATGCCCTGTATTTCACCAGTGAAATCTATATTTCTAGCCCTGGAAAGCATTGCTATTGATTCCTTTGGCTCACCCACTGTGTGTGTTGCAGTGGGTGGTTAGTATTCGGAAAGCCAGATATGCACAACACAGGGAAATGGGTATTTTGTCCATTTTGCAGAGAGTGTCCACTCCTGAATAGTCTCTCTGGCTGTGTGAGTCAACACTGGCAGGCAGCTGGAACAACACAAACTCGTGGTTAGAATGCAAGGAGGAAATTTATTTCCATTGCCTTGCTAACTGGGGGATCCCCCAAGAACACCTGGGCAGAGGTACAAAATCAGAGATTAAACTCGGTCCATGCTAGAGGATCACCAGCCTGCTCTTCATACGGGCTTATCAAGAATTACTCTTAGGGGCAAGGTCACCTGAGTAATGTACAGTCCTTGTCACCAGTCTTCTGGTTTTAAATCACTCCCCTCGTACTGTCCATGTTACAGTGGGGAGGACCACAGAAATCCCCACATCACAACTTGAACAGGTACTTTTCTTTCCCCCCAATAGCAACTTCACCACTATGTCTGAGGGAATAATTTTAAAGAAAATGAATATATGTATTTGAATCTGACTATATAAGTGATGCCATGAAGATTTTTTGCTTTTTCTTTTATACCCCTGTTATACCTTTTTACAACTTCTGTATTCATAGTGCTTTTTGCCTACATTCTTGGACTTGTTTGTCAGGCTAAGAGACTGAACATCTTAGAAGCTTCGTAGGTAGGGATCAGTGTGCCCCAGACCCCAAGGTCCTCTCCAGAACACATTCTGTAAACTAAGATAGAACCATCCAGGGGAAGGTTCCTTGGGGAGGGGGGCTCATTCAAGCCTCTCAGTGGGGAATTTTTGATAGATATGCTAATTAGTAAAACCTATAATGTTATACCAGATCCTTTGGGGGGGGGCATTGCGGTGTGCATTGAGGTGCATTCCAGCTGGACGTGTGCACCTAAGGATCCTTAAAATAAATACCAAAGTAAAATCTCTTTTCCCCTTCTAACCATGTTTGACTCTTCATTTTAAGATCAGGAAAAGGCATCATAAGCTTTAAATATCACCTGTGGGTTTATCATAAGTTTCAAAAGAAAACACAAGTAAGTTGCAATGAAGAACTTTCTTTAGATGTCACTGTAGGTCTTTCAGGATGCATGTCTCATATATAAGTTGCCCAGTACCTAAACTTTGTTATTCTTAAGAATAGACTATAGGCTCATTTGTCTCAGTAGTTCACTAACTTAGTCCTTTACTTTTGCTTTTTGATTGCTTTCAATTTTTTTCTTACTTAATTCCTTCACTCTGTAAATGTAGGAAGTGCCGAGTTAATATGAATGGCAAATACCAACCCTAATATGAAAGAGCTGTAATGAAAAACTGAGATGGAGCTCTCTCTTGAAATCAGACTTTTCAACCCCATGTACAAAATATGTGACTTTAGACCATGTGCTGCAGGGCTCCAAACCCCTCTGTCCTAATCTGCCCATCTTTTTTCTTCAGTTTTGTTGAGTAACATCAGCTCCTGGCTTCCCCTTTCCAGCTTTCTGTGAAGCAGCTCCGCTGCCGTCATGAATTATTTCTTACTGCCCGGAGTGCCTGGGAAAAAGGACTGATTCACCACAGTGCATTAGAGGAGTAATTAGACACAACCCAATACTTGGCTCTGGGGAGCAGCTGCACTGGCAAAATATCCCCCAGCAATGCTGCTTAAAGGACAGAGTAAAACAACCGAGACAGTGAGTGAACAAGAGAAAAGTGAAGATGTAGACTTTTAAGAGAGTGCTGGGAAGAGGGTCAAGTATCACTCTAATCAATAGCTACACAGAGCAGGAGACTAATGGAACAGCAGGAGGAAACCAAGGCAGTTGAGTCAGCACGAAGGATTAATTATGCTGTGCTGAACATCTCCAGTGCCTGTGCCACAGCTAATCCCCAAGGCAGAAAGGTAACAGCCAGCCTAGAGCTGACCACGCAAAAGAAAGGACCTGACTTTTCAGTGTGACAGTGGGGGGTCAGGGCCACCTGCCTTGCATTTCCGGACACTTTGGAAAAAGAATTCAACTGAGACAGAGAAAGGAATGTCAAGCTGATGAAGTATTTTCTACTCCCCTTTCCTTGCTGGTGTGAGGGGTTTGTCCACTGCTTTGAGGAAAATATACCACAGAGCTGAGGGAAAACCAAAGGTTTTGTTTGCAGAGGTTGCTACAGTTTGTGGGATTTCTAATTAATCTCTTTTTCTTTTTTCCTTTTTTTAAACGTTACTCTCAGAAGCACATACAACATTAAAAACAATGCCTTCAATCAATGAAGTTCAGCATCTTTTCTCTGAAAACTGAAATGTACCCTCTTTAGCAAAGAAGAAAGACTTGAACATTTTTATACAATAATACAAACCCCAATGTGTTTCACGAATACAGACCAAACAGCATGGAGAGCCAGCTAAAATTTTACACAACTTCCCAACCTTGTGTTACTTCAGCTCCTGATCTGCCTCCCTCAGAACACTCCACTAAAAATGGATGCATGCCCTTAGCCAACTGCCATGTCTGCTAATCCTGCCTACTCCTTAATTAGCCTCATCCTGGGACCCTTATTCACATCTCTGACACACAAAAAAATCTGACAATGAATGAGAGAAAATATCGAGTTCTGAGTAACCATTTGATTGGCCTCTGTAACAACGATCTTGCTCATAAGTGCCCTCTTATGTCTCAATCTGTGGAAATCATAAATTGAGATATCAGTGACAGTTGATAAGGGGATGAATTATGAAATAGTGTACAGCTTTATCTTTGACTACTTATTCAAAGTAAGTAAATGGGATGCTTAGAAATCAATTGAATGAAGATGTTCTGCATAGATTGTTTGAATATTCAAGATGTAAGAAAATATCTCTGGGTGATCCTTGGTTTTGCCTTTCCTTCAGTAGATCTCACATCTTGCTGAGCATTTAAGTCCTACCTTCTCCTGACAAGGCAGATATTAATTTTGCATTAAGAACTGCTGCATCCCAGTGAGATTTTTCACCTGGAGTAGATCACACAGAACTTTACTTCCACTGTCTCCTTTCCATGCTTCAATGAACAGGTAAGCAGGTAATGCTGACATTTGGAAGTCATCAGTGGTGTCTGAGTTAAAGCTGAAAGGAGCTGCTGTTAGTGCTTCAAGCTCTTGGCATACTCGAGCATATATAACTGCACTGCATATTTTCAGATCATATTTCCAAGGATTTGTTTACAGTTACAGCAGCTAGAGAGACTTCGTGTCAAACAAACAAATATAACACAACTAAATATTTGGAAAACTAAGAGACTGACTCTTTTAACATACATGTTCCCTTTACAAGCCATATAAAAGGCAGTTCCCAGCAAAACTCAAGTATGAGAACCATTCAACCATGCATAGATATTTTCATTATAGATGTTCGTTATGTTTATATTATCTTTTTTTTTTTTTTTGGTATTTTTTTGTATTTATTTTTTTTTCTTTTTCCTAATGAGATACAAAACTTTTAGTTTTATGGGATAGTTCATTAGCATTCTCTCCTGATCTGTTTTGGGAAGGTCTCAGTCTGGACAACTCCTTTCATTGAAACCATAAGAAAACTCTTTGACACAGAGTCAAGGCACAACGATGATAAGTCGCATTAAAGCATCACTACTCATTTCAGATGCAGAAAGTGAAGTAAAAGTACTTCATGATCTTGTAAGTGACTAAATTCCACACAGAGAGCTTCTTTTAATTAACTTTACTTGGTTAGAAAGAATAATCAAGGTGGCTAAAGTAAAAAAAAAAATCCTAAGGCAAGTTTTATGTTGTGTCTGTCAGCTTGTTTTTAAATCAAGAGATTACATGAATTCCTTCTCTGTGTGAGGTCTTACTTTAAAGAAAGTCAATTATAAAAAATAAATTGACTTGATATGAAGTATTTAAAGATATTGCTTTTTCCTTTTTATATTCATCAAATTTAGAAATCATACCACATAAAAATGTGGTAAATAGGTCTAGACTAAAAGTCTACTTTGTTTTCCAGTGAGAGGCTCCTTTTTCATGCTTATAATCATAAAATGCATCCCCTTTAGAACAGGCTTCATAAAGAATCCCAAATGACATTACAGATTCTCACTTTTTCTTTACCTATCTCGAGGGTCACAGCCCTGGAAGGAGCACTGTGGGAAGCACACTACTGTGTCTCTGAAGCATCCTATTTAGAATGTTGGAATAAACACCCTGAATTTTCAGCAGGGCTGCACACGTGGTAGCATGCACCTGGGGGACTTGAGCAAGTTTTCCTGCTTTCATCTTGCAGCCTGTGTAATGTTTTAACTGAACCACATTTTGACCATGCGCTCCAAGGCCAGCCTAAGTAGGACATTTCCCCTTTTGGTTAAAATTTGAGTAGGAGGTTAATACATAGCATTTCACTGCGTCAGAATTTTGGGTCTGGAGTTCTTAAGCTTTCTGCCCTTACCATTTGGAGGTTTGACTCTAAGAGTTCTGCTTTTATGCAGGGCCTGTTTTATAAAATTCTAAATCCTCTGATTTGAACACCACCCAGCATTTCTGGTATAAAGCAGAACACAAAACCTGTATACTGGAGAGAGTTTGAAAAAGCCATCTTGTCATTTCACTTTTTATGAAAAAAATCAAACAGGAGTGATACTGAATGCAGAGATCTTTTTCCTCTGCAGTGCCTCTTAGGCATCCATTTGAAAAGCCCTTTACAATCTTTCATAGGAGAAAGTTTCAAAAATGACCTAGCAGACTGGGACAGAACAGCAGACAGGAAAAACTGCAGAAATGCTTGAATTTCTAAGAGTCTTTTAAAATGAAGTTTGAGAGTTCCATTACATTACTGAAGTGGATGGAGGCTGTACTGTCACTTGAAAAATTTGGAGTTGGAATGGCTTTTTCCTTGCTATCCTTGTGTCCTGGGAGTGCTGGGAAATTCCTGTTCCCCAGGCTGGTGTGCACCACTGTGATGGGCTGAATGAGGCCCAATGCTGCAAGTCCCTTCTAGGCTCTACTTGTGCAATTTTTTGAACCATTCATGTACCAGAGAAACTTTATTCTCCTTCTTTTTAGCCATGTGAAAAATGAAGCATCTCATCTAAGCTTCTACTCTAACTTCTCCACACAGTCCATGACAAGAGACAATCACCTCTGCTGAGCTTCCCCACCTGTTTTGGTGTCTTGGAGCATGTCTTTCCTGGCTTCAACCTGCCCTTCCTGCTGCCAGCCAGAACCAACAGCAACGAAGTTTCATAACATCTGTGTCAATCCATCCTCACTGCTCCAAGCCAATGTCTCCCTGCAACCTGAAAGGCTGATCAACTACTGTAGCAGACTTCCCTGTATTAGTCTTTGTTTGTTTGCTTGCTTGTTTTCCTGTAACCTCATTAAACCTGACATTCCACAGAAAAAACATTTCTGAGATCACATTGCATGAGGAACTGTATCATCCATTTTTGAGCTTAATAGCCCTTTAACCATGAAATAATCATGTGCACTCCTGCATTCTGTCACCGCTTTTGCTGCTGGACACATAAAAACTATCACGGTCTTTGAAAGCTTTCAACTTTATGATTAAGAGTTGCAAATTAGCAGTAAAAGTGTGTGAGACATGAGATTTTTCCCTTTTATTTTTCTCTTACAGGTCTGAGGTGTTCTCCCACCCAAGAAACTCAGTGGAAGAAATAGATGAAACATGAATCTGGCAACAAGACACAATACTAATTCTCACAGAGACGATCTTTCATTTTTTTTCTTTCTGCTGTGCTCAAGAAGCAAGGAAAATAACAATGTACTATCTAGTAAAAAATACTGCTTTCCCATCTAGACTTCCACTATCTCTTCCAGCAAAAAGAGGAGTTACAGAATTATACCAAACCCTCACCCAGAAACTGAACTTCTGCTTGCAGGTCCCCAGAGTGTGACCTGCACTTAAAGTTGTACTTGCTGCACATCTCCAGTTGGAGATGTAATAGTCAGCCATTTATGAAAAGCAAATGTGGTAATAAATATTTCAGGTAGAGAAAAGTGCAAGGGCATTCCCTTGTCTCATTCTTCGCTCATAACTGGCCACAGTACCACAGACTACAATGTTGAGCTTGCCCCTAATGCTTGCATATTAGCACCATAAAAAATATCTGGATGAAGTGTTTGTAGGTTTATTTGAAACATTAATGCTGATGCCTGACAGCATTATCTGTACTGTTTATATGACTATAAAATAGCTTTATAGTGATACAATTAGTAATGGTGAGCTTAGATAGCATAAATGGTAGTACTGATCGTACCACTATAAACTTATCTTTATAGTGACATAAATGAGCAATATTTGTGTCATCATGTTTTATGATATCAGGTAATCTCAGGCCTAAGAGTGTAACACAAGGTCTTGCCCACTTTAGTTTCACATCTAAAGTACAATGCTCATTCACTCTTAGAATGTCAGCCCTATGCTAATTCGCATTTACTTTAAGCCACAGGGACAACTTTTCTTCTTAATCTATAAAACAATTGCAAGTGCCCCATTTCCAAAATTGTGTTCCTACAGCATTCCTGGACTATGAGTGGTCCCAGGAGATGAGGGCTGATAGATGTCACAAGGCAGGGCAGACTCTCTTAGACTTTTTTAATTGTCTCCCTCCTTTGCTGTTTCACTCCATGCCTTTTATCCCAAAGGGAAGATGATGAATGAAAGGCTGATCAGCTGCAAAACAAGTTTCAATTCATTTCACAGGTTTGTCTCATTCAATTCATAGCTGACATATAAATGACTTTGAAAGACTGCTTGCCTGCCATTCCCACAGTAGCACTCACTATCAGAAGACAGGAAAAAAGATCTCTGAGGTTACATTGTTTTCTTTGAAAAGTGATTTGTGACTACCCATTACTGGAGTGGATATCTGTCCTCAGTTAAGGTTTTATGCACATTGGTTAACTATGCAGTGGAAATGTCCTCTTTTAGGCTTTTTATATAAATTGCATTCTTATTTGTAACTCATAATTCATAACCCACAGAATTCATGACAGCAACTCCTTCTGTGTTCCTTACCCTTTGGCTATAGTTCGCTTCACTGGAAAACACCTCAGGAATTTCACCTACTTCCCTCCTTCTCCATGGTATCACTGCTCCTGGACTCTGCATTTTGGCCCATGTACATAATGTCACTCAAGTCAACAGGAGGAATTCCAGTTAGCAATGAATTGGGCATCATAAACACGGACCTTCATGTAAGAAGACTTTATTTTGTAGGCAGCACCTTATAGCAGCCTGAACATCAATGTAGTCTAAAAGCTGAACAATCCTGGGACTAAAAACCTAGGAGCAACCAATGCATCTTCTGTTTTTCTGTCTTTTAGCTGCAGTGCAAGCCCATCATGCATCCATACTTTTGTTCCAAAAAATGGTACAACTGTAGTGTGTTGATGGCAAAGTACACAAATGCAACCTCTAAGAAGCCCCGGGGGAATTTACGCATCCATTTATAAGCCTGGAGCTGTAATTTATTTAAACCACTCTGTTGTTCTGTGTATCCAGCACGCTGCACAATATTTAAGAGCCCGCAGTGGGTTCACCCAGTCTCTCCTCTTTCAGCATTAAGGACAAGGACATATATTACAGTTAGGAAGGTGGGATCCAATATGGCATCACATATAAAAGAAAGAAAATTTTGCTCTAATCAAAAATGAGGAATTCCATGGTGGTAACCTAGGGGCTCTCTGAATTCAGTGAAGAGAGACCTGCTTTCACTTATCTTCTGAAATATCCTGGATCCTTTTGGGTTTGCCCAGAGCCATTTCATTACAATTTCCTGCCAGCTCTTTGGCTATTTTGTACAGCAGCATGAAGCACCAGTGGGGTATGTTGGGAGCAGTCAAGATTTTTTGACAACACAGAGAAGAACTAAGAGATGCCTTCTAGCATCATGCACTGGGCATGCCAAAACCTGAAAAGAACTTTCTAAAATTGTGAGGACACTTTTTTTCTCCTCATCCAGCTCATCCACAGTGCACCTTTAGGCAACTTTAGCATCCTGAGAACATCTTTTCCCTGTTTCCTAGGTCCCCATTTTCTCCAATACATTGCATGAGAAAGGATCAAAAAAGGGACTTAAGGAAAAAGAGTGAGATGGCAGAGCAGCCTTATAGAAGGAGGCTGGCAGAAATGATACAGCATCTTCACTGGTCCAGTTTCTAAAAACTCCCTTCTGTTGATCATTAGAGAAGGCTTTAATGTGTAGCTCTGTACGTCCATCTCCAAACAGAGATCCTACCAATCTAGCACCTTTGTCAGAAGCTATTTCAGATCCTCATGGATTGACCAACCAGGAGAGTCCTTCCTCATTCTCCTACAGATTCATTTGGGCAACCAACCCTACCTGCTTTTTCCCTATGCAACAACATCTCACACTCCTCTTTGATTTTCCCCTTCACGCTTCTTTATAGGAAATAAAGAACCAGGAAGGTCACAAAAGGCTGCTTGACATTACCACATATCTGTCCTGCACACAGTTCTCAAAACCTGGAGCAAGTTCTTTCTGCATCTCATTACTAGGAAAATTCATGAAGTCTGAAGAAAATGTAATTTTTTGGGATTTATTATCTTCAAGGTGCTGTAGCCTAGCTTAGGGAGAAACAGCATGGCCACAATGAAAGACTGAGCAAATCCCAGCTTAAGTAGAACAAAACAAAATCAAATATCCTATCTAAATTAGACATTGGAGACACTCATCATGTGTATAAACAAAATGTAAATAACCTTCTAGATAATCCTTTTTAATATTTGTATGTGACTTGGCAATTTTGGTGGAAAGCAGCTTCACCTTGTATCCTTCAAGCATGATCAGTGGCATTTTTCATAGAATACATTATGCATTGCATGAAAAGGAAACTTACTCCAGTTGTTGTTAACATTCCCTGACAGTATATAATTCTGGAAACTCCACTTTCAGGAGTATGCTGGTCACATATTCAATGTTTTCATGGTGGCCTCTAAATTTATTCTTCTTTTTATGAGAGCTATTAAAAGCTTTGAAATATTTTCTGGCTGCTGGAGGGTAATTAATCATCTGTGATTCCAAACTAATCAAGGATATTAGTTTTCCAGAATGCTTAGGCAAATCATACAGGAGTAACTGGGGAAATCCAGATGGTTACTGCCACACTAACATGCACTTTACTGATAATGGTTACCCAGGTTTCCAGAGCTTCTCAGTATATTCTCATTACACTCATATACTTCCATTATGCAAATAATAGTGAGAATTAATTGCTTTTAATTGATTTTGGTGGTATTAAATCAAATTAGTGTCCACAGCATAATACAAACAATATCAACAACATTGGCTCTGTTACAGCAACTGAATAAAAACTAAATACAAGTGCTCAAAATTGCATCCTTTAGTGATCTTCAGTGAGACAAACTCTGGCCACTACAGAAGAGCGGGGTTTTAAAAGAACATCCCTTAGGAGTTTTACCATCTCCACACATAACATGAGCTGAACTAAATCAAACCCAAATTTTGAAGGTTCAAGTAAGGGTGAAAGAACCAGTATGCACAATTCATGCTGCTGAAGATGTCTGATAACATCCATGACCACCAGAAGGTTAGTCCTTTTCCCCTCCTCAGGGTGAAACTTTCAAAATACGTTAGATACATGAGAAAGAGGTGCAATGACATCTGGAAAATAGTAATCTCTTAATATTTCAGTATTTTTCAATCTCCATTTCAACTGCTGCTAACAACCAGAACTTCAAATGGGGTAAGAATCTCTGACTAGACTGTCCAGAGACACTCCACTCACCCCAGTGGATAGTTTGGCAATTTGTATTTCTGCTGTCCTGAGATGGGATTCATGACTGTCACACTCGACAGTGACCACAATTACTTATCTCAGTTAGAGTGATACTGAAACAGCTGAACTGACATCGAAAAAGATTTTAACCTGGACTGAATTTTCCTACCGAGATATAATCTTACTCTTCCTTTCTGCAGTATTTTCAAGCAGGTGTCTGCATCACTTTCCATAGATTTGGCATGTCTCCTGAGTTGCCAAGAATGAGCATCCACCCTAAGGTGTGATGGCACAGCTGTAGTTAATTATTTATAGAGCCCTCCACTGGTATATTATCTCATAATATGGGATAAAAGTGATGTAGACACTTGTCTTTCAGGTGATAACATAGAGAAAGCAGGCTCAAACCAGAATAGATAAATTTAAAGGAGGGTTTTTTTGAAAGAGGGGTAAAATTTATTTCTTCTGAACTTCTATGCTGAGCTGAAGCAATTATCTGGAGAACTGCTGGTAAACATCTTGTCGCGATTAGTTCCATTACCTATGGGGAGAGGTCAAATATCCACCCGTATCCCAGGGAAATGCCGCTAAATCTGCAGAATGTTATTTCTGCCCTGAGGAAATCCTCCAGGCATTCCATTGAACTAGATTTTGATAACTTAACCCACTACTTGCAGAAATTTCCTTGCTGATACTGATCAAATGGAAACTATGCAATATTAAGGGCTTACTCTGACCAAGCTCAGGACACTTCCAGCTGTGGAAGGCAGCCCCCACAGTGCATTAATAGTGCAGACAAGTAAAAAGAACAGACTTTGGGTTTATGAATTTCCAGGCCATGAAAACCATATGAAAAAAAGACTGGATGATCTGTCCAGATGTTACCTAAATCATCCTTTTGCCCAAGGCTATCTCAATCGTTTGTATTAATGTTGCAAAGAAACTGATAGGAAGAAATCTATTTAGTAAGCACACAGAACCAGATTGTTGAATAGATGGCACAACTGTCCTTTTCCTCCTGGATAACAGAGAGGCATGAAGGGCAGCTTAGGACACAAAGAAGCTTTGGGACTGATGTTTTGTGTCCCAAGTTGCCACAAACTCTCTGCCCTAGCGAAGTCCATCATTACTCTTGAAAATAAATGAATAAATGGTCAAAGAAACAAAATGTCTGGATCTCATTGTTCAAAAGATTTTTTCCTATTTAATTTTATTTAGCTTCATGCTATTAAGATTGTTAATTTTGCTACAGAATTGCAGCTGCTGACTTCCTAAAGTGATTTTGTTGGAAGTCAAAACTACATTACAACCTGAAATTTTATTAAACTCAACAGTGTGTTTTTCTATGCCTGAAATATGTCCTAATATTCCAATAGTTTGGTGGTGTTGTAAGCATGGAAAGACATTTACACTTGACTTCCCTGCAGTGAATCAAGGTGTTTTTCTATGTTTGCAAAATATCAACATCTTATAATACTTACGTGTTAAGTAGACAATGATGTTTCATATTGAGCTGCTGGAAAAGTCCTAAAGAATATCATTAAATATTGATGTTTCCCAATGTAGCCCTTAGACAATCTGTTTGCAGTGACATTTCAGCTTGCTATAATTTTGCTGTAATTAAACCCCTCAATTTTTCCCCCCTAGATAATTTGTGCATATAGACAACTGTATTCTTCTGGTACAACTGATTTGATATTTCACCTGCTTCTTTTATGAGCAGGAAGAATTCAAAGTTTCTTAGCACATTTTAAGCAATTTTTTCTTCTGTTTGTAATTATACATTGCACCTGCTTAAAATCCAGGGGAACAAATGACTAGACAAAGAAGAACATAAGAGCAATACTTCAAACTGATGTTGCCAGTTAATGCACTGTGCAGAACACACTAATCATGGAGGAAGAAAATGTTCACTTTGCATCCCAGTCATCTGTTGTGTCCAAGGACCAAATTTCCAACATGAGCAGAAGTTATTTTTCCAAAAGTGAGACTGGTATTTAGGTATTAACATGCCTTACAAAATTAGTTTAACTTCAGATTCTGGAACTTCAGGAACTGCAAAAAGTTATGCTATCTTAATTTTGAAAGCTGAATTAGAAGTACTGTAATTAGGGGTGAGCTTGGAACCTTTGTTAAATCCCACTTCAGGGATATAAGTTAAGATATTCAAGACTCATTGTTCTAGTCTTCTCAAAGAACATACTGTATAAAATATATTGAGCATAGTATTTTAGTCTGTAGTGTAATGAATGGTATTTCAGTATGTAATATATAGCCAAAAGCAGCTTGTCAGAACTTTCACTTTTTCTGACAGGCCAGTCAAATCAGTACTCGTGCCAACACTGTTAGGTTTGACTGCACAGACACTTTTTCTGCCTGATATTTGACTGTGTTGCCCATCTCTGCAAACAGCACACAGAGTATATAAATCAAACTCTTCTCATCATCTTCTCTCATTTTTCTTTTAGCTGTGAATTATTGCAAGACTGGGTTAAGTCACTGCTCACTTGCCCCTTGGTCCAAGAGAAAGAAATAATTTCCATTCATGCAAGCCTACATCAGTGGGACAGCTAACATATCTTCTTTCTGTCCCCAAATGCCATGAAAGATGGCTCCTCCAGTGCTGACACCGACCTCCTTATCAGGCATTACAGACAGTTGCTGCACCTCATGTGCAGTTATCTCTGAGATATAACAGGAGATATGCTACATAAAAGAGGTGGGCTGTCAGGCTTTTGTGCTGAGTTAAAAATAAATAACTACTGAAAAAGTCTTACATGCTAAAATGCACTCATACATTTTATACCTAAGAGGATATGGCTTTGTGCTCAATCATTTTTTAGCCATTTTAAAACTCTAGGTGTGATAAGATTGAACTCTGAGAACCATCATGCCAGTGATGCTATCATGAGTCATGACTGGCTTCATTTTCTTAGTTGATCTAGGCATATTTCACAGGCATTATTTCAATGGCTTTTGATAAACAGGAGATGGAAATATATGCTATCTGTACATCCTGCAGAGGACCCAACTGGGCCACAATATTTCAGAATAATGGAGTGCCCTTATAATTTTGGCGACAAACTTCTTTTATTTCCTTAAAAGCCCTCCGATTTTCAAAATCTCCACCTGGCCATCAAAAAAAATCACACAACCCAGAAATATCTAGAAAACATAAGACCTGAAGTCAAAACCAACAACTCCTGTGAAGAAAGGCTGAGAGAGTTGGGGTTGTTCAGCCTGCAGAAGAGAAGGCTCTAAGGACTCCTTATTGTGTCCATTCAATATTTAAAGGGAGCTTACAAGAAACACAGTTCCCAGGGCCTGTAATGACAGAACAAGGACTGATGGGTTTAAACTGAAAGAGGGCAGGTTTATGTTGGCTATAACATGGAAATTCTCTACAATGTGGTGAGAGACTGGAAGAGGTTGCCCAGGGAAGTTCTGGATGCTCTGTCATTGGAAATGTGGGGTTTGGTGACTTTGGTCATGCATGCATTATATCACACAAGTTTTTCTTCATTTGCATCCCAAGGGGTGTGCAAATTAATATGTTAATGGGGCTCAATGAGAGTCTCTGCTACTTTGGGTCAGAATTTGTAGCTGACAAAAGAGGTAGAATAAACACTTTGGTCCTTCTCCATGTACTGAGGCAACAGTAAGGACTAATGAGAAATCTCATAATTTGTGAACTATTTCAAAGGTTTATCTTCAAAGTTTGCAAGAAAAAAAAAATCTTTGAATTTAAAGTATGTTTAAATACTTTCACATAAGAGGTTCAATAATTATATATTTAGCAGTTTTACATAATTCGTTATTACCAAGGCTAAGGGAGAGATTTGCAAAAGAGGCATTTTAGCAAGTATTATAGATGAAAAAGACAAGGCAGACAGAAAAAAAATACTTGCAAAAACATCAGTAAGAAGTTGTGCAACTCAGCTCAGTGGTTTACTTATTTATTCCTGGTGATGCATTAAAATAATCAGCACAATTTAATCTCATTGTGGCACAACACTTTTTATACATGAATCGATGTCCTTTTATTCATTACTATACATTTCCTTTGTAATTTCTGCTATCATTTGCAGGGTGTAAACAGCTTCTAATTCTTTCTTTCTGCTCTGCACTTGAACAATAGCTTAAGTAATCAAGTAGAAAATTAATGAGAAGAAAAAGCTTATTTATAATTATACTCAGACCAAATTGCTATTTAAAGTATGAACAGTGCATGAACTGTTATTCTACAAATCTTCTCTAATTCCTCACAGATGCTAATTAGAATTTGTCATACCCATACCTCAGAATACTTGTTTTCTTGAACTTTAAAATTAGCCTTTCCTTTGTAACCTACTTATCAGCTAGAAAACTTTCTCTGCCATTTTTGATCCCTTTAAGATCGATGGTTTAATTCACATGGTTAAAACTATGCATGTGCTGAAGTATAACAAGGGTGTCTTAACTCCGCCAGTACCTACTGATTTTGGCAGGACTTTAATGGAATCCAATGTCCACTATTTAGGATGTCAGTTGAGATATGTGCTAAAACTTCAGCAAACAGGGCCATTATATAAGTAACAGCAAGCAGGTAACAGGGACCCGCAAGTGGTGTGTGCTCAGGCATTATTTATTAGTGGGAAGGCTTTAATGGGCAAAGGATTCTTTTAATAGGTCAAATTTCTTTTAAAAACATATATTTAGGACTGTTGTTCAGCGGGAGAAACAAGTGAGTCGTTGGATTCACTTGTTCATACTGTTTCTTCCCCGACTTAGCCTCCTACATGTTCCTGCCATTTCCTTTCCACTCTTAAGAGGGCTCACAGAAGATAAATTCCAGATGCCAGCTTTGCTCCTGGGTGATCTGAGGGCTGATTTATTCAAACAAAAGATGGTGTAATACAGTGCTGATGTGTTACAGAAGGTATCCAATGATATGCACCCCGTTGCCAGGTATGAAACAAAGCCTGTGCTTTGAAATGCATGTAAATGATCAGTCATTCAGAGTCTGGGCTAATGGCATTCTAAATAGGATGCTATGAAAAGAAGAGTGAGAGACAAAAATGAAAAACTGGAAGAGCCAAACCAGACATCAGTAATTAATAATTGTCAAGGGTGCAAAGCCCTCTGTAGAGACAATATCAATAATACCTCAGGCTCATACCAGTCCCCTCACAGAGAGCACTGCAGACTACGAGGTAACAACATTTTATTTTGGGTAGAGCTCCTCAGGCAAGTCTTGATAGTAGTAACCAATGCTAGGTTCAAAATGTCTAAGAGTCCTTTTAGGGAAAATCACACAAAGAACAGCTCAAGGCCATAGTTAGAAACAATTTGATATCATCTCTGAGAAACATAAAATTATCATCTCTGAGAAACATAAAATAACTTTCTTTGAACTCTCTAACAGGTATTTCTTCTCCAATTGCAAAGCTGCCTGAGTTCAAAATGTGGCAAGCACATGTAAAGCAAGAAATTCAAATAATGAGACCTCTGCTAAAGCTATTCCTCACACAATCCCAGTTGTGACCACCCTACTGGTCATTATTGTCCTTTCTGAAACACTGCTCACATGTGGGTTAGACAACAAGCTGAGGTATCCAGGTGCAAAGCATTCCTTTACCTGTCTGAGGTTTTCCTCAAAGTTACTACCTTATTCTCCTCCTGAGGAAGCACCTTCTGGAGCCAAGACTGGTAATTGACACTCTCCACGTAGGTTTGACAATACCCAAGAAATAAAAGGACTCAGAATGAAGACACCAGCATCACAGTGTGGCACAGATTTCAGATTCAGGTGTCCTGAATTTCATAAATGCCTACACCACTTTTTCTTAAGCAACTCAAATTGTGATGCAGGTATCTCAGATGCCATCAGAGCAGATAGCATGAATACCATCAGCATAGAAAAAGAGAATGTATTTTGATATCAGCTCAAGTTAATTAGGAAAAATTAATATATAAAATTAACTTGGCTTCAACATATACTGGTATAGTGAGAAAGAATCTTACTTTGAGTGCATTGGTATGACTATACTGGAGAACTCAGAAACACCATGTAAAAATCCACACAAAATTATGTCCCTTCTTAAAATAGAAATAATATTTATTCTTCTTTCACCTTCATTTGTTTCTATTCTTTGCTTCATCCAATACATAGGGATTATTCCCTTACCCTTTATGCAAGTCATTTTTCCTTTTATTTTTCATTTACATGAAAGATTTCCTCCAGAAATGTCTCCAAAAAAACTTTAATAATAATTCTCTCTCTTTTTTGTTTTGTTAATTGTAGCTTGTATCTAATGGCATCTTACTGTGCATACATGTTTTAAGAATTATGTCTCTTTTGATAAATAGAAATATTTCTCAGATTTTAATATGTACACAAGGACAGTTAAACACAGTCAGTGTGATCTTGTGATCTTCGTTACCACATGTGAAGGAATATATTTTTCAAACATACTGCATACAGTTGGCCTCAAATGATCAAATGCCTCCATGAGAAAGATGAGAGATTTAAAGGTGGTAATAAAACAGTAATTTTCACCCTGGCTGTCATGCAATTGATGTGTCTTTGATAATGTGAAGCCAAAAGAACCTGAAAACTCATAATTCTGCACATAATCTTTTAGTATTCTTGAAAGATCATCCAGGTAATATGTCATCTATATACACTTTGGAAAAGCCATAAAAACTGTGCAGAGTATTACTTTTTTTCTTTCTGGGAGAATATTGTACAGTATTTTCCCCCTCCCCTCACCCCCATTAAAGCATCTTGCCTGCTAGGAATGGTGACAATAATTTAGTCTTCCTCGAGTTGTCTCACCCCCTTATGGGGGTAGC
>NW_008240042.1:4708548-4713675 GCF_000691975.1 Corvus brachyrhynchos
CCAAGAGGACAAAACGCAAACCAAAGGCTGGAAGCAACAGCGGAGCCCACTTTTGTCAGAGCTGCACTACCAGGTAGTGACTCCCTGTCCCAGAGGAGCCCAGCTCCAAGTGGAAACTAGCTGGGTTTGCCTGTTTGGTTTGGAAGAAAAGAGGTACAACCTTTCTCCCATCAGGCTGAGTTCCCATTGGGATCCAGGTGTAGAACACAGAATCATAGAATGGCCTGGGCCATTTCCATAAGGGAAAGGACCTTAAAGATCATCCTGTTCCATGTCCCTCCATGCCATGGGCAGGGACACCTCCTACCAGACCAGGTTGCTCAGGATACTACCCAACCTGGCCTTAAACTCTTCCAAGGATGGGGCATCCACAGATTCTCTGGGCAACCTGTTGCAGTCCTTCATCACCCTCACAGCAAAGCATTTTTTCCTAATATCTAACCTAAGCTTTCTTTCAGTCTGAAGACATTCCCCCTTGTCTTATCACTGCATGCCCTTGTAACAAGTCTTTCTCCTTCTTCCTTGCAGGCTCCCTGAGGTACTGGAAGATCACAATTAGGTCACCCCAAATCCTTCCCTTCTCCAGAATGAACAAACTCAATTCTCTCAGCCTTTCCTTGTAGGAGAGGCGCTCCATTCCTCAAATCATGTTGGTGGCCATCCTGTGGACTTGCTCCAACAGGTCCATGTCCTTCCTGTGCTGGGGACCCCAGACCTGGATGCAGCACTGCAGGTGGGGTCTCACCAGAGAGGAGCAGAGGGGCAGAAAGAACATTATCAATACCATGAGGACCTCTAGAGCAGATTCCACTGAAGCTGACATTTGACATCTGACATGGAAGTTGAAGTAAATATCAGGTTGTTGGCCTGGAACTTCTCTGTCAACACAAAGCCAGTGTGACAGAGAAAAAGCCAGTAGAGAAGTCTGGCAGGTTCCCAGCAAACATCCACAGCATGAAGCCATCATGTTCAGACCAACATCAGCCCCCTCTGTAATGGCACAGAGCAGAGGAACTCTTCACCTTTCAGGTCACTGCAGTGGTACTGGCAACCATCCTGCAACTCCCAAGTACAAGGGAATAAAAGTGAGCCCTCTCTAGAGAGAGAGAGGAGTATTGATACAAATTCCATTGAGCACACCAAATGTTCCGGTAAGTGTCCTATACAAGTTTCTCTTCTATTGCTAAAGAAAAAATATTCAATATGGCATCTTCTCCTCAGGCCTTTACATAATTTCTTGCTCTTCTTCCCATACTTATTCATCCCATCTTGGACTTTCTCTAAAGCCCAGAATGCAACTAGCTGAAGTTTGCAAAAGCAGCTTAGCCTGGCTTTGGATTCATGATAAGGTAATTGTGCCACTTCTGTATCACTGTGCCATGCAGAAGACATCTTATAAATGTAAGGGCCTGTTTACAGTACTATTATCATCTAGACTCTGTGGCTATGGAAGTAATTCAAATTTCAGTCTACCACTGATAAAAATTCAACCTACGTCTGTGTGGGTTATTAATGACAAAGAGACCTAATGCAATTTTACTACTTTACGAATGCTGTCATCACATTCAAATTTACTTAGAAAAAAAATTACTGTTGGCCATGTCTTACACCTTGCCACTAAAATTTGCTCATTTTAATTGTCACCACTTTATAAATAAAAAATAAAAATGCTTATCATATAACTTATTGTCAAAGTTACTGCTTCTTAGGAGTCTAAGTTTAAATTTTTTTAATTATTCAGCTTGCTTACTAATGTAAATGCCATTTTAAGTATTAATACACTTTAAAAATTAATAAACTGACATAACCATGTATTATGCAAAAAACCCTTTACTTCTCCACCCATGTATAAAAACAACCTGTTTTGGACCTGGAGAACTGGGACATAACACATCCTTGCGTGGATGAGTAAACGGGGAAAAGCTTAATAAGAGAGTCTTTTAACAGTCTGTGCTATTAAGAATGTAATTGGACTTAATGATGCTTAAAGATCCTTTGGAGGTCTCATTTCTCTACCCAGAAGAGAGAGGGTGTGTGCCATGATGACATGCTTATAGCTCAGCGGGATAATTATGCCTTTTCAGGACTGACCATTTTAAACACCTAACTCTGGTCAGCACACCTTGATTAAATGTCTGGCAGGGCAGTGTTAGTAAGCCCTGTTCAAGACATTCTGCAATAGAAGGAGGTAATTTGAATTATCTACGTGGCATGCCTCCAGTGGGTATGTATTAGCCCAGAGGAAACCTCCGTGATACTTTACAACAGCATCTGTCAAAACATTGAGAGTGAATTAGCCACGCTACCATGCTTAGCATGGAATCCATCCTCTTTCTATTTCATTAACCATAGCATCTATTTTCAGGGTAAATTATTTAGAAACAAATCAGGACTTGCCTGGAGTTGCACAGTGGTCTGATCTGGCTGATAAACACTGGCTTGTAAACAACCTGCAGACTGTCTGTCCTCTTTGACAAGGTGTTTGCTCACCAGCTGCAGAGCCACTCGGATGATGTGAAATCATGCTGTGCTGGTCCTGGCTCCTGACAGGATGACTCAAATGTTTTTCATAAGGAGTCCAAGCAGCAGTTTGAACTTGCATGAGTTTTGGAGGACAGAGAGGTATTTGATGGAGGAAAAGAATCTGAGGCATGTACAGCACAGCCAGAATATTTTGGGAGTGACTAAACAAGTGTGTAACATGGTTTTGATATTTTTTAAGTATCCAGATGTCTTCAGAAGGCTGCAGATGGATTTCAAGAAGACCTTCAGACTCTAAGAAGAGGCTGTTTGCAGTCCTCCAGAGTGTGAATGGCAGAATTAATAATCACCTGGTTGTGTTTAACAGAACTATGTGGCATGTATTTCACACTAATATTTATTAAAATTAACAATTATTTATTAAAATTAGACAATGTCAGGTTGCCTAAATAATCCAATCTTTTAAAATTTTTTTTCCCATATTTTCATGCAACTATACACAGAATATTTGTCAAAGTGCCTTTCTTTCTTTTCATGGCATGTTGCACTGTATTCATTTTAAGTGGTCTTCTAAGTGAAAAACCATGTACACTAATAAAAATAGCCAAAGTAACACACTTGTGCACCTTCCTCAGGTGTGACACTTCTTTGCTCACTTTATGTCCTCTCCCACTTAAAAATCTTTCTTGCCTCTTCAAAAGAACTATTTGATCAAAACCTATGAATAAACATATTTATTAAGAAAATCTGCCTGATAGATGGCCTAGAGTGAAAGCTCAACGGGGAGAGCATTAGATTGTCATAATTAGTTTTCAGAATAAACTACAAAAGAGAAATCAAGGTAATTTACAAATTCATGGATTTCACAGCAAAGCTGTCATTACCAGAAAGACATTGAAGTCCTCCTGAGTATGGGGAAAGACAATAAAAACTGACTCTAGATGAAAAGAAAATTGCCTCCACTTGTATTCTAGGGCACTAGCCTCACCCCTTACCTCAACTTCTTTTATTCTTTAAATCATCCATCGAGTATGTGCCTCAGATGCTTGGCTATCATGTGTGCACAGTACCCCTTTCTTTCCAAAGAATTTATACTTATTCTGTCCTTAAACACCAAACTGAAAAAGATCACATGAATACCTTATCAGACTGCAATCTTTTGCTTATGATGCAGAGACATCCTAGTGGAAAACACAAGTTCTTGAAAAATACACTCCAAAAAATACACTTACATTGTATTTTTGTATCATGAAATCAGTAGCAGCAGACCATTTCCCCATGTAACTACGGATAAGCATGCAAACATATAAACACTGCAAAGCAGTTTTGCCATATTGCCTCATACTGAGTTGTACCTTAATTGGCAAAGATCCCCACTTGTCAGATCAAGGCTATTAGTGGAATCAAATACTACTTTGTCATGCCTAAGGATGGCAGAACTGGTCCAGAGGATTGTCAAAGTTGTTTAAAAATTACCTCTTCATATATCTTTGCAATCCCTCAGAGTATGTTTTCATGCTGTGTTATGATCTCCTTTAGTTAATCCTAGACTTAATAGTCAATTATTGAGTCTTCAAAGCATTGTTTGCAATCAAGCATGTTTTTGTGCCTGTCTCAGCAAATTATATGAAAGCACACTGCCACCAGAAGGATCAATTCCTGTGTTATGGGTATTATAAATACATGTGGATATATGTAATACTCTCATACCCAGATTTGGAGGCATTAAGCACTGAAGAGTTTCTGGCATCTCAAGGAGGAAAAATATTTTAGAGATCCTTTATATAAATTATGATTTTCTTCTTCATTCATTATTAATAGAAAAATTTGCAGGAAAATAGGATCCATACTCTTTGGAGTTAATTTTCTGCTTCTGCAGCTGCCTTCTCTTCACCTGCTTTCTACCTCTCACTTGGTGCTGTATATTTAACTTGGAGGCTAACACAAAAATATTTCCTATTCCTGGTGGGAGTGGATGGACTATGGGGGAAACAGGAGTGCTACAATTGTCCTAAGGTTGTCTGAGAAAAGTCAGAGAAGAAAGATAGAAAATAACATCTCTATGCTGCATTCTCCCAGAACACTGGTTTTCAGTTTCACATAATCCAGCAGCTAACTCCAAATAGGTTTTAGTGACAATATTCCATCTCTTGGCAATCTGATAGTGAGAAATGAAATGGCACTACAACTCATGTTTCACTGTATGCAGAAGTCAGGGTTGTGAGGTTAGACTTCACATCATAGTGTAATACATCATTTTCTCTCACTCCCTATTAAATGCTTATTTGTGAAATAGAATTGCCAGAGGTTATGTGATTCAGTAAGCTTATGCTTCACCTGTACACAATGTGTTTTGGTCACTTAACAAGCAATCATTCTCAGTTGTAATCCTGACTCTTGTAAATAGTGAACATATACATTCATGTAGTAAAAGAAAGAGACCTAAGAATTTTTTCCTTTCTTAGTGCAGAGGCTAAATCCTACATTTTATGCATCCATAAATGCAAACTGCTACTCAGGTGTGAGTGGCACTGTTACATATGGTATATTCTCAGGCTTTAGTAGGATGTAGTGTCAACCAATCTAAATTTGATGATGGAAAAAATTATAAGGAAATATTCAGGATTCCGTCTGAGTTTCAAGTTA
>NW_008240042.1:4713730-4715742 GCF_000691975.1 Corvus brachyrhynchos
TTGATGGCTGGTAAAAACAATCTGAGGGGAAAAGATTTAGTGAAAGACTGTTGAGACAGGTCTGTGAACTCAGCTACAATGATATCACCAGCTTGCAGGAAAGGGTGGAGGAGTTCACTTTGTCTTCAGCACAGATGAATTTATCATAAGCAATGAAGACTTTCAAAGATGAGCAAAATCTCGAGTAGTTTTTCTCATCGCACACCTATACAAGCTCTTCACAATCCTCCATTCTGTTGCTCTTGGGCAACTAGAAAGCAGACAGTGTGTACTGTTTTCTAGGATCACTTATGGAATTTTTAAAATCTACATCTATCTTTTCTTTAGCTTGAGCACAATTTATTTTTCCCTGGTGCTACACTCAATCTATTTTATCAAACAGCAGATAGGGGAAGCACAATCATATATAATACCTATAAATTTTTTCTGACATGAAGAAATGTATGATCAAAAGTTGTAAAATGCCAAACGGATGACAAGGCCTATAATTTACTTGATAAAAGCTGACTCCACAGGAGATATTTTAATGAATGTAATGACAGCATGTTCCAAGGGAAAAGCTTTAAAATGCTCAGATTACATTCAGTCTGTAAATTCTGTTCAGATATTAAAAGCAAATTGATTACTATAAGATGATCATCACACTTAATCTCCACATCCAAGAAGCTTTATAATTGCCAAGAAAAAGTTGGAAAAAGATATTGAAAAGCAGCTATCTGTAATTGTGCAAACATATCGATCTTTTGTGATTTCACAGTGCAGGTCTCATTGCAATTTAAGAGTTTGTGTTCTGGTCCCCCTCAGCCCTGCTTCCCCAGGAGTGTCATCCATCATCTAGCCTTACTCACAGATATCTCTAGTTGCCACATCATGCATATCAATTAATCTCTTTACTCAGGCATGCATTTTTTGTAGAGTTTTTGTGGACTAATCTTCCAAAACATACATTATACATACAAGTGTGTGTCTTGTCTTCCTTCATATTCAAACCATTCCAGCACAAGGGAGTTCCATACTGTCCGAATCTTTTTGACATACATTTTGATATGAATATTAATTAATTAAGACAATTATTGAACTTCAGTAGAAAACAGCTTAGAACTTTTCTTGTCTAGACAGGAGAATTCATCAGAAAGAACTCTTCCTTTCCAGCAAGAGTAGGAGCTGAAATGTTTATTAAAACTGGTGACAGAGGCCAATTTGGGGAACTACCATAATTGCTTAACTTGACAACTACACATGGCCCACTATTTGGGATTCTAGGGGGTCTTGTCCTCACAGGGTGAAGTCCAAGAAGATGGCATTTTTCTGTACAGTGTCAAAATCTCTGTGGGCAGAGGCCCAGCAGCAAGTCTACACCTCAGTACATAACAGGTCACAACCACTTCTAGAGGAGAGGTCCTTCAGTGGTTATGAAGAGATTTCTTTAGAAAAATCTTTAAAAAAACCCCCTTGAAATTAATTTGATGTTTACCAAACTAACAAAATGGGTTAAAGTACAACATGGAAAGATTGACATCCCAAAGAGAAGAAATCACAAGCCATGAAACATGTTGAATGTCAGGTGGCTGATTCCTTGCTGAGGGTTCTCCAGCCATATCAACTCTATTTCCTGTTTTAAGGAGAAATAAAACCTTTTATACAGTAGCTATACAACGTTTTTTATGCTACAATGAAAGAATGTTTCTTTGGAAACAGTGTTTATATTACAGTTAGTGGGCTTATTTGAAAAGCACTTGCAATTCCACATTTTCCATAAATCATATTTTCAATTTCTGTATTTTGAGCTTATGCAGTTAATGTAATTTTCATGAACAATTTGTTTTGTTTGTAATTTAAATTTGCTACTGTTGTGGTTTAACCCCATCCAGCAGCTAAGCCCCACACAGCCAGTCGCTCACTCCCCCAGCAGTAGGATGGGGGCTAAAATCACCTGGGAAACTTGTGGGTTGAGAAAAAGGCAGTTTAATAGGAAAACAAAAGGCTGTGCACACAAGTAAAACAAAACAAGG
>NW_008240042.1:4715784-4753717 GCF_000691975.1 Corvus brachyrhynchos
GTGAGCCCTTGGCACAGAAACCTCTGCACTCCCTTAGAGCACAAAGGCCTGAGGCCAAGACAACTTTCCCCAGAGATAAGCAACCTTCCTCAGGGTCATGGTGACAAAGTGAACCACCCCCACCATGCCTTGTTTCTATATGGTGATAGCCTGTACCCAGTTGGCTGGTTGGTTTCTACCCCACCCCCTGCCTTTCCCATAAAATGCCTCTGTTTCTGCCCATGACTGGGGAGTGTTTGTCCTTGGCCTTCCCTTCACTGGGGCTGCTGGACAATAAAAGCTGCCTCTGTGGAATTGCCAAACAAGGCTCCTGTCTCTCTATCCCGGAGTTCACCTTGGGTGATTCCACCAAGAGCTGAATCACAAGAGCTGGAGTCACTTGTAGCAGAGAAGTTGCTACACTTGCTGGAATCCCCTGCTGCCCAGGGAGGCCTGCTGCCATCACCCCTGGAAGAGTTGTTCTTTGCAGGACACTCTCTCTAGGAAGGTCACGGCACACCGGGTTGTCCACCCCCGGCTCTCTGGAAGCAATATTCAGCTGTCTTCCGGAGAGCAGGGTCCCATCATGTCTGGCAGTTACTTGGGAAGACAAACACCACCACTCCAAATGTTCCCCCTCTTCCTCCTTCTTACCCCCACTTTAAATACTAAGCATGATGTCACATGGTCTGGAATATCTCTTTAGTCACTTGGGGTCACCTGTCTTGGCTGTGTCTCCTGTCAGCATCCCATGCACCCCCAAATTCCCTGCCATGGAAATGGCCTTAGCTCCATGCAAGCTCTGCTCGTCAATAACAAGAACATCTCTATGTTAACAACCCAGTGTTCAGCACAAATCCAAACAAAGCCCCATGCCAGCCACTGTGAAGAAAGTTAACTCTACCCCAGCCAAAGCCAGCACAGCTACACAGTCTTCAGTCTATGTGGAGGAAATGAGTGCTGTGCAAGGATGATGAGAATGGTGTCTAAAAACATGAATACTTGTGCAGTACTGGTTCTGTAGCCTTGTTTTGAAGTATGAGAAATTAAAAATTCTTAAAATGTTTTCTTAAGATTATATTAAGATCCTGTCTGACCATCAGTGATAAAGGGGTAACATCTACTTTCAAGACTGAGACAAGTAGTTATAGATTAGCTATAAGTCTGTTATACAGACCTATCACAACATCATGACAAACACCATGCTGAATTAGCATGGATTAAACTCCTTGTTTAAAATCTCAATACAATTCACCAGAGATTAACGATGAAAAATCCTTCAGCTGCAACACAGCCTTTTATCAAAAATTCCCAAATGCGTTTCCTGGGTGATAAGGTAAAAATGTTTCAAGTAAAGAGTGTGACATAAACGCACATTGCTCCAGATTTCAAGCAATCGTTGGAGTAAATCTATACAGGTTAGAGAACACTTCAGCTGTGCATTCGTGAATGCATGGGATAAAACATTAGTGACAAAGTACTTGTTCAGTGGGTAAATATGAGGATTGATAGCAGAGGAGCTCTTGAACACAGTAATTTTGAACACCAGGTTTGCGCTTCAATGTGCATTTATATGATCCTGTGGTTTAAAGTCTTCATCATAATTTTTTGCATTAAGTGCATGTTAGCATTACTTAAAGACATTTTAAAAAGAGGAAGCTGTTAAATATACAGTTGGACATAAAATTTTACTTGTGAACCACCAAATAATGGCCTTTCACAAATTCAGTTTTGTTCCTGGAAAACTTCTTTAGAACTTGCTTTACAGAAAATTCTTCTATGTTCTCCAGGTTTTGGCTTGCTTATTTGCTTTTTAGGATTATATGATGAAGATATAAATATTTTAAGAGTACATCCAGCCTCTTCAGAAATACAAACTGTGCATCATCATCATCATCATCATCATCACACCAACCATTCCTCACTGAATAACATAAATCAAAGATAATTATTCCAGAAAAAAAATTTCAAAAAGGGTGGTAGAACAGATATGCTTTTAGGAGAGGGAGAAACTTATTCAGATGATTGTTCTTATCTAATAAGAACAGTAATGCAGGCAATGCAAGTGAGTAGGTTGGAAAATTTTGGTGGAAGAGATAATTCCCAATGCAAGAACAATGATTTATTTAAACAGTTGCAAAATGAGTAGAGTCAGAAGGATCTCCAGTCCCGGGAGATACACAAAGACTGTGGCGGCTGATGAGCTGGAAAGCATCTTTGCAGAAAAGGTCCTTGGGGTACAGGTGGACTCTGTGTTGATGGGAACCAGCAGGCAAAGCACACCAGCAATCCTCTGGGCTCAGTTAGGAGGAGTGCTGCCAGCATGTCGCATGGGCTGGTCCTTCCCCACACACCTGAAGTGCTGTGTCCAGTTCTGGGCTCCCCAGTACGGGAGAGACATGGGCATACTGGGGAGAGTCCAGCAAAGGGCCTCTCAAATGATTAAGGGACTGGAGTATATCTCCTATGAAAAAAGACTGAGGCAGCTGTGACTGTTCAGCCTCGAGAAGAGAAGATTCGGGGGAAACATTAATTTTTTCACTGTGGGGGTGACCAAGCATTGGGACAGGATGTCCAGGGAAGTTTTTGAGTCACCATCCTTCGAGATATTAAAAACCTCTCTGAACATGTTCCCAGAGAGGTATCCTAAAGTCTTTCCAATTCATGAGGGAGAACTCTCTTCCCTTAATTAAGGTACTGCTGGCAAACAGTTGACATGATTGTTAAAGAAGGATTGAGCCTGTAGGATATCAACCTGGTACAGAAAAACAGAGAATTTACTCAGCCAGCCAAAGCTGCTTTTGTAGGAGGGATTTATTGTTTGACTACATTGCAGGAAACAATCAAATACAAGAACGAATGGAATCAGGGAAAAAACCCCAGTAATTAGAACAAGTAAATTTAATATCTTAATTAAAGCTGCCTGCCACTATTGTAAATGGTCCAACAAAGCATTCAGAGATGAAGCAACTAGACAGAAGAGAAGAGGGCATAATTTTGCATGTATTTCTGGGTTCAGTTCCAGTTCTTTAGAGAACGAAGGCTATTTGAACATGTTCCTTTCCATGTGAGTCCTTTGAATGCTCTCCTTCATCCTACCAGCAAGAACATGTCCCTCCTATTTCAGGATCAGTGCAACTACTGATGGCAGACTGACACAAGGGTAGGACATTTGCTGGTGAGTCATTTAGGTTTTTGTGAGATGCCAGGTAAATATTTTCTTTGATGTATGCACTACGGGTAAAGATTATGTGCTCTTTTGTGCATCAGAGCTAGTGATTGGTAAAAAATACTTTGGATGTGTTAGCACAGAAAAAGTGGGTTCTCAAATAAAAGTTAAGTGTTGGGAGAAATCTGTATGTGTTTAGATTTTCCATATATAAAATAACTATGTTTGCAATGGAACAAAGTTATAATCATTGAGTATGATTGAGAAGTTATGAGCAAGAAAGCCAGGAAAACAAACTGCTGCTTTTCCTTAAAATCAATATAAAGGCAAAGAGAAGAAAGTACAGTTTGATTTTCTGCCACATTATTTTCACACATCACTTGAGCAATTAATTTTATTTGATTTTTTTTACCTAACTTATTATGCCCACTTGTATTGACATTAAACTGCTTCTAAGGTTTAGGCGTCCAAAGCAAGCCATTTGGCAAAGCTTTTGAGAAGTCCTCTGTTAACAAAATCACTACTGATGCTGGAATGGAGCTAACTAGCAGTGGCAGAGCTGATGGGTTGCCATCATGTCTGAGAATGCTGTAGTTAACTACTTCAGTCAAACACACTGACTATATCCAAGTAATAACTTGGATCCAGGAAAACACCATGTATCTATCAGTCTTTTCATCCAGCACCAGTTCAGTAAGCTAAATCAGTATCTCTAGAGGTTTTCATTCCATCTGGGCAACTCTTTGTAAAGATGACTGGTTAATTCTTGCAACAAGCCACAAACTGGTGCATTCACTGAAGCTTGTAAAACCAGCCTAAAAATAGTTCCCAGTTCCAAAATTTAAAAGGATTCCAGAAAGAAATTATGGGGTTTTGGCTTTGGAGATCCGATAGAAGTTGAAGCATGGTCTCTTTGGGCATTAAAACATCTGAAGCAATGACAAATCAGCACTTTATTTAACAGACTTTGAAACCAGCACTTAGGTCAGGAAACTTCCAGGAGCAAATCTTACATTTTAATGGGTACATGGAACTTTCCCATTAATTTAACTGAAGTCATAATTTTGTTATAGGAGTCAGTAGATGAAGTCTGACACACAGCTGAGTGGCAAGGTGAACAGACTAGACTGGTTTTGGGGGTGTTTTTTTGCTTGGTTTGTTTTCATTCAGGATTAAAGACCTGTGCAAAACAACCAGCAGTCTGTATAGTAATTTCTATCAACACCAAGGAGACTTTCAACCCTACCTGAATTTGATGCTGTTTGTGCTTCCTCTCGCATTGGTCTAAGCAACAATGCAGGAGTTAAAGCAACAAAGCATGAAAGTGTGTCCAGCCATCAATAGAAAAATCTCTCCTAAGAGAAATTATTAATTTCCCTTTAAAGGCAGGTAAAAGCCATTTCCTGCCCTTCCCAGGTTTATACAAAGTTTCCAAGGAAACCAACTCTGGAAATACTTTCACAGTATCACCATGTGCTGTGATATTCTTAAACTTTGGCGCATATTTCAGGTTTGGAAGAGTTATGGCTGAAAGCAAGGGTCTGTCTCGCTCCCTCATAAACATCCATCTCCATCCCAAAACTCTCCCATCGTGACAGGGATGAGAGGCCCATGCAAGAGGAATGGAACACCTCTCCTCTAAGGAAAGGCAGTGAGAGAGCTCGGGTTCAGCCTGGGGAAGAGAAGGCTCCAGGAATACCTTGTTGCAGCCTAAAGGAACTTACAAGAAATATAGGGGCAGATTTTTTAAGGGGCCCTGTAGGGGTAGGACAGGGAAGAATGGTTTTAAGCTAGAAGAAAATACATTCAGGCTATATATAAGGAGGAAATTTTATACAATAAGGGTGTTGAAAGACTGGAACAGGTTGCTCAGAAAGATTGTAGGTGACTCATCCCTGGAAATATTCAGTGTTATGTTGGACAGGGCTCTGATCAACCAGATCCAGTCGATGATGCCCCTGCTCACTGCAGGAGGTTGGACTAGATGACCTTTAAGTGTCTCTTCCAACCCAAAACATCCTATGATTTCCTGATAAATGATAGCTTACTGCTGAAACTGCTGAAAAGAGCAGAACCAAGAGGAAAGCAGGACAGCAAAAGGAGGATGAAAGCCAGCCATGGAGATACACAAGAAGCTATTGCCTCCCACAATGGTTGTTGTTGTTTTGTTTTGCATATCTTCATAAACACATCATGTCTTTCATGCGTCATGACACGTCTCCATGTACCTTCACAACAGCAAAATGCTTGAAATTGGAGGAGTCCATAGGGCACAGTTCCTATGCTGTCTACAAAGCAGTGAGCCCCTATCTTAATACTGGGACATGGCCATGCTAATATTGATTGTGGTAAAGGAATTATAAGTATGCTACCATCCCATATTTCCAGCATGAGAGTTCATATGAGGAGTACTTAAAAGTTTCTTCATCCAAATAATTGAGCTGTAAACGTGACGTAATATTGAGTAAACTCTCAGAAAGATCAGTGAGGGTTTTATCTGTGCCTTAAAGCTGATCATCTTCCAATAGCGTGACAAAGTACAGCTAATACTCTACAAATCAATTTATAAACAGCACTTTTGCTATTTTTATAAGAGTATTATTTTAAGCACCCTTAGGATTACACTAACATTTTCAGAGAGCACATTTCTAAGTATCTTCAGAAACTGCTTTACAGCCATTATGCATTTATTTTATTAAATAGTTTGTCTGCACTTAACACTCTGTGCAACCAGCTTGTAAAATGTATCATTTGCTCTCTTCATACTGCTGTGGTGTCTCTGCAGTGGTGTTTTCTCTGAATTAGAGTAAGGGAGGACTGCTGCCCATGGCATACTTACTGCCAGTGGAAAAGGTGGAGAAAGAAAGCGGGATGAGTATGATCCTGAGGTGCGTCTGAGGTCTTGCTCTATTTTCATTGAGAAAGTTGCTGAGAAATAAGAAAATCTTCACATCAGCAAAACAGCAGCAGATGATAACAGGCAAAGGGGCTAGGTTTGCTGATCCTGAAAGGTGCTGTTGTGTAGGGAGTAAGTAAAATGTCCTTATGTTATCCATATTTTGCTCCTGGTACATTTTCCCATTACTTGTTCATATTAGAATATATACCAAATACCTACTCTGGGTAAATTACAAAACTCCATAGGACATTGAGGTTTGGCAAAAAAAAGTAGTTTGGAGATATGTTTGGCATAGACAGGAAATTTGACACTTCAGGCCAGAGTCTAAAGGAACAAGCAGTTTTATTAATTTATTTTTCTAAATTTTTATTGTATTGTGTCTCTGAAGGATAGCTTTGATGTATAAGGACGTGCTTGTAGGCATGAAAAGGATCTGGATTTGAATCCTTTCAATGATTGAATTCAGTGATGGAACTGAGATCAGGATGGTGATGTTCAGAGCAGGAGAAGAATTATTTCAAAGTCGGGATGACACTGAGTTCTCAGTTATGTCAGTTATGTCAATCAAGTAGATTTTCATCAAAAATAAGAACTCAGAAAACCTAAGGCCCATATGGATTGTTTCAGATTCCAAAACCTGAAAACAGCCAAGACATGCAGCAAGGTCTGTCTCCAGCAAGAAATAAGCTCCCTGTCAGGCCTGCATTCTCTGAAGGCTTGGGACATTTGTCCCCATGATGGTTCCACCAACCATGAAGAGGCAGCAGCAGGGTCCCTGCTCCATGTGAGCTGACTTCTACTCATTATTCCCACTCAAAACAGGGACATTATTCTTTCCAGACTCTGTGAAGGACAGTGAAAATGGCTTTTCTTCACTGTGTTCACTGATGCAGGGTTTGACATGAGCCTAGCTCTTTGTATTTTATTACTGTTCAGCTGTTTTATTTATAACAGCAGTAATTAGCTGAGATCATGTAATTGCAGCTGCTTAAAACTACTTAGTGCTTCTACACCATGACTTCCCACACCATGCAGGCATCCCACCTCCTGATATAAATCTTTTACTGACTTGATAAGTGCAGCTATTTCCCTTCTCGTCGGCTTGCCATCTGTGAACAGGAGGCAAAGGGAGCTGACAGTAGCACAAAGCCTGTCAGTTCCCTCAGAGAGCCACTCAGAGGCCATTTCAGAGTGCCACAGTGCATAGTTTGTCATCTCAGTTGTTGTCCTGCTCCTACCTCTGCCTGTCATGATCTCCCCAGATGACTCACTCTTGCTACACAGAAAGATGCTTGCAGCAGTGAAATGAGAATTCCCCTTAAAAAGTGTTTTTGGTTTACCTTTAAGTTAGTCTCCTGAGTGCTGAGAACAGGAACTGGTAGCATCTCCTGTGCTTCAGTAGCAGACCACAACTGATCTGCAGGCCACTCTTGCAAATACCATACTGGCCATTGCAGCTGCTGCCCTCATTGCCTGTACAGGGTCACCCATTCAATAGTGAGCCCTGGCTGACCTTACTGACCATCTGGTAAGCCAAAGAAGCAGGGACACCTTTGGGACATGGGACAACCACCTGTGGCTGCAAAACACATAAAATCACAAAATCATGGTATGTTTGGGTTGGAAGGGACCTTCAAAGATCATCTAGTCCTGCAATGAGCAGGGACATGGTTAACTAATCTGGTTGCTCAGAGTGCTGTCCAACATAATGTTGGATGTTTCCAGGGATGAGTCATCTATAACCACTCTGGGCAACCTGTTCCAGTTTTGCAACGCTCTCATTGTAAAAAATTCTTCCTTGCATATAGTCTGAATCAACTCTCTTCTAGTTTAAAACCATTCTTCCTTGGCCTATCCCTACAGGCCCTCTTAAAGAATCTGTCTTTACTCAGGGTTTTTCTTGGCTCAGGAAACATCCCTGTACACCACAATTCTCTGCTGTGCTGCAGGATGTACCTTAGCACCTTAAGGATGACCCATCTTCCCTTTTTCCCAGCATTAGCTCAGGTTTACCTGTCCTCAAGGACGTCCATTCCTTCCTAATAGCTTTAGGGAAATATTTTTTTTTGCTTTTTATCTGTTTGTTCTATAAAGGTATCTACGTGATTGTGTAACTGTTGTGGTTATAAAACAGTTCCCAATTTGACAAAACTGCAGGGATGGTTAGTAATACCATTCTAGGTAATGTTTGTCAATAATATGCCAAATATGGGCAATAAATTAGAACTATTTAAAACCATAGCAAAGATTCATTATTACGAGGATAATTTGTGATCATCATTACAAAATAATTGCTTTTCAGTATGAACAGAACAAGAGTAATCCTTTCTTCATGTCACTGGAAGTGTAAAACTGCTTGATTTGATTTCCCCTTGGTACTCTATTGCTTCATTTGGTACTCAGCCTTGCAAACCTGCTGTAATATCCAAAAGCAGAACTGGGCCTGTGTATTGTGTAATAGTCAGCACACTTGTATGACCTGCTATTCCTGTGAGAGGCAAACCAATAACCCAGAGTACAGCATTCCCTCCAGGATGCAATAAAGTCTACTTAACTAAAGCATTAGAGCATATTAGTGTTACTTAGTTATTAGAAGTGAAGAGTTTCTTAATCAAAAACGACCAGAATAAAGAGGAGGCTGAATAAAGTCCGTGATCCATAGCCATTTTCCTGTCTGCATGAGAAAATATCTCAAAATGGAAGTATTTGTTTTAATTTTTCAAAGCAGGGTGTTTAGTAATTATATAGTTAAGGGGAAAAAGGAAAATTTATATTTTGTCATGAAATAACTTGTGCTACCAGGCAATTTCAAGACATTTTCTTTCTCTTCTTTGAAAAGAAGGCAAATATAATAGATTTGGACAAAAGTGAATATGAAAGTTAAAAAAACATGGTGAAAAAATGGATTTTCCCAAATAAGAAACATTAGTCAGGCTACGATTGTTTTCCTTGGGATGAAATGTAAGAACTATAATTTTTTTTCATAAACTCTTTGTTAGGTCACAACCAAATAATTTCAAACATTTAGTTTGAAACCACAGCATTTTGGTTTGACCTTTTTATTCTTTGAAACAAAAATGATTGAGGATCATAGGAAGAAAATAAGTGCAAACATAAAAACAAAAATTCTGTTTTCATTCTGAAAATGTCAGGGGATCTTTAGTCAATTTCTAAATGCTTTCCAATCTTTTGAAAAATGAAGACTTTTTCAAAAACCCTGGCCCGTTCCCATGCAACACATCATAATTACTCAATAAGAAAAAAAAAGCTTATTATAAAAAGCTTATTATAAAAAGAAATTCCCAGTCAGCAGCTGAAAATGAAACAGGCTATAAAAACCAATAAATCAGAGACTATGAGGTTGTAATTTAAGTATTAATATAAAGCAATGGATTAGTTGAGATCAGCTGCTTGTCAGTAAATGTGTGGTTTACAAGTGAACTAATTTTATTTTCATTTTTCATGTTTTACAAATATTGTACATACAATAACTGAAGGAGCCAAAGGTGAACTTCTGTCTCTCAAGAAAAGAATCCTTAAGCAAGGTGATACAGGTTGATAATAGGATCCAAAGCTTGTGCAATTACCTCTAACTGGACCCTGTGCCACTGATTGCCACCCTCTGGGATCTGCTGGTCAGCCAGTTCTCCATCCACCTCACTGCCCACTTACCCAGCCCACACTTCCTGAGTTTGCCTGTGAGGATGTCGTGAGAGAAAGCCTTGCTGAAGTCGAGGTGGACAGTATCCACTGCTCTGCCCTCATCCATGCAGGTAGTTTTTTCATCATGGAAGGCAACCAGATTGGTCAGGCAAGATTTACTTTTAATGAACTCATGCTGACTGCCCTGATCACATTCTTGTCATCCATGTGGACAGCGACATCCTCCAGAATAAGGTGCTTCATTACCTTTCCAGGGATTGAGGTGGTTGATTGGTCAGTAGTTCCCTGGGTCCTCCTTGACTTTTTTGAAGACTGGGGTGATGTTTGCTTTCTTCCAGCCCTCGGGAATGTCTCCTGATTGCCACAGCCTTTCAAGATGATCATGAGCTGCCTTGCAATGGTGTCTGTCAGCTCTCGGCACTTGTGGATGCATCCCATCAGGGCCCAGTGAATGTGAGTGTGCCTAGGTATGTGTGAATGCTGAGTTTGCCTAGGTATGCTCTAACCAAATCTTCACTGACCAAGGAAAAGTTCCCGTAGTCTAGATGCACACAAATGTGACGGAAGATTCAGCCAGCAGAACAGAGGGTAAAAACAAATGCCCCAAGGGGAACACAGGGCTACACGCACAAAAAGTTTGCATGTTCTGTACTTTATTATTGTGAGAAAATTTAAGATAACTGAACACTTTATGCATTATCTGAGCAGTTCATGAATTAATTCACACAGAATGCATGCCCAGCCATGAGCAATTTATTGTCAAAATCAGTTCAGTGGTGCACAAGAAAACAGGCTTGAAGGAGCTTGCCAGACAGCTGGGCTTTATAATAGTGATTGAAACACATAAGGAGGAATGGAAAAGTCAGCAGGGTAATGGGAGAAGAAGCAAATTAATATGCAACTGGGAGAAAGAAGAACAAAAGGGAAAGTATTATTACAGAAGCAAAGTATACTGCAAAAGTCACTCCTATTGAAAGATTGGAGCTTTCCATTGGAATTCAGAAACCATGAATTTAGAGATCATTGCTAAGTCCAGAAAATATTTAGGAGCAGCTTTTTTGTTACAGTTCATATTAGTCTGGGGTAATTTTCAGAGTTTACTATAAACAGCTGATACTCTAATTAGTGAAGTTAACAAGGAGGTTCAAAGCAAGAGTTTGAGGATACAAATTACATTTAGTCCCTTGATAATTAAATTGTTCTGCTAATTGAAATCACCCAAGAGGCAACAAAATTCCATGAGCGTTCAATTTTCCACAACCTCAGCACTATGATCTCAGAGATGTCACTAGCCATAATGAGTAAAAACTCCTAGAACACACATATGTCCTGCAGAGTTGTAGTAATCTACAAGTCTAAGGTGTTCCCTTTCTCTGCACATCTTGTACCCATAGCGAATGCTTATAGAAGAAAGAAAATGAGAGAATCAAAGAAAATTACTTGATTGATGGGTCTGTAAGACTGATAGGCAGAGCAATTACTTTCTAGAGAGAAGGAGATCCTGGGTTCTTGTATTCCCTCAGATAATTTCTGTGTGGTCTGTATGGATCCTTACTGAGTAATACAGAAAAGCAAAATGCAAGAGAAGTTCTCTTGGTTAGTGTGTGAGTGTCTATGGGGTTCTGTCCCTAAGAGTGTTCTATATTTTTTGCATCAGACTTTCCTAGTGACTCATTACAACACAAGCAGAAATCATTTGAGGATAGAAATAAGGTGCTTCAATTTGTACAAAACTATTAAAATTAAAAGTATTGAAATACCCTCCCCACTACTTCACAAGAAGTTCTGAGACTGAGATCCTGAAGAAGTAAGCTATTGATGTTTTTTATATGTGCTTTGGAATTTACATCAGTTAAAAGTAAATAAATACACAATTAAGAAATTAAGAAATAAAATTCCTAGCAGTTATAAAGCACTTCATATTCCTCAAAGCACTCTAGATTCATTAAATACATTACCTAATTACTTCCTCCACAAGCCAGTCTAAGAGACTTCACCTCATGCTGTGCACTGAGAAACCGTTGCTTGATTTAAGGTATATGTTTACTGCGCTTAATTTTTATCATTTTGTCACCAAACACAACCAATCCTTTGATGATTTCAGTTATGCATGGCTATTTGCTTACATAATAATTCCTTAAATGCCACTGACATCAGCCACTTTAAAGTCAGTAAAACTACTAATATAGTTTACTGTTATATTTTTTGCAGATATTGTTACTAATTTTCCTTGTTGTGCATTTAAAAAGGGTGTTCACAGGGGTCCGCCCTCCAGGATATCCTCCCACCTGATCAGTGCTATCCAAGCAATGAAAATACAGTCAGTCTTTTCTATCTTCTAAAATGCTTAGCACATATCCATGATAGTCCATCCATTAGACTTACCCAAAACCTCTGCAGCTGGGTCTTGCAGCAATGTACAAACTGGAGATTTTTTAAAAAAAATTATTTGTTTTGTTGTTTTTTAAAGGCAAATTTGGAGTTTTTCAGGATGCAATGGTACAGTGTGCTAGATAATGTCAAGGTGATTCCCTTTCCCAAAAAACGTTGGACCTGATGATCTTTCAAGGTCCATTTTCAGCTGGACTGTTTTACAGTTCTGTGAAACCTGACTGACATTGAAGAGATTGAAAAGAAACAAGGATTTTACTGCCAGAAAGCCAGGATGAGATTAAGGCACTTCTGCAGAGTCTTTAGCATTTTGAATACGAAAATAAAGCTGTATGAAAAGACTACTCCTGATTTCACCATTAATAAATTTTCTTCTATAATATGTTGAGATTCTGAAAAGGTATGTGGAAAAGAAAATATAAATACATCTTCTTCAAGATGTTTTTTTCCTCAGGAATATTGTATCTAACTGAAGCAAGTACTGAGCATCACCTTATGCATCATTCAGATGGGACACTAAGGATGCTGAAAATATAAGGGTCAACTGCAATTTGCAGAGGATGAGTATTTTTAGGGGGGAATAATCTAATTTCTTTTGAAATTCAACATTTCTTTCAAAAAAGAATGCAAACCATGAAACAAGAATGTGAGATAAAAATGCAAATACAACTAAAAGAAGCAGCCCCGCACTTTGAATTTTGCATTGTCTTAATTCATCCCACAATATGCATTCAAAAAAACCAATCTGTTTTTTAGAAATTATAGAGGAGATAAGGAGTTGGCCATTCTAAGTCTTTATTCTCTAACCCCTAACAGCAAAGACTGTGCTTTGCAGAAGAGCAGCTTACCTCAGGGGATGCCTTTTTTTGCACCAAGAACTTTTCCGAAAAAGACAACATAAACACGTCCTGGATTTTGCATAGACAACACAGTGCCTTTAGATGTCTGTATGTAAAACCATGGGGATCCTGGTAGACCTGAGGGATTCCCAGAAGAATGGAGAGGTGACAGCATATAAATCAACCACTATGTGGTCCAGCCGCTGTGTTAAGGTGACTTTTAAAGGACTAAAGGACACTGAGGGCAGATTTAAGAAATGCAAACAGATGACATCCACTCCCATAGGTGGCACTGTTGCAGACAAAAAAAGCACTTACACATGACCTGTGGGAAAATTATATCAGCTATGAGTTCCCTGAGCAGCTATGAATTTCACTCTGATCAAGCGTCTCATTTTTGGCATTTCATTAGCACATGTTTCATGTTTTCCCAATCAGGAACTCTGGGGTTTTATCCCACTGTTTGTTAAAGGTATGGGAAACTCTTTAAAACACATTTATTAGAATAAAAGTGCTTGCATTTTATTACCAAGACATAAAACATGGAAAATTCAAAAAAAATCAATATCTCTTACCATATAAATTACAGTTACATTGCTAGAAAGGTAACAAAACAGCAGCAGAAAAGAAAACCTGATCAGAAATTATGAGTTTGGGGTTGAAAATGCTTTTTTCCAAAGCACTCAGATTCTGACATGGAGCAGTAAAACTGGTATGAAAATTTAATTAGAATTGAGTACCAAAGGATAAAATTAGAATAAAATTGACTTCAAGAGATAAACTTCTAAATTATTTTGAGTGGAAAATACGGGGTGGAGTGCCTCTTAAAAAAAATAAGACTTATTTAAAATGGGAAATTACATACTAATTACTTCCTAATTGGAATTCTTAAATCTTGAGCTTATAATAATAATAAAAAAAAATACAATTAAGGTTTTAGTTTGGAAACAAATTTTAAAAATCAGTTCTTTTCTAGGGCAGATTTTTTATTTTTCATTTTATAAAACAATCTGACCTGTGGTTTTAAACCTTTGACTCTTTAAAGGAATTTTTTTGGCACAAAAGATAATCTCTTTCAAGACCATTAACATTTATTTTCATTTCTCCCATGCAAGCACTAGCAGGTAGCAAAGAGACTTACTGTTAGCAAAGCACCTTTTTTCACAGTCCTAAAATGCATTAATCTGGGATCCCGACTCCCACCCTAGATGAGCTAAAGGTGAGTCACATATTTCCAAGCTTGATTCTGTCTCTTACACAGTGTGGTTTTCTGTCCAAGGCTATCTGAACAAAGGCTGTTGTTCCATCAAGCAAAATATTCTCAACTCAGCCATGGGTAAAGCTGTATATGGGTCTATTTCTGCAGCATATTCCAAGTCAACTCAGTTCAACTCAGAGGTAACCCATAATGGATCCCAGTCAATTCTAATGTCTGGAATGTGGTGCTGCAGGAGCTGTTCTGCATGTGCATTAGTCAGTCTTGCCACAGGGGACCTGATCTTCATGGCAGAGGCAGAGTAGACAGTGGGGAGCAAAAGGATGTTCAACTCAGAGAGCTTAATTTGCATTAGTCTGCATAATTAGCATGCTTGACAACTGCACTGCTTACTCAGAACCAGGCAGCAAACCTGCTATTTTACTCCCTCTCCTAACTCAGTCCAGCACAAGTGATGCAAGATAACAAAAAAATTGTTTCTTTTAAATCTGGATTTTTTGACAGAAAAAGGATGGGCAATGGCTACACCTGCATTTGTGCTCAGTTATCCCAGGGTAAGGGGCACCATAAACACTGGTGAAAGGATGGCAGTGAACAACTAGGGCAGGATGTCAGGGCTGATAGTTATTCTAACTTAATGACAGCCAGAACACAGTCACTACTGTGACTACAATCAGTGATCACAGCTAAATTAAATTTCTTTGGGCAGAGAGAAGCAATGGAAAAATTTAATTATAATGGGTCAAGTCAAACAGCTTTCTTGTTCTGTAATCAATTTCTGATAACAGCTAGTAGGGAAGAATCCAAGAACTAAGCAAATATACAGCAATATTTTCCCAGAAAACCTTCCCAGTCTTCAACGACTTGTAATTAAATGACTTCTGGACGTAAACCTGTTGACTTTGCACCTAAGAACCACTGATGTATTTTTCTTCTGCAAAAATCATGAGCTGCTTTTAGCAACCATGTAAAATTTTAACATCCTCAAACAATGACAATTGTACAAAACTTAACTAGTTGTTGGGTGAAGAAGCATCTCTTTCTGTTTGTTCTCATAATTCTCCCCAAATTAAACTTGTTGCGACTGTGTTCTTTTGACAGAAGCAACAGTGCAGAGTCACTTTGTATTCACCTGGCATGCCTGACTTTAGAGACTCCAGTCATGTCACCCAGAGTCATGTCTTTTCAAAGCTGAGGAGTCAAAGCTTATTCATCCAGAAAACTACTGTGATGCTTCCAGACTTCTGATCACCTTTTACCGTATCAATTGTGGGGAAAAAAAGCAGAGGAAGGAACAACACATCATATTGACAATGTAAGTTCATAATTTATAGCAGCATAAAGGTGTTATTCATTTTTCTTCTCTATTTCTTTCCTAGTGATTCCCAACATTGTTTTTATTTATTTTTTAATTTTATATACTATTATTTTTATTATAGTTGTTGTATTATTATTATTAATAATAATATAATGTATGTAATGTATGTAGCTAGTTATTCAGATCAGCCAAATGGCCTTTAAACAATTTTTTAAGTCACAGTGGTAAAGTTTATCTGAATCCAATGGCAACGAGGTTAACCACAGAAAACCAGAAATAATTAAAGCCCTTTCTGGTTAGCCCGAAGGAACAGGCTATATCATACATGGATAAGTTTGTAGAAAGCCTTGTGTATCTGCAAGGTCCTGAAAAGGAATAAATATACTCCTTGCTCTCCTGTGTGGGCTACAAGCACTGTGGGTGACAGAAGCCTGGAGAGTTGGATCTCATGGCTGTTGTTTTCTTTAGAAGGGCACAGAGTCAGAAAAGGGATGATAACAGCCATGCTTCACACTGACAGCTCCCTGGGTACAGAACAGACACAGACAAGGGACTGGGAAGACAATCACCTCTCAGACAACAGAAGAAAATCTATGCAAGGATTTTCACATAAATATTCCTTTGCAAAAGTATCCTCCCATGACTTCTAGCTTAACACAGAATGATAGATCTGAAAGTCCCTCGCCATCCTTGAGACACACTAAATATGTCTTTGCATTTGTATCTTGGCCAGAAAAAAAATAGGCCTGACCCTGAGAGACAGCAGGAAGGAAGAGAAAATAAAGGTGGGATCCATATTACCTAAAATCTGAGTGCTAGAGATTGTCATTTATGCTAGAGAAACACTTTTCCCCTGGTCTTGGACTCTTCTCTCAGTAGTGGAAAGATGACCCAAACCAGTTCAAAGATTCCTCCACGGACAGTGCAGAAAGTCTCAATAACTACCCCAGGCTACAGTGATATTTAGTTACATTTAGATGAGATGACTTCTTGATGGGTCTTGATTTTTCAATGGAAAGGTTTCTATAACAGTGACATAATATATTTTTGACCATTTGCTGTATTCACTCTGCAGATCTTCCCTAAAACACGTGTGTCACTCACAAATTCAGCAGAAGATGGGTACTTGATTTCAGCCGCACTTTCAGGGGACTAAAATGACCCCTGTCCTTACCACGTGCCAAGTCTGGAAAGATGGAAAGCAATAACTATGGCATAATAAAGTAATGAAAATACAATTTCATTGACAGAATCTGCATTTAAAATAAAAACATGTAAGAACCTTATGGATGCAATATTAGTTACACCTTATGATGGCAATTTCTTAATGTTTCATTATGTTTCCTTGACCCACAGGCATTTGCAAATGCCTGCAAAAATTCAGGCTCATTTTGAGACTGAAAACCCTCCTAAACTTTATGCTATAAAGATTGTTTTCTCTTTTTGCAATTGGTATGAAAATTATTTGTCTACTTACATTGGCAGCAAAGATCCCGTCAGTGGGACCCACATGCTCCATTGCTAATAAAGACTTGGGACTGTGGAACTGACAGGAAGGTGTACTTGGACTTAAAATGGATAAATACATGGGTCATCTACCAGCAGTAAAAAATGAAGAAAAACATGCATATTCACAGTTAGGAAGACAGAAAATTAATAAATAGCGGCTGGTAAGTAAACATGTGGATACCATATTTCAAAGAATTTTAAAGTTCCTCAAAAGAAGTGCTAAAACCCAAATCAAAGCAAATTAAAAAACCAAACCCTTAATAAATAATGCAGTTTAGTTTCAAGTATAGCACACAATTCTAGCCTGTAAAGAATCCCAAAACTTATTGTTTGTTTTAGGCCTGAAAGAGAATATATGAAGGAACAGCACCAGGAACACAGAGAGGGAAAAAATAAGAAAAGCATAAGTTGACATATTCTATCAAGAAAAATCTGGAAGAAAAGCCTCCCTAGGGGACAAGGGCTTCATTTTTTAGTAGTGCATGCTAGTGTGAATTAGGAACAGGAACTAAAATGCTGTGAAATCAATGTAATTAAAATATTTTGCCCAGGGGTTGAGACGAGTATCATGGAGGAGAAAGCTGTATTCCTTTTAGACAGGAATGCATGCATGTGTTTATGTGTCATCAATAACACTCCTACTTTTACCATGCAAATAGTTTTCATCATCATAAGCCCAGAATTCTGTCTGTCTGGCATATAGCTACAGCAGTGGGAAGAAGTAGGAGAAACAGGGAACTGTATGAGGTTAAACTCCTGAGGCATCAGCATGAGTTTTGTAAGCCCTAAATACCAGATAAAGCATATAGACACTACTTTAGGGTGTACCCATCCCTACACCAAAGAGACAAAACAGGCACAAAATGTGCTAAAAAACAGAGCCAAAAAAATATCAGAAAGGCACATGAAACCATATGAACCCTCCAGTCTATGTTTAGGGCTGGGAGATTACTGGATAATCGAGAGATGTGACTCATGCAGTTATACTTACCCTCTTTTAGTCAGTCCTTTATCTCATCAAATAATCCATCAGAATTCAGGCTACCTGCCCAACAGCTACATCAACAGAAATCAGTCAATCAACCCCCTCAAAGGTGCATTCTGTCAAATTGCATTATTTTGCTGGGCACCAAACCAGGTTATGTGATGCTGTCCTCCTTTGGCAGACGATGTTGAAGATAACAGCAACAGACACCAAGCTACTTTTAACTTGGCAATGTTGAGGTGCTGATGGCTGCACCTCACAGGTAAGTCACAGGTAAGTGAATGAAGCTACATATGTGAAAGCATGATGGGTTTGGCTGAGGTAGAGTTAGTTTTCTTCACAAGGCTATTATGGGGCTGTGTTTTGGATTTGTGCTGAACACAGTGATGATAATACAGAGATGTTTTTGTTATTGCTGAGCAGGACTTACACAGAGACAAGGCTTTTTCTGCACCTTGTACTGTCATGCTGACAAAGAATTTGAAGATGCGTGGGACACTGGGAGGGGACACAGCCTGGACAGCTGTCCCCAAGTGACCCAAGGGATATCCTGGACCATCTGACATCATGCTCAGTATATAAACTGAGGGGAAGAAGGAGGAAGGGGAGGACATTTGGAGTTATGGTGTTTGTCTTCTCAAGTAACCATTACATGTGACATGTCCTGGAGGTGGCTGAACACCTGCCTGCCCATGGGAAGAAGTGAATGAATTCCTTGTTTTGGTTTGCTTCCATTTGTGGCTTTTTCTCTACCTGTTAAATTGTCTTTATGTCAACCCACAAGTGTTTTAGCTTTCACCCTTCTAATTCTCTCTCTGGTCTTGCTGCTGGGAGAGTAAACAAGCAGCTGTGTGGTGCTTGGTTGCTGGCTGGGGTTAAATCATGACAGAAAGACAAAGGGACTGGTTTAGAATTGCCACCACCTACTGAGTTATGATTAATTTAATTTTATCCATTTTACTATATGATACATAAACCAGGACATAAATGGGATAAAGGTCCCAGCAATGTTTAAGCTTTAGAGGAGAGCAGTGTTCCACAAATGACATTGTGTAGACCATCACAGAGATAAGAGATGTCATATTTTTTGATAGAAAGTCATTGACTACAAAGAAAAGAGAATTCTATTCATGCATTGCAGGGGCTAGAAGGAATATTCTGTCCCTTGCTGTGTTCCAAAAAATGCAAACCAGTTTTGTTGAAACTGAAAACATTGCTGAAGAAAAGCACCACAGCTCCAAATACACCATTCCAGTGTCTAGGTAGACTCTGCCAAACAGCTTTAAGATACTGAGTAGATTGCCTGCCAACTCCTGATTTCATGTGTACTTCAGGAAGACACAAACATAGAAAAGGGAATAGCTGTGGAATACCTTCTTTACAGCAAAAGCTTATTCCTATTCCCTGCAACTTGACATTCATTGTCTTTTAGAGCTAGGCCATATTCAAGCAGTTATAGTCAAAATCACAAACCAAGTCCTCAGGGCCACATCCTACTAAACTGAGACACTGGAAATATTAAGGAAGTTATCTTCTAAGCTGGGTAGTGTCCATTAAAGATCTTAGAGCAGTTTTCAGTTTTGGTCATCAAGTCCCTGTCTTTATAAGGGTTTGGTTCTGCCCCACCAAACCAAAAAGCTTTTTCATGCATGCAGAGTCCTGGCCAACACTACTCAGCAGAGACAACTGCAACCTGCTCACTGATACTGGGATATCAGAGTCTAGATAAATTAAATTGGGAATTAAAATGAGTAGGAAGACTACTGCTTATACAGCTATTGTTATAGGGCTTTATTTGAGGTTATTTTCTTGGAAAAAATGTTTATTTTCTAGGTTCCCCAAGTCTTGCTGACAGCCAACAAGAATAGCAATCCTATTATTGTTTTTTAATTTAATTTTTGGCTCAGTGTGAATTCATATAGTGTAAGGAGAATTGTCTTATATTTAACATGTAACATGACCACTATTTATTATTTTTCTTTTAATGTGATAAATGTAAATCACAGGTGCCTTGATAACAGAATGATTCTCTTTTGTGAGTTGCTTTCCTTGTTTAAAGGTATTTAATTAATCCTAGTAATTTTTAAAAGAAAAAAAAGGACCTACAGCTCAACTAGATACAAGAAAGGTGAGCCAGAAATATGTGCATTTGCAGGCATGTGAATATGTGTGTAAAGAAGGGCAAAAAGCAGTAAACCCAAAACATTTAACCTCAAGTTTGTTGCTACTATAAAGCACTTTGCTATGCCATGAGAGATACATTTTTACATACCTTCATACACATTTTCAATACTGCTATAAGGTCTCCCTGGACTATTCTCTTCTCCAGGCTGGACAAACCCAACCTTCTCATCCACCAACATCGTCACTTCTTGCTCCATAGGGCTGCTCTCTCCTTTCAGCCTGAATTTGTCCTTATTTCACTCATTCTGATAGCTCATTCTTAGTCAGAATTATTTTTTCTTTGATAAGTTTTGGACCCTTCCAAGAAATTAGTAATTTAAATCAAAAGAGATACTAGTGTTTTCTTTCCATTCAGATGGAAAGATACAAATGCAAAAGGACTTTAAAAGTCTTTGTCCAAATAGCCTTTTTTTCTCACCTGTTGTAGAAGAATCAGTTATGGCTGTACAAATCCCACTTCCATTAACCTTTTGTGTACTGTTCACATTCTTGTATGGTAATTCTCTTACACCATATGCCAAGGAACAGCTGACATATCCTTTAAAAGTCTCTTTTGCTTTATATTTTGACTCTTCTAATTAGTTTGCAGGTCAGATGACTGGAAATATTAGACTGAATCTTAATTTACAGTTTCAAAATTAATTCCCAGCCTAAAATGACTGTTTTCCATACTGCTAACCCTGTTCACTACCTAATGCTCAAAGGTTAGAGAGTAGACATAATTAAATATTAACAGTGATTTTTTTAAAAGCACTGCAGGGGACTGAGCTTAATTTCCCAGGGCTTTGCAAACCTTTACTTCAAGCTAAGAACTTTAACTGTTCTATCTACACAGTAGAAACATAATCTGGTGGTCATATACCTAGCAGTTGTTTTTGCTAACGTTAAATATCAGTATTTTTTATATTCTCTTCCTGACCTACACTTACAGGTGAGAGGCTGATTCCCATCCACTGATAGGCATAGCTCCACTTTTCACATCTCTGTAAATATGATCGATATCTAATCCCATGTGCCTGATGTAACAATGTTCCTCCTCATTGCCATAAGCATCCTGTCTACCTGTTACAGAAAAGAATAAAAAGCCCCATTAAAACATTTAGCAGATACCAAGGGAAAGGAAATTAGAGTGAACCTGGACAAACAACAGAAGAGTTTGAAGGCAGCAACTTATGATAGTAAAGGACTCACAGTGGTAAAAGACTCACAAAGGCAAAAAGGCAAAAACTATCACAGTAAAATATTAGAAGGAACCTTTTGAAAAATTAATCTTGTTTGCTTCCTTCAGTGTGTAAAACAAAACAACAATTTGTAGACATAGCTACTGTATAAGCTATGTTATAATTGGTCAGTTTGCCCAGTCACCCCACATATTTTGTGTCAATCAGCCCAGATATTTATAAATCTTGTCAGAATTTTAGCTTTCCCTTTACAAAAATAAACACAATTCCTGTGTCTGCTAATAGAAAATGTGTTTTGTACAGAAGGAAAGAGTTGCAGAAGATGAAAAAAAGTATTATTTAAGATCATGTGCTTTTCCATATCATTCTACTCATATGATCAAGAGCAGGAGACAGATGATAAGAATTAATATGGAATAAGACTAATTAGAACAAAATTATTATTGCTTTTAATACGCATACACTAATGCTTAAACTTGCTAGCACTATGTGTATTAAGAATTTTTAGGAGGATCCATTTATCTTTTAGATATAATTTACAATAGCAATTACATAGAAATGCCAGTTAGCCTTCTGTAATTCAATTTTGGGAGTACTTATAATTTAGGATGCTACTAACACAGAGCTTCCTCCCCTTTGCCCTGTATGACACTGCATTACCTGATTTTCATTGATTTTAAAGTGTTTTACACCTGAAGAGGTTCTGTGTTTTTTTGTTTTACTTAATACATGAACTCCTGTTGCAGAAAAGCAGCCTTAATCCCACTGAAGTAATAGATAACAAATATTTTACAGGGATGAGCTATAAATGAGAAATTACTATTCTCTGGTATCTGTCTTATACAAGTTTAGTGTGTGTATTATGGATAGATCATACCACAGTTTTTTATTACTTTGTGTGACTTCTGTGGTTGTCCAGGCTATTTGGTGTACTAAAATAAAATTAAACATGTTGAGAAAGGAGATAATGCACAATTTTCTTTAAGAATCCAAATAAACTCAATGACAAGTGGTGTAGATTAAAGCAGGCCATTATCATAGTGTGCCAAGGTACTGAAAAGTCCTGCAAGTCCTTCATTTAGGAAGGGTTTTGTCAGAAAAGCACTCATAAGCACACATTTGCTTTGTATGGGCTCCAATGGGACTAAATTTGATAGAGGATAAGTGTTCCACTTTAACAATTAAATCAAAAACCAGAATGAAGGTGATCTCCAGAGGTCCCTTTGGACTCCGTTTTTCTGTGATTCCGTAATATTGTCCAAGAAAGCTGAGGAGAGACCATTTATTGTTTGTGGACCTTTAAAGATTATTTCAATTGTTGTTATTTTTTTTCTATGAAAACGAGGCTAAACCACACAAAATCACCCATGAACTAATCCACACATTAATTTATAGAAACTTTGCTAAAAGATATTCACAGGCAGTGATCAATCAACCCACAGTGAAATGGGAAAAGGATGAGAGCACTCTACCTGCCTTGCACTCACCATGTGTATGCAATCAACTTTGGCTTGGAAATAGGCACCACCTTAAGACTTACCTTAGTCCAAGGCTGTTTCCAGAGGAAGTTAGTAGGATGAACCATAGATGCTGCAAATTCACTGAATTCCTTGCATGGTAGCTTCCTGGACATAAACCCCCTAAATTAAGACAAATCTGTTTCAGGATTTCTCAAAGGTATCCTCAAAATTATGACTGGGAAGCTTTTGCTTTAATTTCAATTAAATAGAAGGTAAAATATTGATTCCTCCTTCCTCAGGAATTAATGTTTGTGCTGTTCAAGGTACTGAATCTCTTATGTGAGTTTAAAATGCCAAGCAAAGCAGAGAAACCATTAATAACATGAATATAAAAGCAATCTAATGGATTCATTATAATCTTCATACACACATAAAAATTGATTATAATCTACCACTTCTCATCCTGAAGCGCATATTTCGGTTTATAGCACCTCATTAATTTTAATTGTAAGCCTAGGAAATAATCTCTTTTTCTCCCTGCTAGTATACAGAATGGAAAAGTGTGACTGATACATTTGTCATTGTGTTTCAAGTCGTTAACTTTCCCTTCAAATACAAGCCTGTACAGAGTTTATGAGGCATTGAGCAAGTTTTTAAAGCCCAGTAGAAAATGAGGGATTCTTTAGCCAAAAAAAAAAAAAAAAAGGGAAAAAAAGGCAGAGGTAAAGAACTATCAAAGAAGGGTCTTAAGCTATTTGTCCCTACAACTCAGGTTGAAACAGCTCTGTCATTCTCTTATATGTGGTAATATATCCACGAATTCACAACCAAATTCCTTTTTTAAATTACAGTTGCAATTACTGTAATGGCTTGCATTTTCTATGTCTTCTAAATATTCCAAGACTTAAAAAACAACAAAGGAGAACAGAGAAGAAAAAGCACAACAATTATTTGCATTTTCTATGTCTTCTAAATATTCCAAAACTTAAAAAACAACAAGAAAGGAGAACAGAGAAGAAAAAGCACAACAATTATCATCTCTATCTTTTGTTCTGTCCTTATTATGATAATGTACCAAAGCAATTGGACCACAGCAGACCTAGAGTGTATCAGCACTGACAACTGTACAAACTGTTTTTAATAAGAGCAAAAACTGCAAGATGAACTTTCCTGCATTATTTGACAGAATTCCTTTGTTTGGAGAAACAGAAATTGGAATAATCTAATTTTAAACTGTGAGCTACAGTGTATAGTTCTAGCTTTGTAGTGCAGAATAGTACTGTAGCAGTATAGTAGAGTATTTTATATGCTACTATAGTGTACTGTTCTTTCCATGCCTTGGTTTCCTACTTGCAAACAGCATTTGATTCCAGCTAATTTGGTTCTCTGCTCATTATGAGTTTCAGAATTATGACCATCTGCTCTATGCTGCATGAGTACCCCAGCTAAGACGCTGATGTCTTTCAGAAATCTATCTGTAAAATTATTCAGGCTATCAAAAAAATATTGAGAGGAAAGACTTCTTTTGCATTTTTTCATCAGCCTGGACTTATTAGACAGAAAGATGTTAAATTTCAGTGGATTATTTAACCTGTAGTCCCGTATTACACTGTCTAAAGAACTTAACACAAACTATCCTTCATTTATTTTCATATTTTTTTTCAACTGGACTGAGGCAGTACATTAACAGTGAACCCTGAGCCATCCAGACTGACTGTGTGGAGTCTTTGGCCAGTAAATGCTGCACTCAATACTGTTTAACAAGCACTATCATCTAAGAAATATATTACACAGAGTATTACCCTCTAAACCTTATCATATGTAAAACAATACAGGAACAAATAAAGCCCCACAGGTCATAAAGACTTGCATTTTGCAGGAATGAAAGGTGTATAAATATTATGTGCTAGGATGAAAGTAATACATGATGCACAAAATACAGCCCAAAGGAAAGAAAATAAAACCCAGCTGTAGGGCCTGACCAAAAAGTCTTTTTATCTGCCTCACCATTAGTATTACATATTTGAGTGTGTGAGTAACAAAAGCGTACTCTACTGCTTCTTTTGATTCAACCTTATTACTAGTTGTAAGTGTCTGCTTCTACATGATTACCTGAAATTTGGGGAGAATGGCACAGAAGCACACTGAGAACAGCAGAGAAGACAACAGATTCTTTTTTCCTTGTTAGTGCCTGTTAAAAAGCATCTTCTCCTCAAAGTACCCACCTTTTTTTTCCATATATACCGAATTTATTAACCTAGTAAGGCACCTGTTTAATTTGTCTCTTTTAGACCCCTGCTGCTAGGTACTCATTCCCACATTCCTGCATCACTTTTCAGAATGACCATTCATCTAAACCAGTGGTCACTTGGGACTAAAGTGTGGCAAGAAAAATGGATGGACTTTGGAAGTGTTTGGAAATACCTGTGTATCAAATTCTTAATACCTTTCAGTGCATGCTTTATGTCTTGGCAAAGTTAATCCAAAGTGCATTTTTTAGAGGTGTTTAGAAGACTATGGAGACAAGAAAGTTTGCATGATTCATATCTGACAAATAGCTTTGTTTCTTTTGTGACTCCAGAATAGTAAGCACTCACTCTGAATATGCAGGAGGCAACGGCTGCTCCTCGGCATGCATATCCCTATTGAATGTACTTTATCTGAAATTGTGAAGAATGAAGTCCAGATTGCAACTCCTTTGGAAAAATGACCCCTAATTTTTTGCACTTGTCATTTAGGGTTGGGAGATAATTTTTTTAGAAATCCAGTACAGCCAATGGAAGCACTCACATATAACCAGAAGAGTGCACAATACAGAGAAATATACTTTTTATTCAGTCTGGGCTCTTGGAAAAAATCTGTACACAGAAACTCCCATTAAAAAACACATAATGATTCTCTGCTATAAATTAAATCAGACTGAGTTTGTAGAAATCACTTCAGCATCCATTAAGCAAAGGAAACATCCAACCAATTGCATTTTATCTACTGGCCAGCCCAGGCTGGCAAGAGAACATCCAGGGTTCAGAGCATCCAGGAGTAGATAGCAAAGGCTCCTGTTAGCCCAGACATCATCTACTGCTGCATGAATCCCTGCCAGTATCATCCAGCAACTGGGGGATCCTTTAATTCCTGCAAACTCTGTGAGTGTCTGCAGCTCTCACTGCCATCACCAGATTGCACTGCATAGCAGTGGTATTCACCTTTGCAGGCATAAAACCAAAAAGAATACACAGAAATACTATCTAGCCAAAGCATAAATGCACAAGTATAGAGGTGTGGAATTTTTGTTTTTGTGGAAAAGAGTTCAAATGAAAACTATTAACAAACATGAAAAAAAAAAGCTAAAATAAATATTTTCAATACAGAAAAAAATTTAGGCAACAGTCAGCCTCCCAGCAAGTTTATTGCCTGCATGATACAGAAGAATATTGGGAGACAGCCCAGTGTGTTCTTGTTCCCTGTACTCCAGGCTGCTCAGGAAGGCATGGCATCAGCCAGGAGCTTACAGCTATTGATACAAAGTCAGACAGGTATATTGACTCCTTGCATTGTCAATAAAAATGGAAATTTATCAGAAAGCATTTTTTAAACACACTACACACCATGAATTATTTAGCAGCTGCCTAACCCTGCTCTGTACTGCAACTCTGGCAACAGTCAGTGCAAGCAGAAAACTTAGCTTGGCACTTGACAGAAGTATTGCAATCTCATAAATTAATTAGGTGCAATCTAGTGGCCTGGCATTTGCCTGCTGCACTCCATAGTGGCTTTACATCTAGGACAAGCTCACAGCTAACATTAAACTGTGCTGCCACAAAGCTGCGTTGAGAAATTGTCCAGTTCCACCTTTGTAGATTTAGTTTGGTTTTTTACTGCGTTTTGCTGCTGTTTCTATATTCCTTAATTAGTGCAAGCAGGTAGATAGGTACAGCATTGTCAAGAACAAAGCGAAAAAAGCTGTGTCAAAATGAATGGGACTCTTTTCTCCAAGGTACTTAGTCCTCAGATGCCATGGCCATACAGCCAAACTGGAAGCAGCCAGAGCATTGCTGGAAGTGCTCAGCAGCTGGTAGGATGAAAACTTGCAATCTGTTGCAAAAGAAAAAGCACAATATTTTTTTTTTAAAGAAAAGTGTATTATAATATAAAAAGTAAGCAACACATATGCAAGAGAGGTATATTTATACATGCAGAACAAGACACTTCTCAAAATCCCATAGGTCAGCTGCTTGCCTGGATACAGCTATGATATTGACTGGATGTTGAATCCCTCTTTTATCACATCTGCTACTTGATAAACATGAAGAGAAGGAGCAAAGGAGTTTACCCTTTGCTCTTATGCCACAATAAATCCCACCTTCTTTCAGAACCAGCACAATAGGTGTGTCTCAGTTTTAGCACATCACGATGTCACCTTCTCAGAAAGTATCTTTGCATCCCTGTAAATGGCACCACCGAAATCTACTTTCCATAATGGATGTGAAGCTCTCCTAAAGCCAAATCCCGGCCACTTGCTGCAAGCACACTGGCAAACTCAGTTCTCCCACATCCTGGGCTGAGCTGCTCCCTGTCCATACAAGCAGAGATTTCTCACTGATCTCCAAGTACAAGCAACTCGTATTTTATGCTGTAACAGCGAAGCCCCCAGTCCACTTTGAGAAACAACAGCTGTCAGTTTAAATGGTTTGGTTTGATTAAATCAATGCAAAATAGAAGCTGTCATTAGTGGATCCTTCACCTTTCCCACTGTTTCAGTGATTAGATATTAAGCTCTCAGGGTATTACCAGAACCCACATGTCCTTCAAATCTTTAGACAACTAATTTAGGGGTTGTGATTTTTGAAAGAAGACTGATTCCAGCTTTTTCAAAATCAGAGACAGAATTTTTTCCATGTTCTTGAAACATCAGTAAGATGGGGCAATGTTAGAAACACAACAGTTTCTTTTTTACAAACTTTTTGGGCTAAAAATATTCAGAAAACATACTGAATATTAATGAAGTGAGAAAATATCCTTTTCTTTATATTAAAGAGTCCCCCATCACATAAAATACTGTAGTAACAAGCATTGCTATGGGAAAATGAAGAGCTCAGAGTGTTCTGAGTTCAGTTCATTCACTTTCACAGACTCTGCCTTCCCAGGAGATACACAGGAAAAAAACAGACATAGTAGGAAGAGAGGAAGGACTGGAAAAGCTATTCACTTGTGCTTGCTACCCATTTAATGAAAGGCATGAGTGGAAAATCAGCTGCTGCTTTGTCCTCTTCCACAAGGACAGAGACCTCATTCCTGACACTCCCATGTGATTATGGAGGGGAAATGGATCCTAACTTGGTCAAGTGTTGAACATATCAGACAATAAACAAAAAGACACGTTAGAAGTTGAGAGACAGAAGAACTTCACCACATGTCCATGATGCCCTCCAGTAATTTGGATCTGCACCACCTAGCATGTACTGGCACTGACCACACTCTGAAATATTTTGTCTTGTGAGGATCCAACCAGAAAGGAAATATTTCACTATGATTCAGTGACTGGGAGAGAGTGTTCAAAGATGTTTCTATGTTAAAGTGCTGTAATTCAATGCCTTCTTTGGGTTAACAATTTGTGGGGATCTTCTATATTTTCCCCTGACCACTAGGAAAAGTTGCAGGGCTACAAATTTAAGTAGAGCAGAAGTCCTTGAAAATCACATAAGAATTTTCAGCTAACTGAAATTTATGCCTAAGTAATAGGTCAAATTTTAAGGCATTTGTCTAAAAGTTGCTAAATCGATCATTAAGTTCTCCATTTAAAGTGGCTGTATTTAGAACACTTAAGATTTTGATTGACTTAATGTGAAAAAAGAGACTGTTTAGGGCTTTTATATGTTTAGATGTCTGGCCTCAAGTTCGAGGTATTGCTGCAGAAGGAATTCCTTGCTCTTCATATGAACATAGTGAGCATAGAAAAGCTCTTTGGGATCACCAGTTTGAGGATGATTTGGAGATATCTGGGAGTTTGTTATCTTTTAGATTTGCTACTTTATCAAAACTGGAGCTGATATTCTTACTTATGAGCTGGAAATTAATCCTTTAACACAGTGAAGTTATCTTTTCCAAGACTACAAGAGATTCAATTTTCATGGCTGTTTTAGTTGCCATGCCCAAAGGCATACTATCATTCTCCTGTGTCAATATCTTACATACACCCTGTGAAGATCTTTTATGGCTAAAAATCTTGGAAATTCTTCCTGCTCTCTTTTACAACAAATACAAATCTTCTGTTCAAACAGATTCTAAATAAAATGGAAATAAGCTCTTAAATAAGATCTCTAAATGTGACCTCTGTTTGATTTTGCCTTTACAGCCTGCTTCTCACTATGTAGTTTGTGATGTACTGTATATCTCAGGCTTTTTAAAAATGTTTCTTACTAATAAAAAAGTTATTCCAGCTCCCAACTTTTCTCCAGTTACTGTCGCCTTCTCTTCCATCTTTGAATCTTCATCAATGCTATCAAGCAACAAAGCTAACTATCTATTTAATATTCAGATATAATATAATTAAACATTTCAATTCTTCAAATAATTTCTGTGGTACTGTTTGAGGATTTTGAAAAAAACAGTCCGAGGGCAGCATCAATTCTTGTGTTTGAAAATCAGTTCTACTGAGTCAATGCATGGATTTCCCCAGTAGTCTTCAGATAGAGTCACACTGTCTGAAGTGTGCATTATCACTGAAGTGTGCATTCTAGCACATTATCACTCCACACCAGATTCCTTAGCAGGAAGCATCAGTTTAACTTCAATGACCTACATTAGTTTACATCTAAAGAGGATCTTGCCTAGCGAATTCATGCACAATATTTCTCATTGCCTTCCTATAAGCTCTAGAAAGGTACAAAATGCAAAGTGATTTCGCCTCCCCTGGTTTTTATTCATTTTATGGGGCAAGGAGGAGAGAGTTCATTTCTTTGTTCCCTTGATAGAAAGCACAACTCTTTCCAGAAGTTCATCACCCTTTCCTGATACACACGAGTGGCTGCAAGAAACACCCATTTTTCCAACATTTTACTCTCCTTTCTCTCAGCTTCTCTGTGTAGCACTTTGAAGTCATAGTATACATTCATAAAACGACCCTCACCTGAAACTTCCTGCAGTATTACCAACCACATGCCCTACTATCAGCTGCTCTCATAGCTCACTTGTAAGAGTTTGCAATTTGATCCCTGCAAAGTGCAATTCCTGAGCTGCCTTGCCACTCTTCCCATACCTTAGAACAAAACCCAAGCCCACATGAAGAGACTACACAAGAAAGACTGCCCTGTGAAAGGAGACAGCATACACAAGTTCTTTTGTACAAATACAGGTGAAAGGGTGCATAAGAGAGCTAAGTGATTAAGACTATGATTAAGAGGGGTTGAAGGATAGTGAGAGAGGGAACATTCAGAGAGCGCTAGGTTAAAAGTTCAGCTCTTAAACAGAAATTGCAGTTTGCAAATAGATAACAAAGTTTTTGTGGTTTAGATATTCTCAGCACTTACCTAAATCTTTAAGACCCAGGGGATGTTTTGGAGTTCAATCTCATAGTCGACACAGGCTGTAATCCTTGAGTGAAGGATCTACAAATAACTAACCTGCTCAAACTGTCAGGACTTGTAGCAGAATTTGCTGAGGCAGGACTGTAAGATAAATACTGCTTTGACAGTCAGCACTGCAATGTGTTTAGAAAAATCATTGTGTTTTTCCAGATACAGCAGAGAGACCCCATGAAAATGGTTCAGTCAACTTTTCCTTCAAATTTCCTCCAAACATTCCAGCTCTATAATTGCAAGTGTACCCTAATATTCAAAATAGAGACAAATGATGACATTATTTACCTCATCAAAGTGTCTATTTCTGCACTCAAACAACTACAAATATATACTCACAATGACCTAAAGTAACATGTCATTCTCTTCCTTATACACAGAGATATAAAACCCAATAATTTAATCATTTAAATATAACTTCTTTCCACCTAACAGGCTGTAATTGCTTTCCACTTTCTTTACAGTGTAAAACTGCATATCTACCTTCATTGTTTAACAATGTCTGTTGGCATAGGGGACTTTCACACACTCTTCCTCTGAGACAGGTGGGGTTGGCATGCAGCTGTGACCTGCAGTGGTGCACACATTGCATCAACCATGATGGTCTTCATGGACCTGCATGCTCCTTGATCCTGCAGGTTGGTACAGAAGACATCACCTCCCAGCCTCAAGATGAAGCAGCTGGGAACTCCATGGGATTACACAGGTGTATGTTCCTGTAACACTGCTACCTCTGATGTTACTCCATGAGATATTCATCCATGCTGAGGCATCCACCAAAAGATGTGTATCTGGTTGAAAATGAATAAATCCCTGAATTCAAAATATATTTGTAAAAAGTGTTTTCCTTCCCAGATTCATCAAGACAGAGCCAGGTCCTCAACTGGCATAAATCAATGTAGAACACAGATACAGACTTCCAGGTAAATTGGGCTATTTTGCTCTTAAATGGCAAAGTCTTATCAGGAGCAAATTAAACTGCACAGACCACAGACTTTTGCTTAATCATAGAATCGCAGAATTGCTAAAGTTGGGAAAGATCTCTAAGATCATCAAGTCCAACCATTAACGTAACACCACCACCATGTTCACCACTAAACCGTATCTCCAAGTGATATATCTAGATATTTTTTGAACATTTCCAGGGATGGCAATCCAAACACTTCCCTGGGCAGGTGGTTCCAGGGCCTGATCTTTTAGTGAAGAAATTTTTCTTAAAATCCAATCTAAACCTCCAGTGGTGAACTTGAGGCCATTTCCTCTTGTCCTATCACTTGTTATATAGGAAAAGAGATCAATTCCCACCCCACTGCAGCCTCCTGTCAGGTAGTCGTAGAGAACAATTAGGTCACCTCTCAGTGTTCAGGCTAAACAACTCCAGCTCCCTGAGCTGGTCCTCATAAGACTTGCGCTTGTGACCCTTCACCAGCTCTGTTGTCCTTCTCTGGACATGCTCCAGGACCTCAATGTTCTTCTTGCAGTGGGGAGGCTCAAAACTGAATAGAGTATTCGCAGTGAAGCCTCATCAGTGTGATGACAAACAGCCTGAGGTCCCTTTCTACCAGGCAGCTGTCCAGCCACTCTTCCCCCAGCCTGTAGAATTGCATGAGGTTGTTGTGACACAAGTGCAGGACACAGCATTTCACCCAACTGAATCTCATACAATTGGCTTCAGTGCATCAATCCAGCCTGTCTAGGTCTCTCAGTAGTGCCTACCCTCAATCAGATCAACACTGACAGGAAAGAAAATGTTTGTTATTGTTGGAGCTCAACAATGGGTGATATGTTTGTATTTCATATATATGAAAGAAATAAAATTGTGCTTTTCCATGTGTGTCCATATGCTCGTACTTATCTATCAATCTCTAACTACACTCTTCTAAAGCGGGGCGGGTATATAAAGGTGAAGGATGATTTCTATCAAACAGCCCTGAGCATTACACAATATGTGTTCTATTATCACTGTATCACAGAAACCATCTTATCTTCCAGTCTGTTTGCTGACTCTATCTGTTGCTGTTTTGAACTTTTCTTATAGCTACTATTTCTCGTTACAGAGTTTATCTATAATGTGTTAAATTCCTTTGTCTTCCTAATCAATTTAGAATGGTGTACTGGTACCCTCTGTTAATTATCATTTATCCTCTTTGCCTTTGACCTTCCAAGTATGTGTTACTATTAAATACATAATAAATACATACTGGGAATGTATCCTACCATTATGAAATGGAATTCAGAAACATGTCAAAAACATGTTGGAAACACCACCCCACATCTTCACGAAAACCATTCTGTCACTACAGAGGGGATTCTGGTTGAACAGCTTATGATTGACGCAAACATTTTATAATTCAGTATTACTTGGGAAATAATTTTCTCCAAGAAAAAAGAGTCCTCTCCACACCCTTGCCCCCAGATTCAAGTCTGCCAGAAATAGTCTCTCACTATTATGGATTATGTTGTCTTGGAGCTCTATGGCTGTAAAGACTTGGTGTCATCTGCACACTTACTGAGGGGGCACTTGATCCCCTCATCCAGATCATTGATAAGGACCTTATAGATTATTATTTATTTATGATTATTTATTATTGATAAGAAGAAGGATATTAAACAGACTTGGCTCCAAACTGAGCCCTGGGGATCCTTACTAGTGACCAGCTACCAGGTGGATTTAACTCGACTCACCACCACTCTGGGCCCAGCATCCAGCCAGTTTTTTAACTCGGCAAAGAGCCCACCCACCCAAGACATGAGGAGCCAGTTTGTCCAGGAGAATGCACTGGGAGACAGCATCAGGGGCAGTGTCTGAAGTCCCAGGTAGACAATATCCACAGCCTCATTTCTTTAGTGGGTCACCTTGTCATAGAAGGACATCAGGTTGGTCAAGGACAATCTGCCTTTCATAAACCCACACTGTCTGGGCCTGATCCCCTGGCTGTCCTGTACATCCTGTGACAGCACTCAAGATCCCAGCTCTAAGATCAGGATGACAGGCCTGTAGTTCCTTGATCGTCCTTCTGGCCCTTCTTGTAGGTGGGTGTCACATTTACTAACCGCCAGTCACCTGGGACCTCCTCCCCAGTTAGCCAAGACTGCTGATAAATTAGTGGCTGAGTCTTCCTGAATATTACAAATAATTTGAAGGAAAATCATGCTGAATGCTTAGGGCCAAGTGAAACTAATGTGTTTTGTTTTTACATGTCCCAAGATAGAATGTCTGGTTTACTACACAGCTTTGTGTTTCGCTGTTTATTGAATAGTTGCCTTCAAAAACTTTTTCCACCCTCCAGCCACGTTTGTAAATTCCACTAGAAATTATCTTCACATTAAAGCTATTATTATATTTTGCCATATTTTACTATTTCATAGAAATTATAATCAAGTTTCCTGTCCCAGAGCACATCACAGATTGCACAGGAATCAAAACCCCAGTGTCTATGTAGTGTCAAAATATGTCTTACCATAAAACAGACAGGCTGTATTCTGACACGAGATAATTCAGTATAAACAGTGTGACAGATGGATGGTATATTTGAACTGGTGCAAATTACATAATTTCCTTTATAAGTTAGAAATCCATTTCCATTTGGGAAATTTTTGGTGGAGAAAAAACACAAGCTGAGCTCTCAGCTTAGTATCAGTACAGTGCAATATTTAACCCAGTGGAATTGTTTGGATAGGAAAGGAAGTATAGCAGCCAAAAACAGAGGGGAGAAGTCTTTTCCAGCAACTATAAAAATGTTCACATTTAAGGAATGCCATCATCCCAGCTTGCTCTCTCGTGGAGCAACTCTACTGACTTGTACAGGGACAGGACAGAAAAACAAATCAAGAAGCTTTCAACACCCAAGAGCTTCTGGGAAATGCTAGCTGACTCTGTTCTGCCTATCAAAATAATTTGCTGTTATAGCACATAATTAGGTGAGAACAAATGCACGTGCATCCACATCCTGCTTTAGAAGACATGTCTTGAGTGTTTTATGCTGAGCACTAAATACAAATATATTCATTCCATATAGCACAAAGAGGTTACCCTGAGGGACTAAGGAGAGGGTGGAGTGTGTGAAGGGAAGCCACCCGCAGAGCACAAGTGAGGGCTCAGGTGTCACTCCACCTCAACCTCAGCAGCCGGACCAGGGGAAATAAAACCTTCCTAGACAAACAAGCAGAGCAGAGCAAGCTAACCTCTGAGCTGGAGGAGCCAATCTCAGGATAAAGGTTCAGCAAAAAAAGCTGATGTATGCATTACTCATAATTCCTAACACCAAGCTGTGGACAGCTGTCTGAAGGTATTTTTTTGATAAATACAGAAACCTCAGAAACAACAGGAAAAACCTCAGAAACAACAGGGATTTTTAGGTAGATAGAACCACTGAAAGATCGTCATGCCAGATAGGTTGCTGTTTTAATATTCCCAGTGCTATTATTTTAAGATAAACACCTATGTGAATAACTGAGTCATATGTTTGCATTGGGAGACCAAAGGAATATTTTTAGAATGTGATCTCTCTTTTAGGCTAACTGAAAACATATTTTAATATTTTAACCTCTTAATCTTAAAGAATTCTTTGGAAAAATACATCAGGTTTCCATAGATTTTATTTGATCATGTTTTGTTTCTTTTTTTTTTTAATTAAATCCCCTTGACCTAGAAAGATAAAAAGGGATTCTTAGAAGGAAAGGTAAATAAAGAATGCAACAAACTCTGCACAGGGTCAAACTGAGACAAGATCATAAGACAAGAAAAGAACAATGTCCTCAATACATCCAAAATACATCCAATTACATACAAATGTATCATACAAATACATCCAAAACCAACTGCTTTGAAGTCAAAGAAAATTGGAGGTGGTTATATTACACTGCTGAGTTAAAACCAGGACATTTGTCAGCTGTACCCTAACAAGAAACTGCATCACACCATTATTTATTCTGGCTGTATTTCAGTCCTTGTATATACTTTCATTGTGCTGCCAATCAGTAGGTATGCCAAGCATGGAGAAAGAAAACCTGTACCAATCATTAACAGTAATTAACAAATCTAACAGTCCCTGGATTGTGGGCCATCTGGGCTGGCAAAACTTGCCATGCAGACAGCACAGAACAGGGTCAAGAAACGGTGTGGATTTAATGTATTTCATCTTGTCAAAGTGGTTTCGACTTACTACAACAGGACATTGTACTGATGGCTTTTAAATAGTAATGATAACAGTGAAATAAAAATAACTTTTTCAAAAAACTCTTTGTATAGGGAAAACCTTTTTGCATTGTTTTGTAAGTAGGCTGTGACCTGTGTTTAGCTCCAGTATCTCTCTCCACAATGAGCCAAAGAAGGTGGCAAGTGACACAGTGAAGGCACCTCTGTGTTTTGATTAATGTATAATGATGCACTGGCTATTTCTTACTCCTACTGACTTCTCACAGTAATTGCCTCAGGAGTATCCTCCAGACACAAAAAGATAAACAAATTTAAATGACTTTATTTCTGAAGACTTTGGGGATTTAGGGAGGTATTTAAAAGATCTTTGCTTAGAAATCTCCACAGAAGTAGCAGAAGTTGCCCACAGCATACAGCTCAAAGCAGCTTCCTACATTCCTTCTTTAACCTCATTTCAGGAGCTAGACCATCATGAGGTTGTTCCTACTTCTTCTTTCAACTTAAAAATAAAATCAATGTCTTCTAAGGAAAGCTAGGCATTGTCGTGCTCTTGTTGCATGAATGCATGCAATTAAGCTTTTTTATTCTGATGTTTAAACTGGTACAACTAAGGAACTTACTGTCCACTTTTTCACTGTTAAGGCTCATCAAAATTATACATTGCTGCAATTTTCTTTGACTGAACACTTCATTGTCACTGATACAGGATTTATACTTTTGAAAATTTTAGGTCTATATAACTACCATTGTTAAGAAATACATAATGTGTTCATTGTACCAAACCCCAACTTTAAAGGCAAGATTTTTTGAAAAAGCAAGACAGAAAACAAATATACAATTTGTGGGAAGGAACAGAATTATTTTGTACCAATTTAATTGGCTTGTAGAGTTGAAATACTTATGCATTTTCTTAAGATCCAAATTTGTTATAAGTACTTTTTTCACTGGAGCTCATTCTTGCCTATTTAATTGACAAATCTTATGTTTTTATAAAGGGTGAGCTGATAAAATACACTTCATATATTAGACATCTGGAATTCTATTTAATCAGAGCAGGAGGGTATCCTTATATTGCTAGCTTGAACAGATGGATTCTATTGCTCAAAACCAAAAAAGAGATAAGAATGAAGCAGAATTTTTTCAGCCTTGCTCATTTCATGGAGCGTTTATTGGTGGAGGGCTGTAACTGAGGGTAAACCTTTTCATTCATCCTGAGGTTAATTTTTTTCTTTTAACCGCTATATTTAATGGAAGTTTTGTCTTCCCTTGTTTCTTCACTCCCCCCCTCCCCATATGTAGTGGTTTGGTTCAAAATATTCATCATTTATTTTCTTTCTGTGAGATTAGAGAATTAGGAGAAAGCAAAGCAGGCACAAAACTTAAAAGAATATAAAGAAGTTTATTAACAGACTTAAAAGAAGGAAAAAACGTCAGACTAAACCTTCAGAACACTTTTCTTCTCTCCACCTTTCTCCTTTCTCTCACTGACAACGTAAAAAAGACAACCCTTGAGATTTTCAGTCAGTTTATCACTTCTATAATCCTTCTCAGTTCACTTAGGGAGAGGAGTCTCTCTTGCTCATGCTATGGAGACTTCTCCACAAGAAACAGTTCTCTCATGGCTTCAATGTCACAGCAAGACAGCCGCCTGGGATGGTTTTCTGCTCGCATATAAAAGTCTCTTCTCTCAAATTACAGCTTTCCCCACAACTGTCTTCAAGGGTTCAATCTTTAGCTAATGGGGTACCATGTTAAGGTTGAGCTGTTCAGAAACAAAGGTTCTCTTCACTTATCTCTGGGAGCATCTTTATCTCTAGGAACAGAGGTCTTCTTCTTCCCTGGGAGCAAGGGTCTTCATCACTTTTAACTCTCTCTGTTCAAGCTTCTCATCAAATCACAGCTACTTCAACATTTGCTGGTTTCAGCACAGGTACCTTTGCTCACCATTGCAGTTTGAACGCTCCCACCCCCCATGCTTTCATGAAATTACAACGGGTACTTTGATGTATCATAGTCCATCACCATAGCTTTACAACAGAATTTCAGCTTCTAGGCTTGAAGCATCTCCTCTTTCTCGTCTCTCGGGGTTTCAGCTCTTCTTTCTTCACTGACTTTGGTGTCTTTTATGGTGTTTCCTTCACGTGGTTTCACCTTTCTTCTGACTCGGGAGAGGATTGGTGTCTGCAGACTTCGTCTGTTCTGGAGAATCTCACAGCACTAAAAGGGTTCATCTCACCCAGCCCAGCAGCTGGAATTCGTTTATCGCTGTTGGTCATATGATCTTTGCCGGTTTCAGATTAGTTTCAGCCGCACTGGGTGAAGGCCGGCCTGGCCTGGCCGCGCTGCGGGGCCGCCCGCACGGAGCAGGGCCGCGGCTGGAACAGGGCGCCGAGGCCCCCGGGGTGGCG
>NW_008240042.1:4753870-4793128 GCF_000691975.1 Corvus brachyrhynchos
CCACGCGGCTCGAGGGTGGCTGCCTCCTGGGCAGCCCAGCCCCCACTGAGGGGGCTGTGCCGGCAGTCCAGCAAGCAGAAGCGGCTGAGATCTCAGCCAAGCCGCGCCGCGGCCGACCCGGCCGGGCTGTGCCCCACTGCCGGCCCCGAGTTACCTGTGCAAAAGCCAGAAGCAAGAGAGCTTTCCCGGGGTTTGTTCGTTCTTAAATGTGGATCACAGAGGCGTGTCAAGCTTCTTAAACGGCTTAAAAAAGTTGCCAATATTCAAACTAGCCAGTTGATTGGTTCTGTTGTGTCTAGAAGAAACTGTAAGCACTTCTTTACAAAGAATCACTTCTGTGGCTGATGGAGCCCTCTTTAACTAAAAACCCAAACTATGCTAAACCATGACACCATAGTATGCATTAGGATCTTTTCTAACAAGGAATTACTGTAGAGATTGGCAAGGGGTGGTGCCTACTGCAGAAGGAACTCGGAACATCATTAATTGCATTTGGCCTTTCATTCCCCTCAGTACCTTAAGACATACATTTCTGATCATGGTTTGAAGGCATACTCGTAAAAATATAGGACTAGAAATTATATGCAAATATGTACAGGCTTCAGTTACTAATTTATTTTAGGAAATCCATTCTCTATGCTTTCTCAGGCAAACTGCCAAGCCTGAAGTGCCTAATATATGTTCTTTAATGGCATTTACACCAAAATTTGTACCAAATGTATATTGAACAAATGTCTTTACTTCTTGAATATTCACTGTAAACAATAGACTGCAAATAAACACAGCAGTTGATTATTTTTATTATTGTCTGTTGCACTTGCAATTGAGTTCACAATTCTATTTAGTAGATCCGTTAGTTTTTGTTTTTATTTCATGGCAGGCAATAGTACTGAAATAAAGAAGTAGATGAGATAAAAAATTTGCTTCGCTGTGTTCAATGAAACATGAGAAATACATGCTCAATGTTTTTTAAACAGAATGGAGCAATGTCTTGATATTCATGGCAGCAGCAGCTTCCATGTCAAAGTGAAAAGTGAACTCTGACACTGGCTATATCAGACAGACTTAAACCATGAAAGCAATTAATGTCTTTTAGAGGATACTTATTTGATACTTTATCTTTGTGGATCTCCTATTTTCAGGACAATCACATGCAATGCTTTTTTATCAAAGAGTATAAATCTTCTTAAAGCTTTGAGTATCACAGTTTATTAATGCTGGGTTTCAGTGCTAATTAAATCCCAATATAATTTTCAAGTAGTGATGTAAAAGATGCAGAGGTCAAGGAACATTTGGCTACCATTCCTACTGTCTACAGCCCTTTGACTACATGTTTATGTAAGACTTTATATTGCAGTTGATGGAAAAGCAGCTTCTGTCTATTCCCTTTCCAAATCTTTCTCAGCTCTCTCAATTAGCTCAATTTACCTCCTGGCAGCTTCGCAAACGAAAAAGAAATCCTGACATATGAGATCAAATAGGAAGGCCAGAGTTTGAGAGCAATGCGTTGATGTGATACTTGAGAATTTGTTAGAATTTTGTAGACTATCTCAAGTTAGAAGGCACTCATAAGGATCACCAAGTCCAACTCCCTGCTCCTCACAGGACTGCCTAAAACTAAACCATATGAGTAAGAGAGTCATCCAGACCCAATTTTGAACAATGTGTTGCTGACTTTCCTTAATTCAATTTCCTGGAGCCCATATAAAACCGTATATTGCAGCTCTGGGAAGAATATTCTTCAGGAACCTACATTTTTTTCCCCTATTCATCACTAAAACCAGAGCAGAAATTATTAAAAGCACATTCCTCTGATGGTCTTCCCATCAAGATACTTTATCAAAAGGAACTTCATCCCATCAGGACTAATGGATTTATGGACATCAGGTTTCTCTAGGTATTCTCTAACCCAATTCTCCCTGACCAAGGGAAAATCTTCCTTCCCCAGACCTTCTCCCTGGTCTCCTGGCTCAGGGATTCCTGAGGGCTGGCCTTGGTAGTTAAGACTGAAGCAAAGAAGGCCTTAACTATCGCAGCCTTATCTGCAACCTCTGTTGCAGGGTGCCCCTTCCATTCCTAGCAGACACACATTTTCCCTTCTGTTACTGATGTACTTGAAGAAACCCTTCTTGTAATCCTTAACATCCTTGGCCAGATTTAATTACAAATTGGCCTTGGCTTCCTCATGGCCTATCTGCACAATCTGACCATATTCTTACATTCATCCCTGCTTCTACCTCATGCACATATCCTGCTTATGTCTGACTTCCTTGTACATTCATGAAGGTCTCTTACTCCTTTTGCCCAATTTCTTGCTCATTGGGATGCACCATTTCTGTGCCTGGAAGAAGTGATCCCTGAGTATTAATCAACTCTCTTAAGACCCCTCTTCCCTTCACAGCCTGTTCCCATGTGATTCTTCCAAGAAGATCCCTGAGGAGGCCAAATTTAGCTCTCCTGAAGTCCTTGGTTGCTATCTTATTGCTCTGCTTTCTCACAGTACTGAACTCCACAGCCTTGTGATCGCTGTGGGCAGCTCTGTTTGCCTGCTCTGATCCCTGAACTCCTGGTCACCAGTGCCCCCCAGGCTGCTTTTTACAGGGGGATACTAAACCTTTGAAAGACAAAAACAGTTCTCATACATTATCTGTAATGTGCATAGATGTGCCATTCAATGATCAGACATTTAATTGTCACTCCCTGTTTGACAGAAGATACTTTGGCTTTGGTGACTTTTTCAAGTGCTGTACTCCCAAGCACTTCAAAGATAATTATTTCTGGAAGAAGGGGGAGGTCTGTTTTTCTTGATTCTTGTAGCCACCTATAATATGAATTGTGATTTTATTTGAAGAAAAGAAAAAGAAAAAGAAAAAGAAAAAGGAAAAGGAAAAAGAAAAAAGAAAAGAAAAGAAGAGAAGAGAAGAGAAGAGAAGAGAAGAGAAGAGAAAAGAAGAGAAGAGAAAAGAAAAGAGAAAAAAAGAAAAAAGAAAAAAAAAAGGAAAGAAAAAATACATTACTATCTCTTTGTGGCTTGGTGGTAAATAATGTACACATTATCCTAACATTATGCAAATGTGACTGATAGTGCAGAATGATGTACTGCAGCCATTGAGCTAGATATTCAAACAAAAGAATGTGAAAACACCACCCTAAAACATTCATTTCCTTCTGAACAAATGTGTTTCACTTCCAGGAGGTTGGTTGGGGTTTTTTTCCTGTTGTTTGGTTGGTTGGTTTGTTTTGTTTGGTTTTTTTCCAAGAAATTTATCTAGAATGGATATTCTTAAGTCTGGAATATTTTTCAGTCAAAGATTTCCAGGTAGGAGACAGAAAAAGCTTTTAATATTTTCTCAAACATCTATTAACACATTTTAAATCTTTTAGACATTTCTACATTCTGAGATCCAAGTATTGGATTCTGTTTTAAAAATACAGAATTATTCTTGGCAGAATGATTTCTCAGAATATTTTGCAGCATTGAGTATGCATACAATATTATTTTTTTGAACTCTTTATCTGAGAGGACACCTTCTTGAATTCTTTTTTCCTTGATGTCTGTGAGGTCCCCAGCAGCACAATTCTATCCCAGATAAAATATTAAAATCCTCTGAAATGGCAATTGAAGAGAAACAGCCGCCATTCAGTACTCCTACAGTATTGCAAAATGACTGGAGTGAACTTTGCCAAGATGACAGATGGTTGGAATTTTTTTTCCCCAAATAAACTTTAAATGGGAGAGAAACAAAGAAAACTTAGAAATAAGCTATTTCTGGAATTTATCAGAACATAATTTGAAACAGCTTGGGTGTCCATTTTCATATGTCCAACATGACTACCAGGCTCAACAATTAAAAAGTAGTAGTGGAGAGACTTCTTAATGGACACTTCCACATCTTCAATGACCTTCATAGCTACAGTCTGGTCTAGCCAACACCCAAATAGCAGTATAAGGTATCTTTCTTTTATATACTCTTTATTTCCTCGCATGCTTTCTAACCATTCTTCATTCCTCTTTTAAGCATACAAATGACCCCAGCTTATATTCTTTTCCATACAGGCCAGTTGAGCCAAATTCAGAAGCAGATCTGTGTGTACAGTTAGTCAGACAATAAAAGGTTGTGAGTTTCCAGTAGAGTTTAATGTGGGATGAGGGACAAGTTTAAATTAGATTACATTATTCCTATTATATTCCCATGTAGTAAACTCTGTAGTTTGTATCTTCATTTATCTTAATTTTTGTTCTTGGTGAAAAACCTTGTGCCAGCTCTTGTGGCACTACTTCACTTCCTTTGGAAACTTTCTTCTCACCAAGTATTCCAACCCTTTCTACTATTGACGTCCTTCCTATATTAAAGCTTATATATGAGGTTCCATATTTCACATAATTTCTTTGTGGTGAATATAACTCTTTCTTATGGCTTTAAATCAGTTTTGGGTTTGTTTTTTAAATGACCTTTTTCTCTGTTACGGTGAAAGTTCCCTTAGAATCAATTATTCCAGCTACAGACATCTTGAATGCATATTCTACTTATAAGTGTTCAGTTTCTCTGGTGAGAAAAACCCCAGCAGATTAGATGATATGCTATCTTTGCAAACAGAAAGCAAGAAGCTAATTAAGAAGTAAAACTCTGCTGCTTTTCTTTGCTTGCCTTTAAAAGTGAAATATTTATCAAGTATTAACCATACCGTGGGGGAACTGAATAGTCCTTGCTGCAGAAAGAAATAAGCTCTCTCACTAGTGATATCAAATCTTTTAAGGTCTCATAATTCCTGCAACAAACAACTTTCTCCCTTACAGCTGTCAGGTTCTGATTTACTATGATATTTTATTCTAGTGCCTATCCTGGCTCCTATGTCTAGTGCAGGAAAGATGTCATCCTCTGTACATTTCTTATTGCTAGCATTTTTTTAAACATCAATGCTTCCTTGCAGTTTATCTACCTTTTCTGGGAGACAGTTTTAAAATCTGCAAGCTGTTTTCTTGCAGGTTGCCATGACTGCTTGCACTGCTTTTCCTGTACTTAAGAGAAAACATCTGTTGATGGTTGACACTTGCTATGTGTCTGTCTTCCTGTAGGACTTGCAGCACCAACATAGATTGTGCCCAACGTGTCTTTTGTGATTTGTTGTCTCTCTACGCAGTAGATCTCTTTACCTTCATCTACGTGTATTCGACAATTGTTTTGAACCCGTGGTAGAAAATGCTAGGATTTCTATAATCACATTGCTCACTATTCATCCCAGAACTTCACGAGAGCTTGATTTCTTAAAACTAGAAAGAAGCACTCTGATAGCAATCCTTTCAATTCTCCAACAAGTCTGAAGCTATGGATCCACCATAGTGGGTCATAGAAGCCAGGTGGAGAAGATCTAAATCACCCATTTTCTATGAGTAAGGGAAAAGAACTCTGACACTCTGGGAAAGGATGTATGATCAGATCCAGCAATCTGCCAAGATGGTTTTCAGGATGGCCAAACTATGGGTCTTTATGCAAGTTAGTAGGGGTATAAAAAGTGTTCCCTCAAAGAACAGGAGTAGATTTGTGGGTTCTTTCATCTGAGGCCACTGAGGGGGATGATTTTGCCCACGGGATTTTGTGCTTATTTTTGATGAAAAAGGGAAATCCAGGAAGGACTTGGATATATAAACTAAAACAAATTATAAGAAAATTAGAGATAGCTTTATTATCCTTAGAGAAAGCAGGAGCTCTGAGACATTAATCTTGATGTCAAGTTGGTTATGACATAAATCCTGAAGTGAAACTTTCTTTTTCCCCTTTTCATTTTAAATCTCTAATTTTCAATACCATTTTAGAAATCCCTGATAGTGTAACATATAGAAAGACAGAAGATAAGAAAAAGCAGACACATTATGCTAAGCATACACTATGCAGACATTAACTAAAGACTAAACTCACTGACTTAAAGCTGAGCATAAGGCTGACTGCACCAGGATTTTCACTAGAGAGGAACGTATATCCCAAACTAAGATTAGAAAATAGCAGTCACCTTTAGGATTTTGCTGTACTAACTAAAAACTTTTGAACAAGACTTTTGAAAACTTCCTCCCCCATAACACTTGTTTTTGCTCCCTCCAGTCTGTGAGGCTCTCAGAAAACATTCAGTGCAAGGAACTCCCTGTAACATGTAGCTAAATTCCTGCTTAGTTTTAAGCCCTGAATGATTATTGGCATCCTCCTTGGTTTGAACTTGTAACCTTCCATAAGAATTATTTTTGTTCAATGGATTAAACACAAGTCCAAGAATTTTACTGACACATTCAGGTCTGTGTCTAAAACTTTAGTTGAAGATTAAAGAAAATTAATAATGCTCAGTGCTCCAGATTTCAAATATCCACTGTGTTGTTTTGATTAATTCATTATTCCCAGAGAGCTGAATAAGAAAAAAATTTCTGGGTGCAAATTCTCATCAACACCTCTAGATTTCTTTTTGGGCCAGAATTTCAAACTCCTTTTATGTTCTCTGATTTTTGTATGTGCTCACTGAAAGGATGTGAAAAGTCTCACTGAAACCATTGATAAAGCTAAATACACATATACTTGTTAGTAGGAGCAAAAAGCCTTAATTACCAGCTATATCTGATGCATTTTAATTTTCTTCTGCATTGTGTTGCTGTCTCGGTTTCATTATGTTTTCTATCACATCTTTGTGTCCTATCTTCTTGCTGCAAGAGCGTCACTTCATCTTAATTGAATTTGCCATTTGTAGTAATTTTACAGTAATCAATGCCTGTTTTAAAAAGATTTCTCTTTACTGAAGCATATTTTCACCATTTGATATATCAGTCTTTCACCTCTTTTATTTATCATTTTATTGTTTCTTCTGTTATTTGCAGTATGTAATGATTTAAGCCTGTTCAGACGGCAGTTTTAAATTTAATACTAGATCTGTCTTCCTACCAAATGTGGTATAGCAGTCTCAACAAATTGGCAGCAAAATTTGGCAATTTACGGAGAAACTTTTAGGCCACTGTCAGTTCAATGAAGTTAAGGTCTATATTGAACACAAAGCAAAGCACAAGTCAAAAGTGCAAAGTGAAACCTTCTTTTTATTATTTTGAAGTTTCCTTGGTGTTGGCTATAAATGCTAATGGAACTTCAAACCCTGAAGGGCCTTCACTTGTAGAACAGGCACAGATGTCATATCTTTACAAATCTGATTAGTGCTTTCTTTTTTCTTTTTTAAACAGAGTAAGTTGTATTTTTCCATAACATATCTAGAAAAAATAATCCACTTCTCGTTACTCTAAGCTGTTGTTGGGATTGTAACTAGTTGAACTTTAGGTCCCTTTCAACCAAATGCATTCTATGAACCTATGATTTCTACAACATATGCAATGTAATGCTAGTTTAGATCTAGCTTGCTTATTGCCAGTAATAGTATGTTCACATGTACATCCCACTGCAGAATACACACTCCTATCCCTCTGCCTTTAAACAGGAGCTGATTACTGTAAGTTACACCAAAAATCTGACCACTCTCTCTGATGCCTCTGTGTGAAGAGAGTTCCTTTGAAAAATGCTGATCACAATGTGCATTGAAACTGGAAAAGGTGCGAAGAAAGAAACATCTGAAGAAAAATACTGGCTTTGGACATATATGTTTATAAATTCAGTAGCATTTTTTCTGTTTGACAGAGGGAAAGCACCTCATGCTATTTCTTTTTACCTTTTCACAGACTTTGCTATCAGACACTTGGTACCCGTTACTGCCAAAGACAAAACTGGTGCAGGCTTTTGTGGCCCTTCTGAAATGTAGTCCAGGTGCACCCTTAAATACAGGTAATCCTTTTAGGTCTGTTCACTGGCTAGAAATGAAGAGGGAGATCCAAAGTTTGGAAAATGCAGAAAGTTGCATTCAAAGAAATGTCTTTGCAATGGGATAGTTAAATTGACCAGATTTAAAATGAAGTAACAAGGTAGACTAAAAGAAATTTTTCAATATTTGCAATATATATGTGTTTTTCCTATGACTGCAAGGCATAAAGATTATACGGCTTATCTGCAATATCTTCTCTTTTACATGTCTGGGCTAATTACCTAGAAAAATGTGGTTGCTTCAAACTGAAAAACATGACTATCTAAAACAATTCTCATAAGGTCTGGCACACAGACATGTAAAAAAAAGCAAAGAGCAATACCTTTCTCTGTTTAAAAAAGCAGCTGAAAACTCTTACCTGAAGAGGAGGCATGTAGCCAATTATTATCTCTCAAGTTACAAGACACCTGATGGACAGCAGCAACCAGCCATGTTCACACCTTTTACTTTAGACTAACGCGAAGTAGTGCAGCTGCGCTTCTCCTTCTTTCACTGCAGAGTGAATTCAACATTTAGTTGGATTAATTTGTGGGCATGCACATAGTTTCTTCACCAGTTCCTCCTGCTCAAAGAGCAATTTGCTAAGCCATGAAAATTTCCTTGTGTGTGTGAGCCAGTGACAAGCTAAATGAGGAAATATTACTTCAGCATGCCACCTTTTATTAGGAGTTCACAATTAGCAGGCCGTTTGGACAGCCTCTTGCCAGGGACAGTATGATTACCACCACTTACAAAAGGAAGGCCTCAACAGATGATGCTGCTAATGCATTTCTTATCTAACACATGCAAGATTAATGTACAATTGTAGTGGGATCAGCTAAATCTGCTTAGAGAGGAACCAGAACTTGTTTAATTGACAAGAGTTTAAGGGACTACAAAAGCTAATGCTTTCCAGTCTTTTCACGCAGCAGTCAAAAGGATGCCTCCTGGATTAAAAGTAGTGCTGCACTCTAGGATTGCATCTATCCACACAGTTCCACCCTTTTTATGAATCTTCCCACCTATCTTTTCCAATATCAAGCAGTAATAATACCTCTTTCAACCTCTTCTAGTTGTTTTAGGAAGAAAATTATTTTTAAAAGCGCCATAATTAAACAGAAGCAGAGAGTCACTGAACAAACAAACCATTAAATTACATTGAAATACGCTGTCTTCAAAGGCAAAATCTAATCAAGGTTTAAACTGCAATGTTAATTGCACAGCACTGAGATTCACCATGCATTATGGGTTTATTACCAGTTTTCTGATGAGTAATTTCAGACAGGCAAATGCAACTTCTGGGAACCAAGTTAAGTCCATGGAAAAGGACTTAATTACTAGCAGGAAAACATTTGCTTTATAGCTAGTTTAGGGCAGAATATCTGAAGATATCTTAGTAAGACCTTGGGAACATAGAGCACCAAATAAACCACAATGTAGCAGTTCTATTACCTTCAGAACTATTTATATTGCTTTTCAAATGTAATCATCTCAGCATAGTTTGGAGAGGAATGAACCTGCTGTTACCATTGCTGCAAATAACTAGATTCTAAGAAATAACATTAACAAAAGAAAATAATTAGACCAAATAATTTTTCATGGAATTTAAGGAAACAAAGAAACCCCATTCTGTGTCATCACCACTCAATCCTCAGTAAAGGGCAACATTTCAAACCAGATTTTTGCTTGATTACTTTTCCTACATGAAAATTTTTAAAGAGGGGAAACATTCCTTCTTGTGTGCATTTTTGTGTTATTTTTGGCTCTCAGCTAATTCATAATATGGAAACCTCCAACTGAAGCCTAATACTAAGGAATCTGATTATCTTTTCCTTTTGTAGAGACCTAGGTTAAGTAAGGCTCAGCTCCTTAAAGGCATTATGTCCTTACTTACTTCTGAAGTCAGCACCAAAATATCTTTGAGGATTTAAATCTTAAGCATCTGTGTTACATAGTAATGAGATTCCTGTGCCCAGATAAAATTGGCACTTTCAATTTTCCTTCCCATTGCTTTGAACCTTCACTGCTATACATAGGAGTTTTTCATAAAAACTCTTATATGAGTGCAGGTGGCATGACTGGACTCTTTGTGACAGTATTTCAGAAGTCCTCATTTAATGTCATTTGCATACCACTGAAGACATCCTGTTAGACATAGGTGGAAAATGGATGTAGTGCATTCCATCAAAATTAAACATGTATGTGAAAACTGGACTATACTTTAGTTACAAGGTTTCTGCTGAGTATTGCCACCTCTTTTTGACAATTTTCAGGGAAGGAATTTTGTTTGCACTGTAGACAGGGGAAATGTTATTCTTCAGGTTGATCTATTGACCTTTATCCACAGGTGAGTACTACTGTTGTTGCAGAAATATATACGTGCGTGATGTTCAAACTTCTGTGTTCCACTGAAGGAAAAGAAAGAAGTTTGCTTCTGGAAGCTGAATAAATCCCATGAAAAATAAGGAATTCTGGAGGAAACTACATGCAAATGGAAAATTTCTCATACCCAGGAGGAACCCTGCAAATTGCTCAATAGAATAACCCATACGCTGACATTCTTCATTCACAAGAAGAATCAGGTTATTTCATGAATGACTTTTGAAGAAAAAATAGAACTAAATTCACAGCTAATACTCCTCGTAATAAATTATTCAACCAGATCCACTTCTTTTGTTACCAAAACAACATAGCTATAAACAGCTCTCCTCCATAGCAGTAAAGTTTTTCACCAAGGAGAAGTAAATTTGAGGAGTGTAATATCTTTTGTGTCTGTGAATGACCCATTTAAAAAGTACTATTAATATACTCTGTTTCTTGCATCTTGATTAAAGCAGAATCGATCAATACAAGTGGATTAACTGCTCAATATGTAAAAATAAGGATATAGGTATCACAGGCACTAATTATACATATATTTGAAACTTTCTCTCAGAAGGATACCGACTGCTCATCAAGTGCAGCTCCACAGTTTTCATAGAATCATAGAGTGGTTTGGGCTGGAATGCACTCTAAAGATCGTCTAATTCCATGGGCAGAACCTTCCACTGGAACAGGTTGCTCAGAGCCCCATCCAGCCTGGCCTGCTTTGTCTAACCTCCAGGATATTTTGGATGAAATATAGAACAAGCTGCACTCCTCAGCATGAACGAGGAGGCTGGGAAAGCCTGGCATCCATCGCTATTTAAGAACAGAAGATGGCAAAGTAGGGAAGGGAGATTATAGCAATGAATTAATGATACCTGTCCCTCACAAAGGTTCACAGATTTCAAATTATCCTGTGTGCATAGCAAAGGCTGGAGCAGCTGACCCTGAAACACATTGCATCTAGCCCATAATATCAGACGAAACGGTAGCAACACTGTTAGAATCCTATCAAATTTAACATCGGAACCTCCTTGAGCTTAGTCCTGCCTATGCTAATCCAACCACGTAGCTCTGGCAGAGAGTTAACAGCCTTGCATTCAAAAAGTCTTTTTTATTTATTTTTTTTACTTACCTGTGGCCTATTCTGAAGCCTTCACATCACACTAGATGTAAGGACTATGCACGTGTTTTCGCAATGTTCTATAAAGCATTATGAGCCTCATTAATTAATTAATTAATTAATATTAAGTCATCACATAGCCAGCACTTACTTTCACTGTTAGAATTGAAAGTAACTGCAACTATACTCAGAAGATGGCAGCTGCCAGAGGGGACTAACTAATAAGCTATTTAAAATATGCTAATTTTAACTTGAACTACAAAAACAAAATTCATAGTTCATGCAAAAGCATGAAACACTTCCTTTCACACGCAAACAAAACTTTCTAGATTGGTGTAGGGAGCAAAGTAAGAACAAATGTCCCCCAGACCTTACTAAAAGGAAACATTTTTAATGGAGACATCAGCACAAACACTTCTATTTCAGGCTAATTTAGTCCAAGAACTTGCACAACTAGTAAAAAGAAGTGATGCAAACAGCTACTTATGCTTCTGAACAAACTGCTATTATCAATTCTCCAGGGCGCTGACCTTTCTGAGAAAGATTTCAGATAGTGCATAAATGAATCTCTAGTTAATTCTTTCTCCAGACAGAATATGACTGGAGTGGGAGATGTTTGGAAGTTTTTGCCTTTCATAACATATACAGCATAGCAAAAAAAGAGGAACACTCTCATCATGTCAAGATATTCCTGTAAACAACTGCTTATTTTTTTCTGAATATACTTGCTGCTAAAAATCCTCAGAGTAAAACTATTAAAAATAATGGACTACCACTGTTTGTTTTTTTACATAATTCTTTGATGCCATAGGAGGAATTATCAATTTTATACCAGGATCTCAAGATAATAAAACCCTACTTGTTTTCCTATCTATGCTGGCCTTTATATGCCTAGATAAAGACGTTGTATAAAAAAGATACATCTTGTATCCACTATATTACACGGAGTATTCCTCTTTGTTCCAGTTTTTACTTTTTTCTGGTCCCAGCTTGTGACAAATCACAAATTTTATTCCTAGATACCTGTTGGGTTTTCTTCAATAATAATTAATCATCCTTCTGTTGCCTTTAGGCATGTCCTCTCTTCTTAGGTAATTATTATCCACATGCTCAGGAAGATGCTGCATGTTCCTGTGGCTCGTTGTGCATCCATGCTAGAAACAAAACCTTTCTTAGTTAGCATGCTATTCGTTTCCAGAGAAGTTATTTTTGCCTTATAGAGCTGGTAAAATTATCAATACTCTGTAAAATGGGTAAAAACTTGCTCTTTCGTTAGAATTCTGACTGTTTATTATTTAGTTTGTTTGTATATTAGAAGTATTTTTTTTAATGAGAGAGATATATGGAATGCCATATTTTGAGTATGAGGTATAGGGGTTGTTGTTTTTGAAGGGATATTGATGTAGCAGTATTTCATTTGAACTTTAATGCAGAAGCTCCATCACCCATAAGGACCATAAGAGATTGCTATTTTTCTGAAATGCCTGCACACACATTTAATGGGGAATCTTTACCAAAAAAACCCCAGCCCTACACATCCTTCCCTTTATCTATATTTAGATATATATATTGAATGCTGCCAATTCTTCGAAATTTCCATGAATTTTTCTCTGAATGTTTAATTTTGAAACAATATGCTCAGCAGTACCACATTTTCATTCCTAAAATAAGTAAAACTTTTCAGCTGTAAGCATTTTGTTTAGAAATTTAAATGAATGCATAGTAAGATGATAAAAAGTTACCATGATTGCTAGGGCTAATTTTTTTTTTCAGCTGTTTTGTTTTCTCCCCTTCAACTGTTCAAGTCACAGAAGCCTACAAGATTTCAGCCTTTTATCCTGATTTGCAATGTGATTTTATTTTTAATCCCAAGTCTTTACAAGGAGCTGGAAAAAACTTCCCTTGCCAGGATATAACCTTGCAAGTTTTAACAGGCCCACCTAAGAGCAAGAAGATAGAAAGAGGTGATGGGCTCCAAGGGAATAATAGGGCTACAGTGGGAGAGATCAAGGTAGACAAGCAAATTCTTATCTTTGGGATGGCTCCTGAGGAATAAATGGTCACCAAATTTCTAAGTAATTTTTTCCACAGACTGCATGGTGGGGAGGAGCTGCTAATTTTTCATACGAGAACACCAGTGATTCCAGCCACAGTTAAAAGGACAGTGGAAAAGCACTGAAAGCAGTACTGGGCAGTAGAAAATGAGGCAATGACCTCATTACAAAGTGCTCCACGAAGGCCTAATTAAAATCCCACAGGCTTTTACACATTTTCTTTGCTTTTTGTCGCATCCCGCTGGGAATATTTTGTAAATCCTGCCTTGTCAGCTTAACACATGGGGACAAAAATGCATCAGATGCCTGAGTAAACTGGGTTTTATGGTGTTAGCAAGATTATGGCAGGATTTGTTGCTCGAGGAAAGTGGATCATTCCCTTTCCTTTGTGGGTGATTTGCATTACAAATATCTCTCCTTATGTTACAAAAGCCAAATTGAAATCCCAAGACAAGCAACTGACTTCCAACCTCTCTGGAAGCACAAGAACCCTTTCCTGAGGTATATTTTTATGGCTTCATTTCTAAGATTTTCAGTGATCCAAATGTGCATCAAACTGAAACCAAATAGTGTTTTCTACACGATTGTCTCAGGTCTAGAGTTAACCAATGCCTTTGAGGAGTTTCTGTTATTACGTGCCCTGTGGTGACACTTAGTGACAACTAGCACTAAGGACCAGCCCAAGATGTCTGTGAGGGGAGTTTATCCTGGGAACCACTGCTTGCTTCCCTGCTCCAAGGATAAGGGTCAGAGCACAGGTCCTGGTACAATCCCATGGCAGATTGAGAGCAAATCTGCAATAAAAGGGCAAGTAGCACCCCTTGTCCATCCTGAAATGCCAGCTGGCATTGTATACCAAGTTTTGCAGTAGGAAACCCAGCCATATATCTCCTAGTAAGGTTAGAGCTTCTATTTGGCAAATATTTCTTTGCACAGGCTACTTTAGCAGTCACTTCCATAAAATAATTTCAGACCTGGAAAACTTCCAGAGCTACAGCTTTACCCTTTATTTGGAAAAAACAAGACATGAAACCAGCTGTTCAAAACTGACCACAGAAAAAGGAAATTTGAGGAACTGTCTGAAGGATTTGATCCTTCTTACTTCAGGCAAAGACAATGCACTTCTTCCTTGTGAGGGGAAGAGGAGGGGCAGACTCTGATCTCTCCTCTGTGGTGAGCAGTGACAGGACTGGAGGGAATAGCCTGAAGTTGTGCCAGGGGAGGATTAGGTTGGATATTAGGACAAGGTTCTTCACCCGAAGGGTGGTTGGACACTGGACCAGGATCCCCAGGGAAGCGGTCACAGCACCAAGCCTGACAGAGTTTGAGAACCATTTGGAAAATGCTTTCAAATATATGGTGTGATCTTTAGGATGCTCCTGTGCAGAGTCAGAAGCTGGACTCAATGATCCCAGAGGGTCCCTTCCATCTCAGGATATTCTATGATTCTATGATTCTAAATTAGTTAAATTAAATCTTTATCACAGAATTCTCTTTCTACATCCAAGACATCACTTCATAAGATGTATTGGACCTTTCTGAAAAGATACATTTTTCTCCTATGTCTGCACAATATAGCAAAGCCTAAGTTTGCCCAGTGAATGTTTTCCATTTTATTTGTTGTGTTCCACACCCAGAACAAGCCATCCAGGGGAGCTCAAAATGTAACAGTGTCATTAGGAATGGTGTTTTCATATGCACAAGTAACATTGGCCAACCACTGTTCCTATTGACTTCAGAACTAAATCAAGACCAAATCACTTTTTAAATACTAACATGTTGTTTTCAGTAGTGTAATTCATGAACATTTCATTAATCCTGCTTGAAATTGCATCTCTGCATTACTTTGCTGACCTGTTATTTTTAGCTACCCCTCAGTTACTTTCAAACCCCATGCTATATATGCAGCAACATTTTGTTTCTGCTTCAGTCATCTTGTCTTCTTATATCTAGTGTAATTAATATTTGTTTCCCTAACTCTTACATGGTAGAAAATACACAGAAATAAATTATCACCTAATGCATGGAACGTCTCCTCTCTGAGGAAAATTTAAATAGATACAACAGCACAGTTTGGAAAGCAATCAAACAGCTGCATGACAGAGGTACCTAAAATTATTAGCATATGAGTTATGTGAATTAGGAATAAATATTCATTGTGTTTTGCAGCACAACAGCTATGGGAAGCAAATGAAATTTTTGGGGGATACTGTTTCACACATCATATAGTTACAGCAGGAGACTCCCTATGATGGGTAGTTGTTGAGACTGAACAGAATTAAAGAAAAATTAATGAAAAATTAAGTATTACTGAGGGCTAATAAAAATAAAAAGCTGTAACAAAAAAGCTATATGATTTTCCTTAGCCACAGACTGTGGGAAGATAGAGGAAGTAAAGGGAAAAGCCTAACCCTATTCTGTGTGCTCCTAAATGTTTGGCCACTGACAGAGATGGGTAGAGAGGTGGTTTGAGTCACTGTAGCCATTCTTTTTAATGAACATTTTAAAATTTTAAGTACTTAAACCTCTGATTCTTTTCACTAAATAACTGCAAATGACACTTCTCTCTGTGGGATACGGTAAACACGCTGCATTTCTGGAGTGCCAAAAAGCATTCATTATCATGCAGGTGTGTGTCAGCTAGTATGTACTGTGTTTGTCACACATTATACTGGAAGGCAGGGAGGTAAATGACAAATATGGCTGAAGATGTGAGTAAATTACTGAATAAATTGGAATCGAAAGTTCTCATTCTGAACTTAAGAGACTTGGTTCTTTGCAAGTATGACAATGTAACTACAAAAGAGTGGGATTGTGAATAAAGAAACAAAAGAGAAAAAGTCTTATGATTAAAGGGAAAATAACATTCTCAAGGTGTTTTTTCCACTCTTAAGTTCTAGTTTTTATTAGCAATTTTGTATGAAGCCTTACAAATGCAACAGTCCACTAGTGATTATATTTTCTTGTCTGTTCCGCCAATAACGTCCATCTGAGGTATGGGATCGTAAAAACACATTGGCAAAACATTAGGTTGTCTGATTCTAGCCTCAAAGTGGTTCTTTGAGGAAAACCAACCTTGTTTGGTTGTTCTGAATCTGGTTTTCAGCAGAGTTAGTGTAAAAAAAGCCTATTTGAGGACAGTTGAGAACGGGTCGGACATTGCAGAGCTCAGGACTGGATGAGGTTAGGAATTGACTGAAAATTCAGGTTGCAGCATATATAAAGAAACTCAAACACAAAAATATGAAATTATTAATTTTTACATAAATTTGTTAGATATTTCCACTCACTGATTCAACTTTTAGGTGAAAACCAGAAAAGTACCAAATCTCTTTTCCCTAGATGGTGTGATCAATGGTGAGAGTTTGAGGGTCTAAACTCAGTTTCTGACTTTGCCACAGACTGGATATGGTTTTGGTAAGTCTGTTACTCCTTTTGGGCATCAATTCTGCAGCCTCAGGGTAAAAGTACTTCCTTGATCCATCCTTCTTTTCCTACCCATAAATCACTCAAAGGACCTATTGCCTTCTACAACAGGAAATGTAACCCAGGGATGTTCAGGATTTGGTTTCTAGCCTCGGTTAGCTTAGATTTAAACTCATATTCAAATATTAAATACAATCCATGAAATATGCTGTGAAAAGAAATGTTAGCATTACAATCCAAATTAAATTATTTGGAATGATAACAAGTAAGTGGCTCACCTTATCAAAATGACCTACGCTTCTCTTAGAAAACCAACTGCTTGCTATTAGTAAAATAAATATCTGAGTAATTTCTTTGAAATTTTTTGTCATCAAAATCTCCTTTCTGTGAAGTATCTCGATTTTGATGAAACTGCAATTTTTGATGGAGGATCATTGTCGCCTAGAGGATCCAGACATTGCACCTCATCCTTCTTGTCTAATCTAGACAAGAGAAAAAAAAAAATTCTGCAATCTTCTCCATGTTTTCTGCTGACCGAGACAGTTGTAAATGGGCTTAATGATACTCTGGGACTCGCAAAGTCCAGAAAATTTCCATAGGTCTTGCAAAACAGCTACACAGTATCCAATGGAATTGCACAAGGGCACCACTTGAAAGCCTTTACTTCTCAAAAGTAATGTAAAACATGCATGGAGAAAAATTTTCTCCCTACTCCCCTGCTCCTTGTGAACCTTGATGATAATGGGGAAAAGATAGAACTTTCTTTTTTCCCCTCAATAAATGGCCATAGGTTTATATGATTGAGCTTACTGTGAGAGGTCTGGGCTGACAGGAATCAGCCAAATTCACATTTCCTGCACACACGTCATACCAGCCTCCTGCTGATCTCTGCTCATTCTGATGTCTGGAGGACCCCAAGGAAGAATGATGAAGATAATGCAAAACACAAACACTACACCAGAGAGTGGAAAAAAGACAATTAGCATATTTACTTCTCTGCTATGCTGACAAGCACAAATATCCCAAATAAATATATTAATAATTCAAAAATTAAGAATACAAATACTGTAGAAATCTGATTCAAAAAAATAAGAAAAAATCTGATAACAATTTATACAGTCCAGTTAGTCCCAATGGAGGCAGGTATGATTTTTTAGCTCTTTCTTTACAAAATATAAACATTGGAAGACAGAGGTCCCCAGTGAGCCAAGGAGAGATCTGGAAAAAAAGCCTCATCTAGTGCTTCATCGAATGAGAGACAGTGCTCCTGAACAACATCACTAATGTTGGGAATGCATTGAATAATTAACCTTTCCATTAACAGTCAAAGATATCTACAGGAAAAACTTGAGAACCCTTGGCTTTGCTGAAGGCTAAAGAGCAAACTCAAGAGTTCACAGAGGTCCTTCAAATGCAGTTATTTATCTGACCCAGTGCAGACTGGTACAATACACACAGCTGGCAATATCTTCTTAGTCAAGAGGGAGAAATATTTCTCAATTCCTCCATTCGCAGAAAGAAATCCAAAACAGGCCAGCTGGACTGCTTTTTAAAAGTGCTTGTTTCAGGGAATATTAAGCATGACTTGAAAACTGTCTCAGAGACAGACATCTGCTCTGTAGCCATTTGAGATTATTTGACAAATCTTACTGAAAGTGATGTCAAATAAACGTTTATAAAGGGCTATTTGTGGGCATTATTGTGGTTAATTAAGAAAATAAAAACAAAGTTAGGCTTTTCAGAGGAACAAATAACTTCCATAAATCACCTTGAAATATAATTTATTTCAATATTTCTTTGCTATAATAAAATAACTTTGGGACATATTCTTAAAAATATTCTGATGACAAGTAGTTTTAGGGTCTAGTTCTTTAATATTCAAGGAATATTAATTTTAATAGCATTTCTCTGGGTGGGGGCATGAGATTTTCTTTTCCAGGATTGCAGGACTGTTCTCTCTGGTTGTATGGAACAGAATGATTCATTTCAAGGGGCCTGAATTACTTTGATGCTCAGAGTGATGTTGAACTCTGGCCTGTTCCAACAAGTCCACATTTTTCTTGTGATCAGGGCTCTGGACCTGGGTGCAGTACTCCAGGTGGGGTCTCATAAGAGTGAAGTAGAGGGGAAGAATCATTGCCCTTTACCTGCTGGTCTTTTCTTTTGATGCAGTCCAGGATACAACTGGCAACTATACTCCCCAGGGTACAACTGGCTTTCTGGGCTGCAAGTGCACATTGCCAGCTCATACCCAAATTTCCATCCGTGAGAATCCCCCCATCCTTCTCTGTCCTTATCTGCAGAGCTGCTCGCAACGAGTTCTTCTCCCAGTCTGTACTCATGTCTGGGATTTGGAAACACACACAAGTGTTTGGTGCTATGTAGTCTTCTGCAGTTGAGAAGTGCCTTGGTAAGAGCAATGTATTTTTGCTGTGATGGTTATGGAAGTACTTTTCCGTGCCAGTCTTCTGCAGCTAGAAGCCATTTTGGTATCTGCAGAATTCTAATGACAGCTTGTGCTCTTATCTCCTCCCACCCAAGTTATTAAAGTAGACAAACACACAGAAATTTCTGCAGACAGAAGCGCTTTCAATTATTAGAAATTTCAATACACTGTCCAGAAAACAGCTCTGTTTGCAGACTATCCAAATGGGTTCATGATAATTTAGCAGATGTCTAATTCAGAAGAGAGGAAAAATTCTTTAAAAATTTACGGCAGAAACTTGCAAAGCTATATATCTTAAGAACAGAGCTGACTTATATTTACTCATTACTTGCACCTTATGGTGGGTTGTTAGAGTAATTCAGTCCCAGATGCAAGTTAAGATGCAGAGAAGTGCTCTATATTTATGATGCTGATGAGGCATGCAAAAGTGAAACTGTTTATTAGGAAGTTAGGCTATTCCTTAGACCTGAATATTCAAAAGTGTAAATTTCATCATCTCCCTTTGCAGACAACTGTCTCTTGTCACCTCTTTGGCTGAAGATACCTTGTTTATTCAAGCCTTGGAGTAATAAAGGGGTCAAAAGAAAGGGTAAAAATAACCAAAACAAACAGCAAAAGATTTAGATTATTTTTTCAATCAGACTACCTAACTGAATGTGACAAAGAAAGGACAGTATAGTCGGATAGTTCATTTGGTCCTCAACCCACAAAATCAAATAATCACTGCCTTGTATCTGACCTGTTCTTTGCTGCACAAGGGCTTTGTGGTTTAAAAGAGGTACACAGTTAACCTTCCATGCTGAGGTTTCTAGTGGGAAATAGGCCCCAGAATCCAAACTGTATATATGTCAAACATATATCCTTGTTACTGAAAATGCCAAAAAAAGCTTCCTTCCCCAGAGTCAGAGGATGGTCTTTGGCAGAGGGTGCCACGTGTGCTTACGTGCTTCTGTGGGAGAAACTGTCATAGCCATGAGGTTGTTCAAACAGGTGCCGAAATCCCAATTGGCTTTACCATCCTATATAATACTCGACTGCACGTTTCCCCTTTGCCACAGCAATAGACACCTGCTTACAGACAGTATTGCCAGCTACATGGTATTGCAGATCTCAGGACAAGCATGATAGATACATTTCAAAATGCCTTGTGCCCAGAGAGCCCTGCTCAGGAATTTCAAGATCCTGATTCAGATTTGGGAGACATTAACATATGTGAAAATTAATCAGTTTATGTCTACTAGCAGGGCATCACACAAAATGCATGTAATGCATTTACTGGAGCAATGTGAACATCTCTTAAGTGTATTATTAGAGGTCTCTTAGGTGGCTACAGACTCAAAAAGAATCCCCACTTTTGGAAGGAATAAAATATACTAAGGAAAATGTATTACCAGAAATTAGGGCTTCAAGCAAAAGGAACAGCTCACAGTTCTGTGAAACATTAACATTATTTTCTTAAATTTTTTTTTGTCACTTCAGGAACACTTATCATCATGCTAAAGTTATAAAAGCAGTACTTTGGCTACTTAGAAGTTAATCGAGTTTAAAGCAAAAATGAAACATAATTAGAAGGTCCATGGTCTTAGACCATGGAAATTCAGTCTATTCCTTTTGTGCAAAGCTTCATCCTAAGTGGGTCTTTATTTCAATAAAAGATCTTCTGTTAATTAGCATCATGAACTCCATCTGCCAAATTGAGAGTGAGCTCTCTCTGTGCATTTCCCATACTCTGAACAAAAGACTTCAAGTAACTATTAAGATGATGCATTTTTAGTAGCATAAAACCCTGAAATGCTAATCCATGACAGAAGGAATTAGTGTTTCATACACAATAACTTAAAAAGCAAGGAAAGTGTTAGCTTATGATTTACTGAATATGGGAATACAAGGTCTTGATTCCCATCCATTAAAGTTTTCATCAGACTAGTTACAATTTTTAAATGCATGAGTGTCATAGTTTAAGTTGCTTGCTTTTTTTTTTCCCTGAAATGATATGGACTTTGACTAACCAAAATGAAAGAACTTATACAAGATTCTGGCTCTTGCTCTTAAAGAAGTGTCCATTTTCCAAAGCATTCTTGTACTCTGGAAGTCTTGGTTCTGCGACCACTTCCCTGGGCAGCGTGTTCCAGTGCCCATCCGCACTGTGAGTAAAGGATCTTTTTCCAATACCCAACCTAAACTCTCCCAACAGAGCTTCATGCTGTTCCTCAGGTTCTGTCAAACGTCATCAGAGGGAAATGAGTAAGACTAATGAGTGTCTGTATGACCTAGAAAGGAATCTGGCCTGACACACAGGTGAAAAGCTGAGGAAGGAGTGAATTCAAGCACCCTCCCAGCTGCGCTGGTGAGCAGATCTGACAGATGCAGAAATGAACCCTTCTCCTGCCCTACTTCCTTGTGCTGATGGGAAATAATATTTTTCAACAGAGCAGTCTTAGGGTTTTAACCTATAAATATTTATGCAGAAATTCACCCATCAAAACAGTCTATTGGTATGTTTCAACTTAAGCACATGGTGGAAATATTTAAATATATATATTTGTTATGATTCCTAGATTACCATATTCCCTATTGCCATATATATGTTTCTACCTATAAAGTCACTTAATTTTACCTATAGTTCAACTGAAAATGATAAAACATGCAGAAAGAAATAAAATCATTTATATCCCACTCTATTCCTATATGCTATGGTATACACATAATAAATGCAGTTTCGAGATGGCAGTCATTAATCAACATCAAATTCTCTGGAAAATCCTGCCCTTCTCAATTTCCAATGCTTCCTGCAAAAATTCAGCATAGTAGTGAGAATTCAGAAAAAGAAGTTCTATTTCTACATGTGGAATTACCATCCAATATATTGTTATTTCACATAATGTTATCATGGGAAAACATAATTTGAGTAAAACAGTGCAAAAATTTGGCCAGATCCCTTTACTTGTAGATCTTAATAACAGCTCTCAAAATACCAGTTTATATGTACAAAAACTTAATGAACCATACAGTGATCATTTACAGAGGCTGGAACTGCAGTTGGCAGAATGGAGAAAGGGGAAAATATGGTTGTTGCTCAGCCATAACCGATGAGGAGTTAACGCAGAGTGACTGCAGGGACAAAGCAGCACTTCCCCTGGCAGGGTAGCTATTTGTTCAGAATAAAGGTTACTGCCATTCATTTGAATAAAATGGGCACTGTATGTAACTTAACTGTCAGACAAGATACGGCTGAATGGTGCTTTTGTCGAGAATGATAAAAGACAAGAAATTCGGGTATAATGAGGTCTGTTTCATACATAGCAGGTAACCTCCTGCAATATCTTATTTTCCCAGGATACTATCAACTTGCTGTTAAAATAACCGTGGTGCTTTGGCCCCAGAAATCCTGCCATGGAGACAATCACAAATATTTACTACTTTTGAATTGAAAAAGTAATTGTCTGGGCTGCCATGTGCTTTCTCCAGACGCTTTACTACCCTGACTGAAAAAAATACATTCTAACATGTCTGTGGGGGCATTGTTGATGGACTCCTTCATGGAGACTGATTTACTGAACACATCTTATCTGGGGGCCTGATTTTGTTCTTGCTCTTGGTGCTTTCCTGGGGCAACACACCTATGGTCTGATCCTCAAACTATGAAAACATGTTATGGTGCATGAAAACAGAACAATCTGGTCCTAAATATGCAATTTCTCTAGTGAAAAAAAAAGACAGCTGCTGATTTCCTATTAACTTTACATAAAAAGAAAGAACAATTTTAGAAGATGAAAATTCAACTGAGTTTAACGATGCAATGACTCTGGGGTCAGATCACAGCAAATTAGCTGCCTACAGAGTTAGTATTTCACTTGCAGGCTTTCTGCTCTGTATTTTGAACAAAAAGCCCAGGACAGAGTGTTTTTTTCACCTTTGCACAAAAGTGGTTTTTTGTAAGTCCTCATTTTTTTTGAAAGAAGTTCTCAGTTTTTGAAACTCCTCATTTTTTTGAAATTACTGTGTCTGAGTAACTTCACAGATGGGAAAAGGCCAAAATAAGGAAGTCCAGGAAACTTTTCTTCAAGTCCCTTATGCATCTCTAATTACATAATTTTTATTGTGTGTTCTCTTATAGCATGATAACTACAGGAAGAAACATAATGGGAATAATGCCATGAAAATATAATACTGAAAACTGGTTTCTTAAACCTACCTTTTCACACTGACAAGTCTGCAAACTTGCTTATATGCTTTTTAACTTGAGCAATATGATGAATCTTGTCTCAACAATATTCCCAGTAATTAAACCATCTAGGCTTCAGGCAGATACCCAGTTTGGGAAATTTCGGACCACAGAGTTAAAGCCTTTTCCAGGATCAAGTGAGTGAAAACTGGGCCTCAAAAAGAAAAATGTCAGGCAACTTTAGCAGAGGATGTTGCTGTAAGTAATAGCTAACAGGAAGCTTTCTAGCTGTATTTATTTGCAAACTAATTAGAAGTAGCTTGAATTGACATCTTGGTAAATATTTCAGTTATGTCATACCAAAGTGTAGTGGCAAAGATTACAAAACAGAATTTCTTAGTAAACTGGAAAATCTCAGGGTAAGAATGACATTCTTAACATTCTGAGAATTCCTCATCATCACTTAGTGTTAAATAAAAGCTAAACAAAACAAAACAAACAAACAAACAAGCAAAACAACCCCAAAAAGGAAAGTATTAATTAAACCCCCAGATTTTATTGTTACGCTGCAGACTGGGTCTTGAATCTCAAAAGGCCTCTTTTATTGTACACAATAGAAACAATAATGACGTGCTAGTGCTGCTCTTCCTTCTGAAAAGGATGATGGAACAGAGTTCGTTGGTAAATGAGCAGAGCCTATTTAAAATTTTGGATTAGCAGTAAATAGAAGTGCTTTCACTCACCTGCTTGTCCCTCAGTCTGCACAGGGAAAATCAGAAGAACTCTACACTGCTTGTTTCAAAAGTGAGGCAACATCACTGTGCTGCCCTCACCCTCATCTTCTCTATAGCTCTCCCAATCTGTTTTATGCCACCTGTCAGGGCCTGCTTGCATTTCACTTGATAAAATTCATGTTCTTTTGCAATTTATTTAAAGTGAAGTTCAGTGCAGAAGTTATCTTGCTTGCATCTTCTTTGGCCTAGTTTTCATTTTGCTTATATTTTCTATGCTTTAAAACTTCATTTGTTAGTCTGGTTTCACTGCCTAGGAGAATAGTATTACAATATACTGCTTTTTCTTCTCTGCTTTGATTTCCTTTGGTTATTCATTTACACAAGATTTCCTACCTTCATCCAGGAAAAGAACAAATGCTATTCTTTGGGATTTCAGTGGTTAGAGATTTTAACATATCAACTACTGCCTTTCATTTATCTTTTACATCAATGGAATAATAAAAAGAGCAACAGTGCTGCATGAAAAAGTCAAAGCCAAAAGATTTGAAAAGGAAGTTAGCTCTGGTTTCTAGGGGAGGAATAGTTATGCAAAATCACCCACATCTAGTATTTTGAGAAAGATCTCAAAAACATAATTAATAATTCTCACTGAAAGCCATGAATAACTGAATGATGGATTTAACAACACACCTGTGGAAATCTTGCCATCTCTCCTCAGTGTTTGTCACAACTGCTGCGCTACTACTGATCCATTCACACTTCATCCGGATGTCAGAAGTACCTTTATATCATTATACTGGGTTTTTCAGTGATAAGATAGCTGGAACCATCCCTTAAAACTTAAAACTGTCAAACACTATTGAGATATCATAGTAAGCTTGAATGCAATGTTTAAACAGAGAATGAACTGAAAAGTGACCAGAACCTTGGGTATTTGCTTAACATTACCAGCATCAGAACAAAAATAAATCTCTCAGTAGGAGTTTTGATGTGACATTAAACATGACCTTTAAAGTAACTGATTGAAATGGGATTCTTTAGAAAAAGAAAGACATATATGAATGTTGAGGTAAGTACTGCATTCATTAATGTTAGTGTCACTGAGTTTAAAAAACTTTTTTTAAAGTAAATGCACTAGCAACAGTCAGAAATCAATTCTAACTCATCATTATCACATAGGTTACTTGGCAGCCAATATTCAAATAACTAATTTTAAAGGCACACCAGTGCAAAATCAACTAATAGACTGCGCATTTCAGATGGAGGTGGAAGCGAATGAAATCATGATCAGCCAGAGATTTCCTAGGGAAAAAGAGGGAGGAACTAAAGAAAAGTCAGGTCTCCTATTTTTCCACCTAGCACCTGGCACTCCTGCACCATGAATCCTTGTTTCCCCAGCACCATGCCTGTCAGACCAGCATTCTGTGCAACCCTGCTGAGCAGTGTTTGTTAAAGTACCCCCCTCGGTGCCAGGTCTTTACAAAACAACAGATTTGAAGGGAGCCCTAATCCTCTAGGTCATTCTCAAAGAGCACCTCTGAGATTTAGAGAACTGACTTTTATCGCTTGTAAACTGTACTCCAGAGTTTGAAATTTCAAAAGCTGTGCAGCAACAACACAGGTTGAAGTCGCACTGAAGGTCTCAGTTCTCCTTTCAAATACCTCAATCTCTGTGCAGTCCATTTCAGTCTATGAATTTGCCAGTAAGGTGGGCTTGTCTCCCACATCCCAATTATAGCCATGGTTTGGTAGCATTTCCACAAAGTCAAAACTGAGGATGCAAATGCCTACCATGAACAGTACCCAAAGTCTGTTCTTAATAACAAATATCTTGGATTCCAAAAAAAAAAAAAACCAAAAAAAACCAAAAAAAAAACTATCTATATATATATATATGGGGTTGTGTCTGATATTTATTTATGTAATGTTAAAGATAGTGAGGTCATAGTCTTGACTAGGATATCTTATGCTGTGAAGCACTGTTTTCTGGGTTCAATACAGCTTTTGACATAAGTCAGGTAATTTTACCAATAAAATCTATTATATAGGTAAGGAAAAAGTAAGAAGAAGATTAGTAAGATGTGTTCATGATCTGAAACTATGTTAAAAGTAATTCAGATTGTATTGTTTCCTTCTCGGTACAGATTGCTGTAAAAAGGGCAAGCTTATTTAGCAGAATAACTGAGTGAATAAAGAGGAGAAAATAAAAGCTTCCTATATTTTTATACCCTGAATTTTTATTTTATTTTAATTCAGGAGAATAGACTCTTACCCATCCCTAAAACTTTCATTTGAAACTGGGAATTACTATTTTTCTGAAGTCATATGACTTTATTCCAAATGCATTAGTGACAGATGACATTGCATGACCAGATGATTATTTTGTTTAGTTGTAAAACTGGGAACAGAGGACAAGAGCACTTTGAGGTTACCAAGCTGAAAAAATTGCTTGGAATAAGACTTGAAAGGAATGGATTATTCTGTGACTGGTTTATGGTTACAGGTTGTACTTCAGCAAGTATTATGTCATGCATTAACTTGTAGGATTTTCTAGACAACTCTAACAAAACCAGTTAATAAAAATGGCCTTCATATTTGGAGTTATAATCTAACCTATTCCACAATAGAAATACTTATAAATATTTCTTGTTACAGCAAATGAAGTACTATGACATGTTTTTTAGCTGTTCTCAAATAGGGGTTTGAGATGGCAATGGAAAAAGTCTTTTCAAAAGGCTTTTGGGACTGCAGTCTAAAAGGTGGTAGCCTATTGATTGACTAAGCTAGATCCTTATTGAAAATAAGTCAACTTTTGATCTGTGCAGTCACTATTTCACCTTTATAAATCACAGAACAAAGAACAAACTCTAGGGGAAGGCTCCAAACCATATTCACACTGAAAATACCATTCAGTAGTTACTGCTGCAATCCCATGACAACGCTTCAGCAACTCCATGCAATTAAATCAGACCCAGAAAATCCCCTGACCAAAAAAAGACAGAATAAGGCAGACACAGTGATGTTACTTCCATAACAGCACATAAATAACCGTCTCTAATTTCCTTCAAGCATGGAACCAACCAGGTAATGAGCATCTTCACACAGGTATCATGAATGTTTTGGGTGCCTCAAAATACAGTATGATTCCATGAGCAAGAGACACATAAAGAGACCAATTTCCACTCTATTTACAAGGAAATCTCTGCAATCTATAATGGACAATATAATGGAGGGGTTTAGGTGTGCCAGAGAAAGGATTCAGTGTACTGAAATTTTCACAAATGATAAGAAAAGTTAAGCTTCTCTAAGTATAGCTGCTAGAAAGCTTTTTTTAGGAAGCAAAAGGAAATCTGCTCTGTGATCTGTCAGGCAGGAAGAGCCTGGGAGAAACAGCTGTTTTCACTAAGTATGGTCTAAGTAAAACAAGCTGTTATCTCTAGAGTATGTGTCATGTCTTCCTCTACCCCAGGTACTGAAGCACAAATAAAACACGTGAACCACAGACATAAAACTCCTCCAGACCCCAGGCACAGGCTTAGCTAAAGCACCAGCATGCATACATAGCACATTTATCGCTAATAAAGTTCTCCAAAGTTTAAAATTCCCTGAAGAGTTGTATATGCAACAGATAAAAGTCCTTATTTCCATTCACTCTGAAGAAAAGGCATTACAGATTTCTTTCCTTTATCATTTCTTTCCTAATGTCATATAAAAACTACATTCCTCAGTCCCTTATTTTACTTCCATCCATGTTTTGAGTTGATTCATGGTGATAGGCTGTTTGGCTTTTTTTTTTCCTAGGGGTTGGAGAAGAATTTCCAGAAATCTGAAAACAGATTACAAGAATAGAAAATTGAACTTTCTCTGCCTTGGAAAAGGGTGCTGAGACAAGGAAAGAGAGAAGAAAGGAGGACATGAGTTAAGAGCAAACTATTCCTGGTCCCACTGGCTATTCTCAAGTAATCTACAGATGGAAGTCTGTATATCCAGTTATATCCAGGAGATGAGAAATGCAAGACAAGGGAATGAAAAAACCAAAACAAAGCAAAACACAGCACATTTGCTTTGTTTTAAACATATGCAGGGTAAAAGTCACGTATTCTGATTAATCTCTGCCCTGAATTATATCATTTGCTAATAAAGATACCCAGGAAATGTTTGGTTTTCTTCTTCCATTGTAACTGCTTGAAAAATTCCCGTTATGTAGAAGGTATGTTTTCAAGAAAGGCAAGTCAAATCTCCATGGGCACAAACCTAAAAGAAGTTGCCACATCACAAAAAGCTGCATCCAGCAGGAAGGCTGCAAGCATAAATAAATGCCCACACTTGCTTGAATAGCATCAGCTTTCCAGTGTTATCAGCTGTGTGTTCACGAGGGATTTTACACATCTTTTAGCAAAACTGGAGTTCCCAATGCCAAGTGAGCAGCTCAGGAAGGTTCCTTGTGCTTCTTCCCAGTGGGGGCTAAAGGTCACAAACCAATGAACAGATTGAAATGAAGCACACAGAGCAAGATTTCAACGGGCTATGAAGACAATTTGTTGAGTACTGTTCCACACTTCATATCATTAATTTCCTTCTGATCAGTATTCTGATAATTCATAAGACAAGAAGCTCTACTCAGCATTAATATGTAGTGAATTCCACAGGGCAATTAATTTAAAAGGCAAAGCTGCAAAGGAGTCATAAATTAAGGATTTATTCTGTTAAAATATAATATCAGATGGTATCACAAAGCAGAGAGGAGACTTCTCATCTCGAAGCACATTATACGTGGCCAATGTGTTATGACAATGCAGTTGACTTTGGGAGGTGAGACGTTTCTGGAGATATGGACAAACTGACTTTCCCACACAGCTCTTGGCTTTGGGCTACACTCACAGCTTGAAGGTCAGGAGCAGGAACAAGAGGAGGAGTGTCCTCACAAGGCACTGGACTCGGAACAGGGAGATTAATCCTCTGTAGCTGACCTGGATTGTGAGTTTAGGTAAGATCTTCACTGAGGCTCAGCTTTACCAGTAGCTACCAGTTCTGGTTTGGTTGACAAGGTCGCAAAGGCCAAGAGCCATGGATAAACTTCTCAACCAGATTGCCATTCCAAAGATGATTTAGTTGCATCAATCTTACTCCCAACTCTACATCAGTGCTCAGAATTGTCTCTTTCCTTATATCTAAACAAACCTGAACCTTGATTCTGAATAAAAGTGCTCTTTTTTTGAAAATCGAGAGTTAAAAGTTATCTCTTTTTTTGCCCTTGCTTTCATACTATTTAAATTACTCATACCTTATTTATTTGTTTAAATTGTACAGTGTTTAAAGCAAACAAAAAAATTTAAATCCAAAACCAGAGCAACCATCTTGAGACAATGAAATACCAAAAATGTGATGAGGTCATTGATTAAAATGTTCCCTTCAGCAAACAGTAAATAAATGACAGCATGAATTCCCATTTGGCTCAGGAAGCAAAGCCAGCACAACTCACTTCAATAGCTGCCAAAGAATCATTGATTATGAGGGATCAAACTCTTTGCTAGCTCACTAATATCAAAGCAGAGAGATTAATCATGGACTGCAATTCAGAGGAAACTGTTGCACGACCCATCACTGCTTTTGATCTATGCAGGTTAGGTTTGCCTTTGGCAGATCCCTGTGATAAGGTTCACAGAACAGCCTGGACACAGCTATGTCCACTGCAGTTTTACTAAAACCCCTTCAACTATCCTACTAATTCCATAAAACTTTTAAATGCTTTTAGGAATACAAAGTACTTTTCAATCCTTGTTTATCCCAATTCAGTTGCTGTGAGAGGTAGTCAATCACAGAGCAGCTGTTAGCTGAAGAGCCTTGCAATATATTCTGCACACCAAGATGCATTTTTCATCTGACACAAGACTTCTCTCACATCTGCAACTTGTGTGGTTAGTCTTTGTTATTGATAATTTTCTACTGGAATAAGACTCTTAAAACTATTCACTCTCTTTGGCAAGAAGCAAAAGATACAGCACAGCTAGTGCTCAATAGGGTTTTACCTGGAAAAGAATTTGCTGTAGGCAACAACATGGTAAACTAGGTGGAAGTAGGGCAAGAAATTCTGTATCTTCTCTCACCAAAAGCAGACCAAAACCTTAATCGTGAAGTCAGTATCAAAATTCTGTTCTCAACTGGAACAAAGTATTTTTAAAAGGAGTAATTTACAGTGGATATTGTCATACAAACACTGAGCATACAAGGATATAATGGGGTTTTTTAATGCTCATTTTTTTAAGAGGAACTCAACCAGCCTCTGTAATGAAACCAAAAATGAAGATTTACGAAGGTCATACTCCTATGCTCTTGATGAAGTCATCCAGAACTTTCCAGAACTGCATCCAAATTTCCTTGCATCTCTCAGTGACAAGCCTTCAGCACACTCGGGGGAAATTATTCCATTTGGTGCTTCTATACAAAGTAGAGGATACAACTCCTCAGAAGCAGATTGGCTCCAATTGCACATCTAATATCAGACAGCCCCTAACTCTCAGTAGGATTTTCAGAGAGAGACTATTGACTTACTGTCCTTGTGTGTCAAACCAACAACCTGTAAATCATATCACAAAGTATATGGAGAGTTTATTTCTGAGGCCAGACAGGGAGATAAAGAATAAAGATGCGCCTAAAAAAGATTGAAACTCAAATCATTGATTTCCTGAGGCAAAATTAATAAAGGTTTTTTCTCATACTTTACAGTTAAACCTGACTTTTCTCCTGCAGAAAAGCTTTTTGTGTTGGCTAGAATAATACCAAGTAATCCAAAAGTTAGTTTCTTCTGTTAAACCCATTAAACCCAGATCTAACTACTTATGGCAGTGCATTTAAGGTTTTTTGCTGTTTGTCCATAATGAAAACATGCAAAAAAATTTCTCAGACTAATGTAAGGATATAAATGCATTTACTGAAGAAAAAGCAGAATAAAGAACACTCGATGCATTTAGCATGCCAAAATTTAAATGTATTTTATTGGTAGGAGTTGTTTTGTGAAACAAGAGTAAATTTATACTTAGCAGAAATTCTACTTAAAAGGTTAAAAATTCTCAATACTTCTTTATTCTAGAAGAAATTAAAGAACTTCCAAAATATAGTATCATAAGCCTTATTACAGCATTGGCTGCTTTGAGCTCTCCCCTATATTTTATGATCAGCTATATATTTTCCTCTTGACAGATTGATAACTTTGGTCTTGCTGCTTACAAGCTCCAAATATGAACCAAACCAGCGGGGGCAAGGTGTGGTGTGCATAAAGAAATCTCTGTAGTATTTCATGCTAATACGGTCCAGTTTTCTCCTGTTAGGTTGTAAAAATGCCTGTTCTCAGTGTTACTGCATGGAAACATGGAAAAAATACCAAGAAGATGAAATGAAGGTGAGCAATGAGAGAGAGGATCAGCTGCTCAGAACAGCTCAGTGCCAATCCCATTCTAGCATTTGAGAGCACTGTGATTGCTACTTCCCACTCGAGGGAAAAGTAAATTTAACCAATGTCAGGTTAACTAAACTAAACTAAAAATAAATAAAATAAAATAAAATAATTAAAATGAAATAAAATAAAAAATAAAATAAAATAAATTTATTTTATTAAATTCCACTTTATTTTTAATTTTTTAATTTATTTTATTTTTATTTAATTTATCCTATTTGACAACTAGCCTTACTTGTCCTTTTAGAATACTTTCAAATTAATTTGCAATCTTTATATTTCTTTTATCTTCGATATATTCTTCTCAGCTAAAGATGACATGAATTTAACATTTCCTTGCTCCATATATACATCTATCCACTTACTCTAGTAATTACTAAAAGTGGCAGAAGGAAAAATCTGAAATTCTAATTCCACTGGTTTGGTGCCATGAAGATAATTTCTAGGTTCATAAGACACCAAGGAGGATCTGTTTCCAAAGGGCTGCTATGCTTGTTGAAGTTCAAGACAAAGGCAGTTATTATTCTGGGGGCCATCTGACCAAGACCTGTTGGCTATAAAGAAACTTCATTATTGCCGTTGACTACAACATGGAAGATCTCCACTACTGAGGAAAAGGCAGCAGGACAAATGCTCCAAAAACAGGAGAAGGCAGCAGGACAAATGCTAAAAGTGACACCAAAAACATGACACGTCTTTCCTTTGGCTGAGCAGTTTGTATCCAACTCCCCCTGTTGTAAAAAAGTTGGACAATTTAAAAAAGTTAACAGCAAGAACAGTGTGTTAACAGTGTGGTGCTTCTGAAATCTCCATTTCACACAAACTAATTCATGGCTCTGCAGATAGTCAGCGTCGGCCAACCCCACCTCGATTTTATCAGTCAGTAAAAGAGCCCTTGTGTCCCTATTTTAATACAAATTAATAAAGAAATCCTTGCCTACATAAGTTACTCAAATTTTCTTTTTTTGATGTTATTGTGCCACTATGAGATATTTCTATATCAGGATGTAGAAATCTGGACGGGGCAAAACCTGTCATTGAAAGCTACCAGAGCTTTTAATACTGATTATGAACATTCTGCCTTGAGTAAACAGTGTTTGTAGCAAGTGGGTCTTATTCTGCATGAGGAACAGTACTTACAACACATGGAATACTTTGGTGATACAGCTTTGGGGTTGTTTTGAGGAACTGAACAATTTTTTCTCTTGAGTGATACTAGCATCAGATGGAAAAAGGAGACGTGGAGTTACACTGTTGATGTTGAAGTGTGCTGCACCATGCATGCTTGACCCTTGCAAACTTCCCCAAATCCCTCTATAAACTCCCAAAGTCTGACAAGCCCCAGAGAGAAGCATGAAGCTGCCTGCATGATGTTCAGATTTTGGTGAGTCTTTACAGCGAGGACCTGCTCTATCCTGATTGGATCACCCCTTGACTTCTGATTTAAGTGAAAACTGTTACAGACACTTTGGCAATTAATTTTATTTGCTGGGAGAAATGCACAGCATAAGCAATAACCACACAGAAACAGCACATATCAAAGGTTTGTATCAATCATTGTGCTCATTTACCCCTTTTTTTCTATCTTCTGAATGTAGATCAGCACTTGATCTCAAGTTTACTCTCATCTATTTATACATTTATTTATTTATTTTGGCCATGGTGCAGAACTGTGGTTTGGTGATACTGCCTCAAAACATAAATACTGGCATAACTCTGTCATTTGACCCAGTGCCCAGTGTTTTATGAATTAAATTAATTACGTTTGCTTTTAAATTTTTCTAAGGCAAGCAGGATGCTAAAACAAGAATTATTATTTTTAAGAGATTGTTTTGAATATACAATGTTCATGTTCTCAAAAGTTGTGTTATTTTACAGATTCTCCAAGGGGCAGTGTGGGAATATTTTAAGTGAATTTAGAATGTCTTTGCTGTTTTTCAGCTAGTTTTGCTTATTTAAATCACATCAGGTCAGGATTTCATACTTCCCATTGGCCACAAGTCTGTTTTAAAGTCAATAATGCACCCAGCTATACCAAAAAAATCCCACTTTCAGTCTTCTGACTCTACCACCTCCCAGAGCAGCCCATTCCAGTATCTAGTCACCTATTCTTTGAAGAGATTCTTCCTAATGTTAAAGACCAGTAATACCAACAAGTCTTTTGGAGAAGAATACTAAACACAATAAAGAAACACAAACTAATTTTTCCCTGGTTTGTGAGGGTGTGGAACATCAACAATAGAAAAATCCTGTTACTTCTGCTGGAGTTGTTATCCACACACATCCTAGGTGAAAATACCTAGGAATTACAGGAAAGGGAGATAAACTGAGATTTTTTTTAATCAAAGAGAAACCTCTTATAGAAAAGTAATTTAGAAAAGGCTCAAATGAGGTCCAAAACGAAAGCAGATCAGCACTGTTTCTAATAGTAATGGAAGTACTTACTGTGGTATTACTGTTTCAGGAACACAGTCTCCTTTTTGAGGACAAAAAGCACATCTTTTTGGCTTTGAACTTTTTTTGCTCAGCTTTTGTAGTTGTACAAGGACTTTCTTTTCAGGTCAAACAGTTCAGGCCTCTGTGTGCAGCACACCAATCATCTCTTGAATTAAAACCCTTAAGCCCAAAGACTCTTCCAGCCCCAAATTTATTTATCTAGTCCTTTGCTTTTATTAGGCCCTTTATATACAAGATGATTTTTGCAAAATTCCTTGCCTGTGGGAACAAGTTTGCTTGTCTTACTACAGTGTTTGAAGTGGAAAGGTCTGAGCCAGCTGGGCTTGCTTATTTGGCTGTCACATCAGCAGTGGCTTTTTGCATTAGGTGAACATCCAGCTTTGGAATAATCAGGAAGCAGCTGTGCTCAGTCAGATCGTTATAGGGACCTGCAGTACCAGGGTATGTAGGAAGTATCACTGAAAAGCTGCTGCATTTATTACCTAGAAAAAAATCAATTATCTATTCTGAAGTAACAACAGTCTTCTGGAAAGATGAGAGGGAAATAGCAGCAAAAGAGGATTAATGGAGCAGTTAGTGGGGTATTGATTCGGCCTCTGGCTTGTGGGGCTCGTTCTGGATTTGGCTAAAAGTCAACTTTACCCAAATAATTACTGAATAGATTTTTTGCTGTGATAAGAGGACCAAATCCTGCATGCAAAAATAGTAGACAGTGAGTAAGGTGGCTGTAATGTTTTATGTAGCTCAGTCTCCCAGAATATTAGTTTTATACAGGATAATAAGTCATGCAACTGCATAAAATTTTCATGCTATTTTCCCCACCTCTTCCCACCATTGACACAAACCACATGGGAGGTAAAAACCTTGTTCATTAGGCAAATGTTAAGAGTGAAAACTACCAGAAAAAAAATATTCTGAATAAAAGGTATATGACATTTTCCCAGACAGAGAGAACACCTGAGTATCAGGTATTCTGCTTTAAAAAAAGGCTTCAGGTTGTTTGTGGTTTTGCAGAGCAGAAAGGAAATCCACTCTCTAGAACTAGATTCTACATTGGTTTACGAACTCTAGGAACTGAGATGCTTTCCAACAGAGTGTGTATTCATGAAGGCACAAACTAAGCTGTGGCAGTGGACATTTTCTTTTCTCAAAAGAGGAAGGCTTTTCCATGTTTTGCACTAGGAATGTTACTGTGTTAATATTGTTAATAATCTATGATGTTACTTAATATAGTCATTTAAGACCTGGAAATGGCATAAGAAATGAGCAGGAGGAACATTAATGCAAAACTAAGGAAACTAGCTAAAAGTAATTAAAACAAGGAAGAATGTTATAAGGCTGAACATGCCACCTGATGACAGGTGAAAGTAAGAGTTAATAATTTTAAAAAATACATTTACTATATATTTGATGCCAAAAATATGTTTGTTTGGTTGGTATTTTTTCACTCTTCATTTTCTCATCATTAGAAGAAAAATCCTTAAAAGCAATATAATATCAGCAACAGAGGAAGTGGCAAAATTCAAAATCAGACACTTGATTTCTGTCCTATTCAAATAGCGACTATGGAGTGAGAAATTGGAAAAAAATCTGTACCAAGAGGTGAAAATACTGGAAAAGAGAGATATACTCATGAATCAGTAAGTTACAGTACCATATTCTAGCTCTAGTCTAGAATAGGCTGTTTGCATGAAAAATATGTAGATTTAAAATGCAATAAAAAGACCAACAAAAGAAATCAATAACGATACATTTTATTTCAAGCAGTCATAACAGCAGTGCCACATCCATCAGTCATATTTTCCTAGGCCCTGTATATAATAATCCCCCTGATCCCTATATAATTGCCAGCTTCACCTTTTGAATTATCAACAGCTCTCATAGCTTATTGCTCTGTACTTTCTTAATAAGCGCCCGCAATCAATAATCTTCCTACTGAGTAAGCAGCAACCAGCCAGCCAAACACGGGGTGTAAATGTTTCAGAAGTGATCATTACAGGGATGTGAATGACAAGGTGACTGGGCTAATGCAATAGGCATGTAGTAAAGACATCATTTGGAAAATCCGCTTACTGGAACATGTAGGTGCCTTGCCATGGCAAAATACTCGCTCTGCAGAGGAGAATATTTACCCTTGAAAATGAAACCTCAAATCCTCCTGGAGGGCATTATTTTCCTGAGATGGCAGTCACCATTACCAGACTTTCATAGCTTGCCATCAAAACAAACCATCCAGCATTTGGAAATGCAACAGCTCACTGTTTCACACAAACTCTGCAGTGATTGATAACAGGGATTTGCATACAAATTTGAGAACAGTGTCACTTTGCTGACAATGGTTTAATTAATAATGTGTATAACAAGGGCCCCCACAATTTTTTTCTACTACAACTAAACACCAAAACACAAAACATCCATCTATGTTTGAGAATTATTTCTTAAATTTGACACACAGAACAAAGAAACATTGATCCAGACTCACAAAAATTAAACAGAATTTTGAACAGAGACAGTTTTTCCAGAGTGCTCAGTACTCACAATGGACACATTTCCAAAGCTTACTTAGCCAACAAAAAATGGTGAAATGTTTTCAAAATGTCCTGATAAAATAAGTGGTCATTTTCTTGCCTTCTTCATAGAGGCTGCAGGCACTGAGCTCAGTCCATGTATTTAGGCACGTGGGTGAATTCCATAGGAAATACTCAGAACTTCTGAAAATGTAACTGTTTATGTAAATGTCTAAAGGAATGGTTTTGTGTTTTTTGGTTTTGTTATGCACTCTGAAGACTCCTTGGGATAGTGGGTGAATTGTGGTGACTCACAGTGGCAAAATGTTTTCCTTCAGAAGTAATATCAAGAGCTCATTCAATTTGGTCATTCTCACCTTATACTTATATCCACTGTTCTTTGGAGATGATAGTGCATAGGAAGATGAAAATCCGGGCAATTTATTAAAATAAGCAGGAGATAGCAAGAAAATATATATTTATTCATATTTCTAATGTTATTTTTAAACTCACAAAAGCCTTGTGGTAAATCCAGAGTTAGCTCAAGAGCATGACAGAAACTGATATGGAAAATACTACCAAAATAGAAACAGAGTTTTACCTTTATCATATTAACTATGAGTTAGCATTTGTCTTTGTTGACAGGTGGTTTATTTAAACATTTTTTCTTGATCAATTTTTTTTTGTGTATTATCGATTTTTCATACTGGCTTGTAAGATATTTGAAATAAAAACGAAAAGCATATTAATTTCACAATGAAAGCTAAACTAAACTGTAGGCAAGAAGAAAATGAAAAAAAAATTAAAATCCACAGTGGCCTGTTCTTCAATAAACCATCAGTGCCAAGTCTCCAAACAATTGTTTATTTCCTGACAATCATGTTTGCAGCTAAATCAAGGTTCAGTGCCTGTTTACTTTATTTTGTTTCTTTTTATTTTCTCTGAGGTTTCGTTCTCTTCATAGTACTTACTGATTTTTGGTTTTCTTTAAGCAGTGAATGACTAGTGAGCTTTCACTACGAAGGACGTGCTGACACTGAATATCTAAAAGTCCTGCAAAGTACCCAGCCTTCTAAATTAGCTACAAAAATTCATTGCCGGCACTCTGACATGCACATTACCACAAAACCCAGTATAAAGACTTTAGGCAAGGCTGCTGGTGAGCCATTAGATGAGATGATGATGATGATAGGAAGCTGATCATTAAACAGCATACTCTTAAGGGACCACTTCTGCCACTCTTAATTGTGCTGTGTTTCTGTCTTACAGCTTTATATATTGTCCAGCACAGCAGCACCATCTAAGTGCTACAGTCTGTCAGTAGACCCAGCAAGGTGTGCAGTGCATGGGCTGGCCTGTCTATTTTTTAAGAGGGAAAAATGCATTAGAGATGAATTTGCACATTGTTTCCCACTGGTTTGCTTCTGTTGGTAGGACAACGATGTACAGGAGAGTTTAGATGCTTATTAATTTCATATACTTCAGTGAACTGCTTAGGGATTGAAGTGTCACACATTATATGAATATGGACATGAGGGTATGGCCTCTGCAAATGGGTTCTGCCAGTATTATGAGAGAGTAGGTTTCTGCTTCTAAGAGGGCTTCTTTTAAAGGAAGGAGGGAGTTGTGTGTTTGTAGCTAGAGCAGGGGCCGCCTCCATGGTTTTTCAGGCATATCTCCAGGTTTATCTCACTCTTCTGACCTAAAAAACACTAAAAAGCTTACCTTTTGTGAAAAAATATCATGAACACTATCTGTTGACCTAAAGAACTATAGGCTTTCCAGTCCTCCCCTCGCTTTTCACCATAAAGCAGCTATTGACAGAGAAACTACTAAATTGCTCTTGCCTTTTCATTCCCTGCTCCTAAGTGATACTAACAAACCCCCACATGTTCCTTGCTCCCTGACTGATTTCTCTGCTTCAGAAAGATGGGAACATCCTGCAGTTTTCCAGGACTTCAAAACCACCATTTTTCTCCTGGCAGGGACTACCAAGAGTCCTGTCAAGAAAGGTCAAAGACATGGCTCAGTTCTGGAGACTCTCAGGCTCTGATCCAAAGTTTACAATTATTGTACAGAGTCTCTTAACATCCTCTAAGAAAGTTTAGATATTTCTCATGCCATTCATGAGTGGTGACAACAGGCCTCAACAGAACCACCAACCATGGACTGGCTGAAAATTAATCTCACTGCACTTAAAACCAAAAGCTCTGCCTTACTATCCTTATAAGCAGTCTTGGACACCTGGACTCAAAATTGGATCCTCTAAGACTTCTACTACAGACTGTCTAAGCAATTCAGCCACATAATTCATCAGAAGTGGATGGATCAAGTGCACAAATGCTTCAGATCAGCAGCAATATCCAGTGTGACTGTATATACAACTTTGTCGCTGCTCAGGTATGCTCCTATGACAAATTAACAGCTGGCCTTTTTGAGGTAAGCATGCAAACAGGTAAACCTGCATTCCAGAGCTTGCAATAGCAAATCTAAATAAATTTGAACAGAAAGGTTGAAAATGAATAATAAAAATGCTATTTGGTTAGCAGTGCATAGTCGCCAATTCATCAATTAATAAAACCAAAATTAATTGCCAACTCTGAAATTACCTCATCTATTTTCAAAAGAAGCTGACATCTTGATGTATTAAAATAAGAATGATCACTTATTGTAAACAAATTTCAGTTTACATCTTCCCCCCCCAGCTGTTC
>NW_008240042.1:4793152-4804878 GCF_000691975.1 Corvus brachyrhynchos
ACCCCCCCCCCCCAGCTCTTTAATTTCAAGAAGAATGGTGCACCTCGTTTTTGTGTCTGCTGGACAACCTTCAGCTCTGCATTAGCTAATTAATTCGAAGAAGGAAGAATGTCTTTTCCACAGACTCATCAGTATAGCTAATATTATTTATATCTAACCATAAATAATACAGGGGAAAACATCTTTGAGTTCCTGGGGATGTTGCTCTCATTTTAACCCTATATCAATCCTTAGAGGATTAAAAAAGCAATGATAATACATGGCATCGCTGGTAACAAGAGCACCTCTGTAGTGTGGAGGTGAAGGTAATAAAGCATGGTCTCTGAAAAAGGAGCAGAGAAAGCACATGCATGCAAAATAAGGGAAGGAAATGCTGTGCAAATCTATATAAGAAGGACAGGAGACAAAGGTGCATTGCTTTAATTTAAAATAAGGGGGCTGAGGTGATGTGTTGTCAAGGAATAGTAAAATTATTGGTGAAGGTTTGAAAAAAGAAAAGAGGAAGAAGTGATACAGGTAAATAAAACCACTGAAAGGACAACACTTGTTGGTATATGGAAGGACAGGTTTTCTTCAGTCTGTGGTGACAACTTCATGAAGAACTCTTCATAAACTTGAAAAGATCACTTCAACAGGTCTTTTCTGAGAGGATGCCATAGGGCTTAACAGGAAAGCACAGAAACCCAAGGCAGAAATATTGAATGGCAGGAAGAGTGAGGAGAAAGAGAGCAGCCCAGAGCAAGCTCTGTTTGCACAGGAGTGTTAACTCAGAGCTGTGAGAATATTTTAAGGAGTGTTAACTCTGAACTGTGAGAATATTTTAAGTAGCAGACAATGTGATTCCAGAGGAAGGCAGGATGCTTCAATGGGCAGCACAGTGCAGTGATTCAGGAAAAAGCAGGCAGGACTGATGTTAAACTTAAGTTAATGTTTCAACTATTAAAAGGCTTTAAGTGCCTATCTTTAATCTTCTAAATGTGCACATGCACAAGTTACTGAACTATATGTCTGGAATGCTGTCATGTGAAGCACACTGTTTCCCAACAAATGGACATGACTGAGTTTTATTTAGATAAAATGGCAGTGTACACCAGGGCTGACAAACATTTTTCTTCTTTTGAAAGGTCTAGCTATAAGTGCAGGTTTGTTTGTTGGGGTTTTTTTGTTTCTTGTTTTAATTATTTCTTTCATTCCCTAATAATTTTCCTTTTATTAAATTTTTTTTCATTTCCCTTAAGCAGTTTTGAAAGCACAGCTGGAAATTTGGAAATTCTGAATCATGTGTACTGTTTGTGTATTTCATTTTAAGTACTAAATTTAATTTCTACTCCATCATTTCAGGAAATTCTCTCTATCTTTTCATCTCAGGGACTTTAATGTTTTCTGTCTACTTGATACCTGTAATTTAAGTATATGAATACTTATTTAAGTATTTGAATACTTAAATGCATTATGAGTAAATTGGCATATGTCATGGTAAAGTCACATTCTACTAATTCGTGTGTGGATTTCTACCACACAGTAAATAAAAGGTTCTTCTGTATGAAAATCATGCTTGAAAACAAACACACAAAAAATCTACCTGCAAAATGTTCTAATACTATAAAAGATCAAAATCAAGCTGCAGTACAGTTGACAGGTTCTCTTGTCCTTCAGCATGGCACTGCAGTAATTATGGTCTCAGTCCTCAAAAAAAACCTCAAAGAAGTAAAACAAAAAAAATCCCCAAACAAACAAACAAACAAACAAACAAAAACCAACCAAACAAACTCTAAATGTAAGCTGTTGCAGTCCTGAGGCAGCTCACACATTCATGGATGACTGAAGAACAGCATTTAAAACAGCTTTTTAACATAAAATAGAATTTCTTTTTGCCTTTATTTAACTCATGTGTTATTCCAAACTCACTAGCACCAGCTTATGCCACTGAAGTCAGCCCAGACAGACAAGAATAGTGCCCATGTCAGGTCACAGCTAGATCCTTTATTCCCACTCTACTTTTTCCAGTCCTTCTGAAAAAAAGTAGTGCTGTGGTTACTCCATTCCACACTATAACAGCACCAACTCCAAGGTCTCACAACCGGCAACAATTTCTGTTATTTTTTTCTAAAATCTCCAGCTCCTAAAGTCCTACAAGAGGAGGTGCAACAGGTTGTGGTATGGAGCATTAGGACAGGAACAACTCTGAGAGAGAAATGGACTTATTGAAGTGAAGAAACAAAAATGATGAAGGGACTGGAATATCTCTCCTGTGAGGAAAGGCTGAAATAGGACTGTTCTTTGTGGAGGAGGGAGCTTTTGGGGGGGATTATTATTAATGATTCATCTAGTTAATCTTATTAAATCTCAACAAATCTTTCTAACCTTATTATCTAATTAATCTTATTAAATCTAGATAATACCTGAAGGTAAGGTGTAAGGATGACATAGCCAGGCTCTTTTCAGTGGTTCCCAGTGACAGGATCAGAAGTGATGGACACAAACTGAAACACAGAAGGTTACTCCCGAACATCAAGAAACACTTTTTCACTGTGAGGGTGGTGACCAAGAAAACAGCAGCTTAAAGTGTATCACAACTTCTTTTCTTATGTGGAAAGAGCAGTACTCTAAAGTCCTGAGATATCTGAATCATAAATCAAGCCAGAAGTTGCTCAGAAATTCCCCTCCCAACCCCAACCCCAAGCCTTGGTTCCCAAGTAAATACACTTTAAACTCTAGCTTGTGTTATTTGACAGATTAATGTGAATCCTGACAGTTATATTAAAGATGGAGGAAAGGAAGGCAATTAGTTATCATGCATCGAAAATTGACACAAATGTAGCATAAACTGGCAAAAATTAGTCCCGAATAGAGAGAAATGGCATCACTGGTTTTCTGGTCCTCTCTTCACCATTCAGAGGTTTTAGTGTTGGCTAAGAAAAGAGGAAGAAGGGAAGCACAAAAACAGGCCATTGAAACTCAGGAATGAAGAAAGAAGAGACAAGACTGAAGTGCAGATATCACAAGCCTCACGTTCAGAATCTCAAGCTCAGAGTCAAAGAGACTTTCTGCTCTATCACAAGACTTCACAGATTCAACTTTTTCCATTAACCCTTACATTGGCTTGCATAATAAAAATGATAGCAGAGCAAGAACTTTGTATTTTGGTCCTAACCTGAACTGCAGTCAACTTGTGGCATTTACCTGTGATTAAAGTAGCAAAGTTCTGACCCTTGTCCTTACTGTCCTTCAGATTTAAAATGTCTCATGTCACTGGCATGCTCTAAGGATAAGCATATGAAAGGTCATTAAATACTTAGATTCTACCATAACAAAGATAAAAATAGATTTGCACGTATCATATTCTGTCTTCTGTTGTACTTTTTTTTAGCAGGGATAGAGTACAGTTTCTTCATAGTAGCTTTTATGGGGCCATGTGTTGGATTTTTTTTGTTTTGCTTGTGTGTACAAATTTTGCTTTACCTCTTAAACTGTACCTCAAACCATTTTTTACACTTTTACCACACTGATCCTCTCCTCTATCTCTCTTTGGAGAAGAGGCTGAACCAGTGTCTGTGTGAGGCCAAACTGCCTGCTGGGGTTAAATCACAATCAAAACCAATTATGTAATCTTTTTCAATTAGGTATTGATGTTCTGCCAATAAATAAAAAACTACTCTTGACCATGGACTGTAATTTTTTCTGATTTCATATGGCTTGCTTAATTAAATTAGCAACATAATTTGCATTTGTTGGATACAGTCAGTTCCAAAGTCCTGCCAGAAGGAAAAATAGTAGCAAGTTGTACCTCTCACAGTAGGGACAGCAAAGATTTCTTATTTTTATTTCACCTTGACCCAGTGTGAGCAGCATTCCCCAGCAAGCCTACCATTACAGCAAGGTTTAGAGGTGAGAAAACATTAACAGTTGCAAATTCTATCCAAAAGGCACTTAGCACTTTCTGCACAAATTTGGCGATGTTCTTCCTTCACTTGCATCCTGCAATAAAATTCCCTGAAATCAATGGAAAGGCTTCTTCCTGTATCCTGAAATGTATCCTTCCAGTCAGCTGAAATCTATTCATAGAAGATACATTACATTTTGTCAGCTTCCCTAAAAGTCCCTGCAACTGTGCAAACCTCTTTGCCCTATACAATTTTAAAATTATCTGCTGCATAATAACAAAAACAAACCCATGAATGCTTCCATGCAGTATCTCAATATCCATTCACTAGCTGGAATTTTCTCCTGGAAAAAAAGACTTCAAGGAACCCACACTGTGTCCCCCAGCTAGGTCAACACGGCCAACGATGCCCTCCAACCCCACAAAAAGCATAAGATTCATTTAGCCTTGTAGCCTTTTTGCATCTTCAAGGCACTGATAGGAAATAAGAGTTGTGTGTGTTAGCACGGCCCAGGGGAGCCCAGCTGTGGGTACCTTCCCTGCTGCTGCAGAATTGGAATGGCTTTGATGGCAGGAAAGTGTCAGTACTACCACTAGCAGCCAATACAAAGCCAATTCAGAACCAGCACACCCTGATTTTTGCACTATATTTGCCTTACTGTTAATTGTAGTCTCAATCTGAGTGTGGGGTGAGAAGTGAATTTCAAAGCCTCTGCCCAGCACGTTCCCGTCTCTGCTTCAGATTTGCCTATTTGTTGTGCAAATTATTCTCTTTCCCAACATTTTTAGAGTTCTGTCAACCAATGCATCTGAGCACTCTGTGACCTGTAATGTATTTACCCTCACAGCACCCCTGAGGGCAGTAGAGTGCAATTATCCCCGTTTTACTGATGGAAAACTGCAGTATAAAACAGATTAAGCCATTCACACATGGATCGAGAGCTCCTTGCTCTACTTACTGTGAGCAGGTCATCTTGCTGCGAGTTTTCCACTTGGCTTGAATCCCAGTCAGCAGCTGAGCACCAAGCCCAGCCGACAAAACTCTGCTCCAAGAAATCACCACGAAACCCCAAACCTTAATAAAATAGTGAAGGTATAAGTAAAAGCTTTCTCTTGGGAATCCCTCTAGCTCATGAATACCACGGAAGGAGGTGCCAGTTGCAACTCAGTCTCTCAACCACAGAAAAGACACTGTGGATGAGCTGTCCTAGGACATGAAGTTGCTGTCCTACCCTCCATTCCCAGCTCACCCTGCTGGCCCCTGCTTCCAAGAGGGCACAGTTCTGGTGCTGGTTGTGGGATTGTCTTGCTTCAAGCAGAAAACACTCATTACTGAGAGCGACCAGCAGCAACGTGGTCATCACACACAGACCTAGCTGAAGCAGGAAACATCACAGAGCTGCTCCCTGGTCTGTCTCTCAGAGCTATGAACTATATATATTGGGGATATAAATTAAATCTTATGGTGGAAGGACAAAGCCCATCACACATGAGCAACCAGTAGTCAGTATGATATGGGGTACACATTCTGCTCTAGTATTTCCGTCTAAAGCATCTGTTAGGGCCTTTTGGGAAAGTTTGCCTCTCTAGAATGTTTAGTGCGAAGCCATTTTAAAAGTTCTGGAAATTCTTCTGCTTACTACGAACATTTTGATTTGAAGTCTCCGTAAGGCCACCAGCAAGAACCTCCTGGATCGGGAACCAGGAGAAAAGGAAAAGCAGATTTTGTGCTGAGGAGAAAAGCCCACCAGTGCTATTCTCCAGTGACCACACTGTGCCATCCACCACTGCAAACACAAGGTCAAACAACACCCACTGGCTACTTTAGGGAACACCAGCTCAAGAGCCAGACACAGTGAAAACTGGAATGTCCCAAAAAGAAGGCATAATTACACTCACCAGCATGACTTGCTACTAGAGCCTGCATGGAAAAAAGAGCTGTATTTTGTTGTATTATCTACTTCACTTTTATTTAATTGCATTTTAAAAATTTCATTATTTACTTCATTTCTGTTTTATTTTATCTTATTTTCATTTACTTTAGTTTCAATTTATTTTTATTTTATTATGTTTTATTTTAAATTTGTCTTAATTTTTTATCTATTTTATTTAAATTTTATTTTCAATTATTTAATTAAATTATTTTATTGTTTTATTTTATTTCATTTTTATGTAGTTTTTAATTTAATTTAATTTCTTATTTTTAGATTTTTTTCTACTTTATTTTGATTTTATTTTCCATTTTCTATTTCACTTTTTAGTTTATTTTCTATTTTGTATTTTATTAACTTATCTATTTTAAATGCTTTTTTTTATTTTGTTTTCTATTTTCTATTTTAGTTTATTTTTTATTTTAATTTGGTTTTATTTTTATTTTATTTTTTCTATTTTTAATGAAAATAAAATAAAATAAAATAAAATAAAATAAAATAAAAATAGAATAAATAAAAATAAAATAAAAGTAAAATAAAATACATGAAAATAAAATAAAGTAAATAAGAAAATAAGAATGAAAGTAGAATAAATTTTTTAAAAATTAGATGAATTAACTAAACTAAACTAAACTAAAAACATAAAGAAGGGAACCTGTAATAGGTGCAAGAATCCAGCCCTTTTAGGAGAAGAGGTGCCATGCAGGATATCTCCCTGCTGCAGGGACCTCTGTATATCAGGGCTGGCACCCGAGTTTTCCATCAGTCAAATGACTTCTGCCCCCAAACAATGCATGGCCATAGAAAACTCAAACTTTAAAAATAAAGCTTTTCCTACTAAGGTTTCTCATTTGACAGTGACTAAACAGTAAATTGTCCAGAAGCAGACCATATATTCATTAATTTTTTTTATCAGTACCATGGACAGAAGGATGAAATATTCATGTAAAGCAAAGACAAACCTATTCTTCATTGGTTTTTGGTTTTCTTCTGTTTTCTTTTATTTTTTCTTTTAACCTAGTGCTGCTTAGCACAACGACATGAACCTGTGAATGATTCTTGTTGCTGGTCTAAATCAGAAAAGAAAGGACAGTTTAGACGTGCTAGTAAAATCTTCATCTCAGTCTGCTTCAGTGCATAATTATAATAGGAGTTGTGACATTGTTTATATCATAGAGATTAAATTTTGCTTTCACATCCCAGACATTTCACGTTGTAAATCTTTTCACACTGTAAATCTCTTCACAGCTTGCTTCGTATCCTGGTCTCAGTCACTCAGGATCTGCCATTCCGGGTTAGACCATGGTATCACTGTGTGACAAATACTAGTAAAGGGGTTTGTTTTTAGCACTCCCCCTACAGGAAAAAAAAGGGGAAAAAAAAAGAGAGGCACGATTTTGCCTTTCCAAACCATGTGTCCCAATCTAGCATAAAGGACAGTAATTATTTTTATGACAGAAAGCATCTGTGGCCCACGAGCTTATTCTGATTCCCCTTCCTTCCTCTGTTCACTTTTATCACTTTCCCTATTTCTTGACAACAATTTCAAATCCAGAAGTAGTAAACTGTGGTACAAAGCCTGTTATAGACATGAGGTGTGTGTGGTACTGCTGGGGTAAGATTGCCTTAGAAGTGTTAAAATATTTGCCACCTTTCCAGAAAGGAAAATCTGTAATCAAGTTTAAATACTAAGTTTGTTCTTAAGTGCTCTCCTCAATAAGGTGGGTTTATGAAGTACCCAATTGCTTCCCTGGTTCAAGGTCTGAAATGGCAGTAACAGTAACACCTGCATATCCACACTAAAAAATACTCAGAAGAGTTTTCCTGTGAAATTCACCTCATGCTTTTGGCTAGCATCAAATTCCACACCTGACAAAGAGCTGATTCCTTTTCCTTCGGGAATTGCACGGACCAACATTTGCTGTATGAGTTTCTTGGCATCAGGTTGGCAGCAAGTGTTCTAGTTAACTGTATGCAAGCACAATTAGATTTCAGACACACTCTAATGCTATTCCTTTTTTCAGGTCAGTGATCAAATGTGGTAGAATGAGTTGAAAGGCAGCACATCCAAGTCTTATTCTCTAACTCAAGATTGGCATCTATTTTCTTGCCCTGCTACCAACTTAGGTACAGCAATTTTTTTTTTTTTTTTTTTTTTTTGGCCATTAATTCAGTTACAATTGCTGTTCAATAGCCATAGGAATGACCTTTCCCTCATTCTCCTATTCAAATAAAAACCTGTCTTTCTGCAAAGGGTCTCCTTCACTTCTTCATGTGTGACAGTGGCAGCTCCTGATGCTCTTTCTATTCTAATCACTGTGAGGAACAGTATAACAATGCCTGTACTTCTCTCCCAGCATGACAAACACACTGATTTGCTTCATAAGAGGCATTTATGTGATTATTTAGGACCCTGCCCAAGGGTTTTGTACTTTGTATCACTGTGAGTTTATACATGTATCCAAGTGGAGAGCTGTCCCCCTCTTTTTTAACCTCCAGTACCACAGAATCATTTAATTTGAAACTAATTTCTGACTTCTGCTGCATCTCTACTTAAACACATGAACACCTACTGCTATTTTGTGCCAACAGATGCTCATGTTCTCTTAAATGTTTATGCATTGCAAAATTAGAACTGCATTTGTAATCATTAGACTTGATGCTAATTTAAATCTGTTTCTGAAACAGTCCAAGGAGCTGTAGCAGGCACAGATTAATGAGCAAAATCACAAGAAAATGTGCAAAACCAGAAAATCTGAAATAAAACACAACACTGAAAATGAATATACACACTATGAGGGGTTAAGCCATACACTGAACAAGGAAACGTCGCTGCAAACCACAGTGTACTAAAGATGACATTGCTCATGCCTTCAGATAGGCAGTGCCTTTCCTGCACATTTCAGACCAATAAAACAGAGCAGGTTTGTCCAGTAGGCCTTCAGCTATGTTTCAGTAATAAGCACAGAATGGATTGAAAAAAATAATCATTATTTTTAGAAGTTTTAGCAAAACTCAATCATTAGCATTAATTCAGTCTAGAAGAGGGGCTGTACGCAAAGAGAATCAATTTGATATTCTGAAAGAAATATTCAATACAGACACTTCAGAATGGAAAATACATTTTAGTCCCAGTAAATATACCAACAGATAAGTCACTTAAAAGGCCTTCTCATATTTCTGAAAGTCCAGTGAGTTTTGTCACTTCTGAGCTTCTGTTGAATTATAAAGTTAGTGCTTGAATTATTTTGAGTCTGCTTTGGAAGATGCAAATAAAGAGGGTAAACAAAACCAAACTGACCAAGCTAAACATTTTATTTCAATTTAAATTTTGTTTTAATTATTTTTATTTTAATTTTATTTTTATTAAATTTCTTTTAATTTAATTTAATTTTTATTATTTGTTTTATGCATTTTTATTATATTTTATTTTTATTTTATTTGAAATGGTTTTATTTGTTTTTATTTTATTGTATTGTATTTTATTTTTATTTATTTTTTAGTTCATTTATTTGAAATTATGCTTATTTTATTTTATATTCTATTAATTTGATTTTCTTTTTCTTTTTTTACAAAATAAATATTTTATAAAATTTCATAAAATAAAAATAATTTTAAATTAATGAAAAAAATGAAATAAAAAGAAAAGCAAAAGAAAAGAGAAATAAAATAAAATATTGAAAATAAAAATAAAATAAAATAGGAATAAATTAAGATAAATTAAACTAAAACTAAAACCAAAAACACCCCCCAAAAATAAAAATATTGAAAATAAAAATTAAAAAATAAAAATAAAAATAAAAATAAAATTAATGCAATAGAAGAAAATAAAATATCAAATAAAATAGAGAAACGACTTTGGGTTGCAGTTGCTGTCATCCTTCTCAGTCTCTTCCCTTCTCTTCTCCTTTTAATTGTTCAAGTCTCTTATTCTTCCACTCAATGAACATCAAATATTGTTTCCCCTCATTCATTTTCAGTCAGCCTTCTCTTTCAAAATCCCACTCCTCAAAATTCACATCTATTTAAGAGCCATTTGCTCACTTTCATGCCAAAATTAGCAAGTCTTTCCAAGACATGGAAATTAAAAATATTTCGTTTTCTCTTTCCTCTTCACTCTGCAATAAGTGAGACTAAAAGACTTGGTTACTCAATCACTAATTCCCAAAGCCCAAGTCCCCCTGATTTTACCAAAGTCAAACCAATCTGCCACAGACTTATTAGCAATATTACCATGATGAGTGAAAGCATGATGATTTATCTAGGAGGGCAGAACACAGCATTCCAGTACATTGGAATGTAGTTTACATCTTGGCAGATAATAAAAATGTAGATGAAATGCATGCATCAAGTTTACAAATCACATCAGCCTGATGAGATTTTAAAGGCTGATCAGCAAAAAACCACTCCATTAGCTCTAATAACAAGTCCAGAGTGAGAAGATGCCTAAATGGCCTCCTGAAGGAGTTCAGAAGAACCTGAAATGTAGAGTTCAGAAGAACCTGAAATAAGTACATCAGAACCACTGCTTTCAGTGCAAGCTACAAAACTCATGGCAGAAGAGAAAAACCAATTCCCATTACTTGGGTTAGCTGAAGACACTTCTGGAAGAGCAGAAAAGTCATAACCACAGCTGAAATAAAAAGCAACTTGTTTTGCATTGTGGCTCCTTTATAGTCAAGTAATATTGAAATGCACGTAACAGACTTAAAAAACTTCAAGGCTTCGCTGCACAGAGAGTGAGGGAGTACAAGAATGAAAGGAACTCCAGCAGAAATGGGACTTAGTTCCAGCAGCTTGGAACTGCCGAAACAGCACTCAGCTGTAGAATTCCGAAGTTCTCACAGGCATGGATCCATGCTAACTGGAAACTGCATGTACAAAACCAAGGGAACAGAAGGAGCTGTGGCAAACACGTGAAGTTAAGGACTGTTTTTTAGAAGAAGGGCGAGGGAGAGAGGGTGATGTGTGTGTGTAGGGCCCAGAGGAGGAAGTTCAATCTGATCCTCTCCATGCAATGTTAACGCCCTTTTGCACTCTGTCAGATGTCATCACTTAAGTCAGATACAAATTATTAACTTTGTGGCTTTTTCTGCTTTGGGGTTTTTTTTCTGAAAGAATACATCATGCATGCCTGGCAGCAGCCTTAGTTTTGACACAACCTTTTCATCCCTCTGCAACGAAGTGAAAAATACATGGGGTCCCAATGTCCACAGCTTCCCAATGTTTAAATGATGATAAAGAGTGAAAAATTAATCACATCTCTCCTTCACTCTGATTGTCAGCTTCTGTAAGTGAATAAATTAATTATTTCATTCAATTCATAATTTAGTCTAGCCCTTTATGTCTTCTTTTTGATCCCTCTTGAGCTAGGATTTTGTTTTGCTGTAGTACACTTCTGCTGGTTTGAAGATGACACTGAAGCCACAAGCAACATTAAAAGCTCCAGCTATAGTAGGCTTGCTCTTTTCATGTTTGCTGCAACATGTTTCATATTAAAACGCCATTTGGGCATTACTGTCTCAAATAAAATGAAAATGTTTCAGAATCCCTGAGCGTTCTGCAAGGTAATATTATATTCCACATGTAAATCCCTTTCTTTTTCTTTTCCCCAGGCTTTTTCTATAAATCTCAAAGAAAACATTTGGTTTCTCTCAAAGTAGTTAAAACCTATAAAGATTCCCTTTAAATTATTTATCTACCACACTCCTGTCTTAAAAACTTCCTCTGTCTGAAGGGTTCTTTGAGGTCTTAAGGGATGACATATAAATATATTGGTCTGGCACAGCCTGGTTTTAGGTAGCAGGGGGGCCACAGAGGTGGCTCCTGTGAGGAAGCTTCTGGAAGCTTCCCACCATGTCCGGCAGAGCCAATGGCTGATGGCTCTGAAGATGGACATGCTGCTGGCCAAA
>NW_008240042.1:4805954-4809880 GCF_000691975.1 Corvus brachyrhynchos
TGGGTGCCTGCAGTGTCAGGGGGAAGGAGGGAGGGGCTGGGGGTGGAAGGTGTTCTAAGGGCTTATTTTACTTCTCATTAAGGTCCTTATCTCATTCATGAAGCCTTCGTTAATTTTTTTTTTTCCTTTTCCCTCCTCTGCCCAGCTGTGGCAGGGGAGGGTGGGTGAGCAGCTCTCATGGGTGCCTGATGTTGGGCCAGTGTCAAACCATGACAATAAATTACCCAACAGCAATAATTTCAAAAACTGTGATTTAAAAGCTGGAGAAAGCATGGCTTTTGTTCTATCCAGTCTCTATGTGATAAAATAGAAGATTAGGACATAAACCCATTGGAAATCCTTCAAAAGGATTCTAGAGCTGTAAGTGGTGGCTCTGGATTGGAATTCTAGAGCTGATTCCCATCAACAGAAATATTCTCATCAGCAACCTTTGCATATCCACTGACTCTAATTGTCATAACAAGATCGTGTAAGAAGCAGATATGTACAGATGGTAGTGAAGCCTTGGGAGGTTGGCATCATGGATTAAAATGCCGATTTATGAGTTAAAACAAATTCCAAGTGATGTTTGCAGGATTTTGACCTGGTCAATCAGGCTTTTTACTCCTATGCCTGTACAGCAACAAACACAGAGTGGCAATTACCCACAACAGAGGTTTCCCACCATCTGTGACACTGTTCATGATTAAGAGCACCAGTTCCAAGAGTTGTTCAGACAAGTCTCTCTTTCATATGACCATACCTTGGATATGCACACATGTAGCACAGAAAAAAAGAAGTTATCAGGTTTGAGAGGAGGAGAGGGATTGTTCTCTATGTTAGAGTGACATTTTCACAGTGATATGGGTCAAAACAAAAAACAGAAGGAGAAATGATGTTTTTTAGAGTGACAATGGGTTTTATGTACTTCAAAGCTGTCATTAAGTTTGTTATTACCAGCTCAGAGTAGTTTTAGATGCAAAGCAAACCGGTTTGGGCAAAGTGACTGCTAAAACACTATTTCATGCTTCCTATCATACGCTGCTCCTTCTTCCATAAGTCCCTGTCCCAGTGCTGACTCACATACTCACTTTTGGTATGAGAAGGAATAGTTGCGGGTGGCAGGCACTTAAAAACTTCAGTCCAAGGCCATACCACTGAAGCATGCTAAATAAAGCATGCCATAACAACAGTAAAGCAAGATCAACACAATCTCTTGCACCTGAATCTTAAGCTTATATACTCTACAGCCAATCAAAACCTTTAACAATGCTGTAGAATCACAACCCCACATGTTTACCTGTACAGCATTGCATAATTGCATACATGAGATTGCCTTATAAAATCTACTCATCTCCTTTGATTGTGACAAAAAAGGAAAAGAAATGTTATGGAGATTTTCCTGAATGATTAAGTAGAACTGGAACTAAATGTAATCATGCATTTATAGGAATGAATTTCTTGTTTCGTTCACACTGGGAGTTTTCATCTGAATATTCACACTTAATTTTAAGCATGCCCTGCATATTATGCATTACACAAGTCATAGATGAGAAGGACATGCATAATACTGATTTCAACAGACATAAACTTTTAAATTATTTCCAGGCACATAGAAAATCAAACACTTCAGGACACGGAAAACATATCCATAACTTTCTATTATGTGTAGTTTTTCCTGTGTCACCTACTGCAGGTGACCCTGCCTTGTCAAGGGGTTGGATGAGATGATCTCCAGAGATCCCTTCCAACCCTAATGATTCTATGATTCTGTGAACAACAAACTTAAAACATCAGAAGATAACTTGAAAAAAAAATAATCTAATATGGAAAAATTAAAGCTTTATATATGAATATATTATCATGTTCTATAACATACCACTTCAATTTTCAATAGAAAACTGATCATAACATATTGAAACTACTTCATATTATGCTATAGATTTTAAATAGCACAGGCAAAATTCAAATGTAATTATCTTGTGTTAGGCCAGCTGATACAGCAACCAAAACCAGACAAAATTTTGCAATTAGTGTTCTGTCATAAATTCGTGCAAAGAACAGAACAATCCAGCTTAAATGCAGGTTAATAATTATAGCTCTTAATGTAATCTAATTACATAAATCAATTGGACCACAAGAGAGGGAGAGGTAGTTAACCTCTGTCAATAGAGAGGAGGGGAAGCTGTTAGCATCTGTGCAAAAGAAGGGAGACAGCATAAAAATTTCTGTGAGCAATAAAACGAATATCTCTGTCTTGTTCACAATTTTAGTATCTTTGTTACAAATTCATATTCTAAAATTCTAAAATGCTTTTCAAAGCATTTTCTATTGGGGAGTTAGTGAAATGATAGCATTGTTATTTTAAACTCTCAGTTCTGGAATAAGATGCTTAACATTCACCTTTAGTCCAGACAGGTTATCGAAAGACCAAAACCCTCATGGACAAAAGAATGGTTGCTACCCAACGCTATGATGAAAACAAGAGAAAGAAAGGAAAATAATTTGGTAAGCCAAAAAGGGAAGCAAGCCTAAACACCAAACAAAGGCCAGAAAAAAACAAACTGTAAAATCAGAGCAATGGTTCCCATCATTATTTGCTTGAAGTTTCGCTTTTCTCTTTCTTATTGAAAAGGATTTGTATGCTCAAAAGCTTGTCTGCTTTCCCTGCAATCATATTGAATACTGCTTTTCCAATGAAGCTTCATCTTGTTTTTGTTCCCACACCACCACAACCACAACAGCCTTACTATCCTGAACTTGATTTTTCCCCTGAACCATTAAGATTAGATGAGAAATTAGTGCAGATTCTATCAAAAAATGTTTTGCAAATGTGAAGTAACATAACTGCAAATGACAGTGTGTATGAACAGTACCACTCCACTTTCTAAAAATGTCTTCTTGCATGCCAACTGCTGGCACTAAAATCCTAGAATGCTACACATGCTCCAGGCTCAGGAACTATGACACCTTTGATACCTAAGGAAGTTTTCCAAGGAACCTGACTGTGAACTTCAGACCAGCTTCTACAAGCAGCTTGCTATGCTAAGGCTCTACAAGACAGATACCAAAAAGTATAAAAAAGTCCTAATGGCTATGAAGTATTCAGGGTTTATACTTCACAAAGCAGTGCATAGACACACAGAGAAATCATTGTTCCTTTGCTAATCCTCACTAAACATTCTGTCGGTTTTCATGGCAGCCATAAAGAGGACTAGACTTTGGACATGAGTAAAAAGTACCCAGAGCTTTCCTCATATTAGACAAGAACACCTTATTCCCCTGAGTAAGAACAACCATGTTTGTAGTGCATTTATAACCTGTTTTGAGACACTTGCAAACCAAGCAATAAATACCAAAGTATTAGATATAGTTATGTGACTCTACTGAGGTCGGATTGCATTTTTCAAGGTATCCTTGAGGAAGTTTATGCTTACTAAGAACAGTGACAGAAACACTGCTCAGAGTAACAGAGTCCACCTATCACAGGAGTACAAAATGAGTGCACACAGTTCATATATGAGCATTACATAAATTAGGGATCAAGAGAAACTATATTCCAAGATGGCACTGTCAGCACCTTCTCACCACTTTCTAATTCTCTACTTCTTTGTAAATGTAAAAAGCTTTAACATAAGTCACTGCTAGAAAAATTACTTCTTAATTAATAAAGTCTTAAACTAAGGCATTGATTATAAGTGGAGTTATAAGCTTGTCTACTAGAACAAGTTATCACTTGAAACATCATTTATGAAAACTTGATGGAACACGCTAATGTTAATAACAAATACTTTGCAAGCAATATATCCAGAGTTCCCAATATACAGAAGATCACATCCTACTATCAAGGTTCACTGACTGACACATCTTCAAGACTCTGCAGCTAAGTCAAAATGATAATACAGCAGAAATTCAGAAATTATCCTCTAAGGGTCTGCATCAGAGAG
>NW_008240042.1:4809899-4823014 GCF_000691975.1 Corvus brachyrhynchos
GCACTTGAAATGAATTCTCCATAGAAAAACATTATTCCATTTCAAAATAAAAACTGAATACTTTTTACTGAATAGAATGTCAATTCTGCATGTAAAGCAGAATCTTTACTTGTCAAATTTAGCTTCTTTTGGAAAGCAGATTAATTTGTCAGCTTTATTCTCTAATCTTTTCATAAGGTATTTTTCAAAATCCAAAAACATGTAAAAGCAGATGAAACAGAACAGGTACATGTTGTATTTAAAAAAAATGTTTCACCCTCCAAAAATAAAGTTTTTTGCCTAAACATCCACCTGAGCACTCAGATAAAGGTAATGTAGGAATCAAGGTCTCATGGTGTCATACTCAAGGCTGTCTGGGTCTCCTAGCCAGTGAAATTCCCTATCTAGCAGCAGGCTATACAAATTTTCAGTTTAACCCAGACAAAAGTGAACTCACAACTTTTATATCATGTTGAGTCAATTTATTCCAACAGACCTTTTATGACCAGCTCCACTTTGGAAGTCAACCTACACCTGTGTTGAAGAAAACATGTGCTCCTAAATGTCATTTTTGGATATTTTTCTCTTTACACACCAGTCCCCAGTACATAAATTGGAGCAAACATCCTTCATTCCTCTGTCTTGTCAACTAAGATTTTAATTTCCTGAATGCAGTGACTTATGTGTATTTCCAAGTCTCCCTGCAGAGAGCTTTGAATTCAGCTGGGGCTCCATGCTAGATGCCAGGCACACAAAAGCACGGTGCAGGATCCAAAGCAGAAGTGATTCATACTGAATTAGAGCTCATAAGACCTCCTCATTAAAAAATTCCACAGTGGCTCTACTTACCATGCATGTCATCCCCTAAAGCACTTGCATAGCATCTGCCACCCACAAATAATTAACTGCCTAAGAGTGAGGAAAGGTGTGTGCAGCAAGTCAGATTGTCTGTTCCCCCATGTTCTGCTGTTAAAGGGTAAAAACACCAAGACAGAGCAGCGATTACTTCACCACACAAAAGCACAAGGCAGCAAAGAATGTTTACACTTCAGCACTGACAGAGCAGATGAACACAGCTACCACAGAGCAACACTATAAGCGCTGAAAAGATTTGCATTTAAGTGTGTATTGAACTCCCTCAGAGCTTTCCTGCCAACACAAATTGTGCTGGCTTGACTACAGTGGAACTGTCAGAATTCAGCAGTCCAGTCCCCATGTACTTGTGGTTACAGGAGCACAAAGATGCTCACACAAGCTGACACAAAGTCACACAAGGATAAAGGATCATTACACAATGTAAATGCATCCAGCCTAGAAAACTGTGCTGCTGGAACAGAAGGATCACAACAAGGAGCAGCATATTTTCATATAAGTAACTGGCCTTTCAGAGAACAGATTTGCTCAGCCAGCACAATGCAAAGGTTCAGAGAAACAAGAAGCAAGGGGATTCTGAAATAGATGAAAATAGATGAAAATGGGGAGGCACTGAGAGCCATTATGACAAAGTCACTGCATTTTTGACCAAATATTATTGCATTAAAACTACAGGGTATCACAGAGACTTTTTTCTGCTTATTAGCTGCCAAAAAAATATAGAAGAAAATTATAAAATTTATGCACAGACCAGATCCTTACAGAGAGAAAGAACACGTGAGACATTCCCCTTACAGTGGCAAATACCCTGCTTGCATACTGGGAGAAGCAAAACTGGAAAACCAAGATATAGAGTGAAAGAACAGTTCTTGTGTGTAATGTATTGGTAGCACCAGGCCACAGCACTTCAGTAAACACAATCAAAGCAGCACAGCTGGAATTTGTGGCCCACTGTGCTATCAGTTTATGAAGAGCTGCTTCACAGAGACAGTGCCATCTGGGCCAGTTACAGACAACACCTCTTAGGCACGATGGAAATGATTCCAAGTCACTGTGTTCAACACAGTCTTCTATTCAACAAAAGAAAAAAAAAATTCAACATAGTCTTCTTTCGTCTTGCTTTCCCTTTGGTGCCTACAAAACAAGAACCAGTAGCAATGACTTTTTCTTAGACTAAACATATTATAATGCTAGGGTAATTTCCTGTCTACTTAATTCAAGGGATTTGGATGCAAAGATTTATAAGGGAAAAAATCAAAATAATTTTCTGAAAGTTTCAATATAAAAAAGTAAATCTCAGTTTTGGACTTATCTACTCCTTCCCATGTTATATACAAAGTACTCCTCTGGGAATAAGCAGACCCATTTTCACTTCTTTAGTATATTCAGATCACATGGAAGAAATAAAAAGAAAATATGCTGTAATGCCACCAGCACATCATTACAATAAAGCCTATGCAATAAACCAGAATAAAACAGAACTCTAAGGATATTAATATTATTACACTCCTGATGCCCAATCTGCCAACATTTTGCGTCAGCACAACTGATTCATATTTTATGCCTTTTTGTTTGCTTTTCTTCTAGCAAATTCTGCTTGGCAAAATGAAATCATTCAAGGGACCTGTCCTTTGCACTCCCAGCAGGACTGTAATAAGCAGTTAGTCCAGTATAAAACCTATCTCTATTTAAGAAAAACATTAATAGATATAGCCACCAAGTGACACGTAAAGGAACTTATTCTGGAAAAACATCCTATGTTTAAGGTGTCCCATTGGTTGCAAATAACTTACTGAATATTCAGCAGTAAAAATTTCACTGGGCTACATAAAGCTACTTAATGTCCTAGAGGTGAGTTATCCTCTCTGTGGAGAATACTGGGATCTTGTTCATTCCTGTGAGGAATGCTGCAAAAAGAAAAATTAATCCACAGAAGTTGGCCCTTAAGCCCCACCAGGTAGCTGCTCTTGAGGGCTGCTCCTTTTTCACCCTTAGCAGAAGACACAGCAATGACATATGTGGTAGACATGCTCAGTACATGTTCAAATAGGTACCAAAAATCGCAGTGAGTAACTCTGAGCCTTCCTGTTATAAAATTGCTTCAGAAAAGTGCTTCATTCCAGTACTTCTGCTGAAATTCATAGGCACTCACCTGGCAAACATAAAAACAGAACTGCTCAGTAGGGAGCTGTTACCATCTACCTTCAGTGATTGGCTTTATAAAATAATTGCTTCTTTCATTACTCTCCAGGAAAAAACAATAAGCTAAAAAATTATGAACACCTCTGTCTTGCAGTAACTTATATGACAACAAATAAAATCTATTTTTATTATACTGAGTAAGGTTTTGTGTTGTTTAAATCTATAAGCAAACAGGCACAAGGACGGTGTAGGAAAGTGACAGGGGGTAAAATTAGAGAAAAGTGGGAAATTATATTCACATTCCAACAGAAGTTATAACAGTCAGGGAATTCTACAGTGAAATGCAGAGGTTAAATGCAATGCCCCAAACGTCTGTGACACTCCCCACACAATACATGTCAAGGGAGATGAAACAAAGGGTGAAGCTGAATGAAGACACTGTGGTCAGGCTCTGTTGTAATCCCTGCAGGAATAGGAACTTGATGTTCTCGTGTAGGTGATAAACCACATAGCAGCTGTCAGCCAAGGGAGAGAGGAGGAGACGACCTGCTGCTGGACGAACAATTGTTGCAAAATCCCTCTCCTCAGGTGACCTTTGCTCATTATAATGTCATTGTCATAACTAACTCACACCTGCATCCCAAAGCTACCCCCTTCCCAGGTACAATCACCCCTCACTGGGAATGTGATCTTAATTTTATTGGCTGTACATCTGAAAGCCAAGAGAGAGAATTTTACACCTCTAGGCTGCTCAGTGCAGAGTCCCCATGATGGGGTGATGACAGACTGGACGGGCACAGATGTTTCAGCTTTGTTTCCTGAGCCTCTGACAGACCAAACACAGAGGGTTTGAGGAAACCCTCCCTTTCTCATGACACAGGTCTTCTACTAAGAAGAAAAAATTCATTCAAAATAACTTGGAGCAGTTTTAGGACATGCTGATCATTGACTGGGTAACAGAACGACAGAGAAGTAAAATCTCAAAACACACAAATGGATACATTTCTGGAAGCAAACATATACAGAAAGACACTGGTTTATGGTAGTAAGATAGTTTCATCATCAGAACCATTAGATTTAATCTTTCGTTCTGAAATGAATATTCTAGTTGGATATTGGCACAGAGCTGAACCCAATGAAGCATGAAATTACAGGAAGGTATTCTTATACTATTTGCTGCTTAAGTGCATCTGCATGTTTTTCACAGAGAGTACTCAAATCACTTTATAAATACCAAGATGCTATTTTATAGATGGGGACACTGAGATGCTGAATGGTGATGTTTGCTGCACAGGAATAACAAGCAGTTTAGCAACAGAGGTTTCACACCTCCTGGGGCTTAATTCAAACCTCATGAGTGCTACCTCATGAGTCACACTCCCAAGGCATGACTGTGCAAATAACTTCTGTATGTTTTTGTGTCTCTGACAAAACCTCTCTCTAGTAAAGAGACTTCTAGGTCGTCAAACAAAGAGCGTTAAATTCCCTTTGTCGCAATAAGCAAGGGAAATGTTTTTTCAGAGTTCAAGCTAAACAAAAGGAGGTGGTTTTGGGTGGGGTTTTTTGCTTTTATGGCAAGACCATCAAAGCAACTTAACCATGGAAAGAAATAAAAAAGGATTTAAGAAATTAGTTTATTGGAGAGCAAACTGCAACTGTATCCCAAACCTCGAATTTGGTTGCTAGACACCCAGAGAGCTGGGGAAGATGGAGGGAGTCACATTCAGAGTCCTTGCCCAGGGACTCTTTTCACTGATTAATCATTTACTGTAAAATACAGAAATAGCCCCAGGTACACAGAGCAGAATAAAACATTGATTCTAAGTTTTTGAATGTTTTTTGCTTTTGAGCTTTTCTTAATGCCTTTTGAGGTCTGTAAACATATATACAAATAACAGCAAAAGATATAAACAAATAATCTTCTACATCCTAAGACAGAAAAAACCCTACCTAGAATTCTCCCGGCCTAAATCCGTACTTTTCAGAGCTGCATCTATTTTATAATAAACTTCAAAAGGTGGAGTATCTAATGGCATAGCATAATGAAGGAGATATCTTTTTGCTGATTGTTAGTTTGCAGAATAACTCAAAATGGTGGAAGAAACTATGTTTCCTAAGAAAATTTCATGTCAAAAACACGTTAAAGAAGAAGAATGTCTGGAGAGATGGAACTGCTGTGCATGCATAGTGAGTGAGAAGACTTTGGGATTAATTAAAAAATACTAGCTACTTTTACCAGTATGCATTCTCAGACATTGCAAAAATTCACCAGGTATTATGAAGTGCCAGCAGTAACCAAGAACAAACAAAGCAAAAAATTAAAAAAAAAAAAAACAAAAAAAACCAAAAAACCCCTCCCCAAAGCAAACATTTGCATCTAAAAGAAGTGTAAAAGCTCCAAGTATGGGAGAGAATAGACATAAAAGACATAGAACTTTTATATAATGAAATCGACTGAATATCAAATAATTTTTGACCAAAAAAAAAAGGTATCAGTAATGTTTGCAATTGTCATTTTAGTGGAAAAAACTTATTCCGAGAGTGTGAATTTAGGATAGCAATTTCTCTTGCATTATTGGTGATTCACACTATGAAAAAAAAATCTAATACTACTTTTTTTTTTTAAACGTAAATTTCCACCAACTAGAAAATGAATTAATCTCCAATGCCAGGGAAAATCTTCAATCCATTCTATTTCAATCTACAGGTATTCTAATTCCTGCACTTTCCCCTCATTTCTTCATATGAATATATTCATATTAATGATGATGGTATTCACATTCCTCCATCAGCACTTTTACATATTATTTCTAGCTGTTCCATCACCTTTGGTAGAGAACAAGTAAAACATCAGAACAGGCAAAGAAGTCTTTAAAAAATCTTCAATCCAGTACTTTAAAATCTGGGATGTCCCTCTAAAGAGACACTCTACAGCCTGAATGATAAAAAGAGTGAAAAACTTCCCTGAGTAAATTTTTATACTATCCTGAATTTATATTATCAGGATTTTTGGATCAGGAGAATGACTGGCAACTAAAATTTTTAAGATCCATGAATCTGTCCCTAAATCTCTGCACCCTTTAATCTACTCTTCTGTGCATTGTCAGTTACAAAATATAGTATTTATTAATGATTCCTTGTGAGTACAATGTAAAATTCCTATATAAAAGTAAGAAAAGTATCTGCGCAGAAAAAAATTACCTTCTTTTTTAAACTCAGAAAACAATAATTTATCTCTTATGAATCCGAATACTCACTTTTCAAAATATGGTGATGCATTAAAAATTAGCTTAAATTTGTTCCTTTTTTTTTTTTAAGCAGCAGGAGTAGGGAAATTAAGAAAAATAGATTTGTTTACGCTCTTCAGAATGGATACACCACAGAGGAGGGAGAACTGAGGCATGAGACAAAATGACAGATTTTATATACAAATAGCAGCCAGGCAGTAAGATATTCTGTGTTAAACAAATCAAAACAATAAACCTATAGGAAAGTACTATAGCTGTGGGGCACAGGGGTCAATTTATGAATTCCTGAGACCAAACTGAGGAGATAAAGCAGCTTCAAAGACTGTCTGGCACTGTTTTCTCAGTCAGCCTTTTCACAGACAGTCTTCAGTACAAGGCTGCCCATGAAATACAAGTTTTGTCTGGGAGCTGGACACAAAGAGTCTTACTGGTCACTTCCATCTTGAGATATTCTATGATTTATAAAATTATTGCCTTTTTCAGTATCTACTTCAGCAGGCTACCCTGGAGATTTATGACACCAATATCTCTCAATATAATACTTAAATTTACACTCTGGCAAGCCCATTACCATGTAAAGGAAGAAAATCCCAGATTTTATTTCCAGAGGAAGTTCTTAAATCAAAACTACCCTGAGCAGACTTAGATCTCCAGGGTGCAACAGAAGGAAAAAAAGGAATTAAATGAAATGAATTCTTTTAATTAATTCTTTAAATTCTTTGATTAAGCAAGACGACAGGTTCATATCAAGTAATCATTTCCTTGAAGAGCGCTATTCAGCACCAGAATGTCCATGTCCAGCCTGGAGCAGCAGAACACTTGAGCACTGGCAAGAACATCTTCAGTGCTGTTCTCCTACAAATCCCAAGTTGTCCCTTTAAGGGAAGATGCTGCAGCACATGGCAGCCCCGTGCCTCTCACAGCATTGTCCTTGCCTTACTGGGGCATATTTTGCAGCAGTTTAGAGACTGGAGACACAGGCTGAAATAAAAGGCCCGCACATTTGTCTGCTGGAGCAGGCAGGTTTTTGATCTCTAACCAGAATGTATTTGGTAAAAGGAACACACCACAGATGCCCCCTCAAGGCAGCCGAGAATTCCTATCTGCCAATAGCACATAAGGTTTAATCAACATATGAGAAAGAAGGAGAGAAAGCATCTGCTGACCTGCTCTAGCCAAAACACAGACAATTTCATTCTTCTTAAGATGAAGTAACTCAGCAAGCAATCCCCTATTTTATTATGGGGGAAATGCAAGGCAGCCAACCATCCCTAGTAAATCAAACTATCCTGAACTGCCCTCTGAAGTTGCAATCCTCAGGACTGGAGTCTGGGATCTGCCAAATTAAAACACTGAAACATTACTTAAGTAATCACAATTTTATAAATAGGAGAACCATTTCCCCTGTAGCCAAATCTCCATATGTGAGGCAACAAGCAACTGTTTCCATATTTTAAATGTTAGCTCTTCTGTAGACACACCTCATTTAAGATAGTACCTTGTTAACATACCAAGTCTCAAACAGCTGTACTATAAGAATACTGGGTCATATCCTCAGCTCTGTAAATCATTGACTTCAACAGAAATAACTGAGTGCACATCAGCAACAGATCCAGCACACTGTTTATTGCTGGACTTGCATAGATAGAAGTGCTTTGAAAAATATAATGTGCCAGTCATTCATTTCAGGAATGTATTTTCATGATGACTGGTCAAAGTTGGCTTTTCCCTTGCCTTTTCCCTGCTTTACTGGCAGCTATTTTGGGCAATTTTATTTATTTAAAAATGTTTGTCCTCATCCTTCTTATAGGCCCCCTTTGAGGATGGAAAGGCCACGATAAGGACTCTCCAGAGACCTCTTCTAATCTTTCCAGGCTGAGCATGGGACAACCCAAGATACAGCTGGTACCCAGATATGACTGTAAGTCAGTCATCTTACTCCATAAATAGGGAACAGCCTGTTGAACTCTCCAGCATGGCAGTGGGCTGCACACTAGGATCTCCCCACAGCTGGGGAAGCCTCTCAGAATTGCTCCTTGAGGCAGAGAAATTCCATGCAACAGATTTGCAGTGTGAGTAATAACATGTTAAACTTTGAAGTCTTAGTTAGGTGATATAAAGGATAGATTGTAGACATATAATCCTTTAGACACAAACTTTTGGCCAAGTCTCAGACTAAGTCTGGATCCAGATGCACCCAAACTCCCCTCAGAAGGAAGTTTAGGAAGCAAGAGAGTCCTCTCTGAAACTCATGGCTCAGTGGGAGGGTTTATCTGACCCTGGCAGGTTTATCTGACCCTGTCCTCTAGGCAGTAAACCATCAAGTACACGTTGTCATCAGATCTTGTTAGAACCCTGCCACATTTACTATCAAACTTTGTTGAATCACTGTTTTATATCAATTAATAAATTTCTACGTCTCTGTTACAAGAGAAGGCACAGTGTCATCCGTGACATCTGGGTGTAATATTTCAATTACAATGCCTATTTTCAACAGATTACCTCCTGAGCAATTAATTTGCTAAAAATTTTTTGCCCAGCCAGATGGATGCCTTAAAAAAATTTCTTTCAAGCACCTACAATGAAATGTGCTCATGTGAATGTGTGAATCAGGAATAGGTGTAAAAAAATATCACCAAAAAAAGAGACATTGAGTAGAACTTTCATCTAAAAGCTATGGATAAGCACACCTAGTTTTGACATTTAACTCGGTTTCTTTTGGTTAAGCTCTCATGGGGACCTTTCAGCTGGAGCAGATGTTCAGACCAATGGTTTTGACAGTAACTGGTTGGGACAAATAAATGTTGAACCTGAGTTTGGCTAATGCAGAGATATCAGAAACTGTGCGTGAGAAAGAAGATCTGGGAAAGTTTATGTGAAGGTGTTTATGTGTAAAAATAATATAAAAACAACACATGGACAGTTTTACTTCAAAGACTGATGTAAAAAATGAACAGCCAGAATACAGTAGAAAGTTATTTTGTGTCTTCTTTGGTTTTCTTTGGGTTTTATTAAAGTAAAATTAATCTAGGGACAGGGAACAAAACAAAGCATAAGCAATAAGTTCAACACAGAAGTGTTATTCTAAATAAAAGGAGTAGTCTTCCAGAAACCAGCCTTTTACTATTTAGACTGCATAAAATTACAAATAACACTGATTTCCATCCAAGAAGCTTCAAAAAAGAATAAATCAATGTACCTTTTTAAGGCAAGCATTGTTACCTTTATTCTGGTGGAGGACAAAACACTGCACAGCGTGATGAAGGGACTATTCATATGCATTCAGTATTTACATAATATCTGACAAGATGAATTCTATCAGATTTCAATGTGTGCCCAAATTACACAGTCATAAAAATATCTGAAAATACAGCCCCTGTTTGTGGCCTGTTTATGGACACCTTATTTCCTTGCTACACACAAACAAGGCCTCGCTTGAGCACACCCAACATACACCAAAGGTGGATAGAGAAGCAAGCCACACTTGACTCTCCAGGCTTTTCTGTATGCAAGTGATAATATCTTTTAATTCATAACCCAAAACATAGGAAAACACTCCTGGTGTGCAGACACAAAGCTGATTAAAGAGCTAGACTGGCTTACTGGCAATTACCTGTATAAAAAGAAGGTGGTCACAAGGGAGCAGCTTCCTATGAGTTATACTCACCTTTGTACTTGAACTAAATTTGCCAAAAGCACAGAAATCTTTCACAGTTTGTAAGAAGAACTTGCAAGAGTTCAGGGGCTACATTTAAAGAGACAAAAATTATGAATTCACCACCAAGTGTAGACACTTAAAAGCTTAAACGCAATGGACACAGAAGGCTAAATAACCTCAGGAAGTTTGTGGGGAAAAAAGTAATATATAGATATAGATATAGATGATACAGATATATTTTCTCAAATAATAACCCTGAAGTTTAAAAAACAATTCACTGAAGCATGCCAGTTTCTATTGGCCCTATAGAGTTTGTGAAAAAAAGGGCCAGTGGAGTTAAATTGCATATTTCATACAGCAGGCAAACAATGCTAACAGAATATGAACAGTAGACTATTTTGACAGAGAAAACAGAAATAGACAAGAAGAACAAGCATTCAAGTCCCCAAAAGATCATGTATTCATTACTGGTGAAGTAGCCGACTTACTTAAGTTTCCTTAAGCTGAGTAATAGAATTCATACTGAGACTAAATCTGAACTCTCGCAGCCTGACTGCAGAACTACCATGAGGTGATGGGAATGACAGATTCTGATTACATGACATCACATCTTACAAGAAAAGGGAAAAAAAGGGTTTGAAAATTAGGCCAAAATGTTCCCACTTGTGTGCCTTAGGTTGTCACCAGCAGAAATCTGCACTTTGGCACCTAAGTCCAAGTCCAAGCTTTATTTCATCACTCACAGCTATTAAAAAAAAGCCTTTGATGTGAGACCGATAGAAGATTCACTGCCTCTATAAATCTCAACATTTTTATTTGCACACCTATGTGGATACAAAAATATTGTTAGCAAGAAATTTTCCTGCTGCTTTCTAGGCCCATGAGTTACTTTTCTCTCTTACAGAAGATAGTAGTAGAGTTCTATAAACTATGAACACCTGCGACCTTGCAAAGCCTTGTTTATGGTACAGTAGGAAAATATTTTGACAATGGATGTTTTAGGATTTTAGCCAATCCACCCAGGGGGTGGCTGGTCCTTTGTCCAATTAGTCTATGAAGAAAAGAGTCTATAAAAGAGTTTGTAAAATAATTAAATAAATCAATCTTGCTGCACAATTCCTGCCTGCTGGATCTCTCTCCTCCTCCCTAACACTGTGGGATGCAGTGATACAACTATTTTCAGTATAAAACCTTAATGAAAAAAAAGCTCCTGAAAAAAGGAAAGTGCAGTTGTCCTCACTCAAGTTTGTCCCCAAACATATGATGCAGTTAAAAACATAAAAAACCCCCATGCATGAAGGTATTTTGTAGTACTTAAGAAAGTGCTTTAGAGACAAATACGGAAGTCAAGTCACACCTCTAGGTGAAAAATCACACTGAATTAATTAAATTTCAAATGTCAATAGATAGACAAGTAGAATATATAGGCAATTAAGGATTAAAATAGTTCAAATATTTCAAGACACATCATAATGCATGAGATATAAAATAACCTCTTAGTTATCCATCACACAGATGGAGTTTTCTTGCTGGAAGAGTTAAAAGTACAGTAAGAATCAACCAAAATATATCACTCCAGATAAAATCCATTTTTCAATAACAAAAAAGCGCTTAGCTAAATAGGGATTCATCTAGATATACACTGATATTTTCTTAATATCGAATAAAACATTGGATATCTCCATATGAGAAAGATTATACATTTTATTTCAAAGTGTTGTGTCTATGTACAGATCCCTGCTGGTCACAGCAGAGAAGTTTCCAGCTTCCACACATGCTTCCTTTCCGCTTTGAATAAATCACAAGCACAGTTAACTTTTACAGGATTACTTCTCTATGCATTGTGTATTATTAGATGCAGAAGCAGTGACATCTCTTCTCTTAGGGTACTTTTGGTTGCACAGGAAAGAGGAAACAAGAGAAGATCTTTTTGACTGGTTTTGCATTCCAAGGAGGTTTAGATACCTATCTATTCAAATAGGCAGGTGTTTAGCCAACCTTGCCCTAAGAATGGCTGGTACATCTCCCTACAGTAATCAGAATGCAGAGTTTAGCACTCATTTGCAAGGAACATAATTAATACAGTAAAAATCTTTGTTTAAACATTGCCTTGGCTGAGCATGTTCAAAATTAATGTCACATTGAATTCTTGCAGTTGATGCTTTCATTTACATTTGATATGGGACTCAGATCCCTTGTAAGAATTTTGGAAAGCAGTGTGTGCATCTTTATTTTTTAAAAAAGCTCTTAGTGTTCAAGGGTGTTTTCCACCAAGTTTCAGACTTGGCAGGCAGTTGCAGGCCTCTCAGTGATTTTCATTTCAACATTTGATTTATTAAAAGTACCCTAGATATAGTTTAATTTACTTGCAAATTTTTATTATTTCTTTTCACCTGCCTTTAAATGGAAAACCTGTGCCCTTGAAAATTGTTTATTTCCACAGCAGCATCTGCAAATATCTGTGTAATGTCTGTTGAAATTCTATTCTATAATTTCTTGCAGCAGGTTTTCTTCAGGAACCACAGCTGATATGCTTGTAACTTCTTTAGTAGCTGATTTAAAGGAGTAATTTTTCTTTGCATGTCCCAGCTCTGGATAAAGAAAAACACCAGTGTCACTAAGTTTTCCTAGATCAATTTCATTGTGTATTTTTCGATAAAGTGGGAGAGAACAATTGTAAAAAGAAGGTAGCTTGAGTTGAGTCTCTGGTACATGTTATTTGTGTAGCAGAGACATGCATCATCACAAAGCATTTCTTAATTTACAGTACTTGAAATTCTCTGGTATATTTAATCCACAATCATAAGGATCTTGCAACCAAGTGTTGCAGTGGGGATCCTGCAACATGCATATACCAAACCAGGAGTCCCATGGAAAGGAAATATATACGGACAGACAGATTCTTGGTAGCTGTTTTAGAGAGATGTTTATTTCTCCAGCGCATGGCCGGAGCTCTGCCGAGGAACTGTTCCAGTCACGGGACCAAGGGTCCTTCTGCCCGCGCAGGGAACACAAACCAACCAATGGGAACGAGGCTGAGCAGGGGCAGGGAAACCCCGTGTCTGTGCCCTCAGGGCCCCTCTCCCAGGGCTACACGGCAGGGGAGGGACCCCAACACCTCACCCGTTTTATTTTAATAAAAGGAAAATGAAAACAACTGGATAAACATAACAAGAACAGTTTCAAAACAAAACAAGCCACCCTCCTGAGTCTTT
>NW_008240042.1:4824514-4843618 GCF_000691975.1 Corvus brachyrhynchos
CTGCAACACGCATATATCAAACCAGGAGTCCCGTGGAAAGGAAATATATATGGACAGACAGATTCTTGATAGCTGTTTCAGAGATGTTTATTTCTCCAGCCGCATGGCCGGAGCTCTGCCCAGGAACTGTTCCAGTCACGGGACCAAGGGTCCTTCTGCCCGCGCAGGGAACACAAACCAACCAATGGGAACGAGGCTGAGCAGGGGCAGGGAAGCCCCGTGTCTGTGCCCTCAGGGCCCCTCTCCCAGGGCTACATGGCGGGGGAGGAGACCCCAACAACCAAGAATCAGTTAAGCCAGCCTAACAAGAGTTCAGGATTTTGGATGATGAAGTCCTCATGAGATCACACCTTTCTAGATTTACTCAAAATACTAGCTTCTCCTGTCTCGGAACACAACTTGAACGCAAAACTCTCTGGCATGTTCAGATCCATGTCATTTAGCAGCTTCCTAAAAGGAAGGTTTCATGAGTAACTTGGAACAGTGATTCATTCCTGCAATGCACAATAAAATTACTTCAGCGACTACTGGAAATGTAAATTTCAGATTCTGTTTTCTTGTGGTCTTGGTAATTTGGGTAGTCAAAATTTAAAGTTAAAAAATGCTCATTCTTCAAGCTATGCCTTTTGAATGATAAGTACTATAACTGGATGGAAAACCTCTTAACCTGTATGTTGTAAAGTTCACAATATTTGGTGTCTACAAGCTTCCATATAAATTTATTTTCTGTCTGCATTTGTACATACATGCAAGTTAGGCTATGACAAACAAGATGAATTATATCTAATGAAAAGTAGCTTGGACTGAAAGTTATGCTCCAAATGTTTTCCATATGAAAATACTTACCAAGAAAACTTACGTTTCATGACATATACCTTAAATTAAATCCAAAATATAGTATAAGAAATCGCTCTGATAACTTCAGCTAAGAAATAACTTCTTAATGATTTTTCATATGTAACATCAGGAAGTATTATAAAATACATTTTTTGTAGATGTTACTGATTTGCCACATTTTTTTAAATTGCTGATTAAAAAAAATATTCTAATTTACTAATTTGCAGGTTAGTGGTACTCTGAGTTTAAAACACATTTTTAAGAGAATTAATTCTGATTAATAAATTAAATAAATTTCTGTCAAATGATTAATCTCTTGATTATTTTAATTAGAATTTGCCAAATGTACATTATTTCTACTACTAGAGTAGGCAATAAATTATATATGCACTTAGTTTTATATGGCTTACAGGCTTGACAAATTGCTTATTCAGAATGACTAACTAATCTATCACATTTTTAGCAAAGAGTACAAAGTGTAAAAAGAATCCTAACAAATTTACTAAACACTGTCTATGTGCAGAATGAAATTAAACAAATTAAATTAAACTTTCATTTGCACACATGGTTGAGCAGGAGAATGTTCTCAGGTACTAGAAGTCAACAATTAAATGCAATGAGCCTAATAACTAATTGTTTCCACCTTCTAGAAATTTCTGCATTTTCAAGTAATTACCAACACAAGCTCTTTTTGCTTTTCTGGGACACTTGTTCACTAAAAGCAGCACAAAGGACAGAAGTTACTCCACCCTAAGCCTACAGTGCAGGACTGTTTTAAGGTTTTTGGAGAAAATGAATTTATAATTTCCTGAAAATGAAGCACAAACGCTGTAAAGTTAACTCATTCAGTGCCTGCTCTGGTGGGGGTGGGGGGGCAATGCCATCCTGCTAGAACATGATGGCCTTTAGGCCACTGAGCAAGCCAGGCTTAGTGGGCTCTAAACTCACACTACACCAGGTGCACATTGAAACACCAACTCAGTGTCTGCCAGCAGTCACTGATACCACATCTTCTAAGAAACTTCCAGAGTTTTTCCTCTCCCTATTTCCTTTTCCAATGCACAGCCCAAACTTAGTTGAGCTCTTCTTTCTGGGGGTCTGACTGTGTAGCCATGTTGATGAGAAAAGAAGGATTTGGATATGCTCTAACTCACAACTAAACCTGGGTTTTTTTACAGCTTGTGGATCTCCTAATGGCATTCTCAGAAACCTGGTGAAAAGTGTTCTACAGCCAAGTCATCTGTACAGCAGGGGAAGCAGAAAACTTCTGCAGTATTTAATTCTCACCCAAAGGCCTGGGTTCACATTTCCTGTGGGGTCCATGCATGAATACCCACCTATGCAAACTGATTCTGCAAGGGAAATTAAAAATGCCCCTTCACCACAGACGTTTTTTCCTTTGTGCCACCACTGGATGGGAATTATCCTTCAAAACATACCATATTGTAACTATATGGTAACAAAAATCATTCTTAAAAAGAGAACCTTGCTGGTGCAATAATGTGTGCATACAGAACTGTGGTCAGGTAGGAGAAAAGTTCTCAGAGACTGCTCTTTTGCAGCTTACCCCAGCCTGGCTTTAAACAAGCCTATTTTGTATTACAATGCTTTGGTTAGTTTCTAACAGTTCTAGAAGTCTGAAACAAAGAGAAGGCCTGCTCTTCTGTTCAAGGCAGCTAAGGCAGTTTAGTGCTAGCAAAAACACAATCAGGGATCAGTTGTTCTTGTAAAAAAAAAAAAAAAAAGTCTTTTGAACCTCAATCAAAACTTGCAGTTTGGTGTCTGTCTATGGTTGTGGACTAAAATGTGTAAAGATTTTTATTTAGCTATAAACATCTTGTTGAAACTAAACCAATATTGACACCTTTTATTATAGAGATTTCTTAAAATCAGAAGTGAGGGTGAAGACATTTATGTGTTTCATCTCCCATGTTAGCACCTCCTTTGTTGTGCAGCTTCAATAATTTAAGTCTTTGAGGAAGGCAGCAATTCAATCCCTGCAAAGCCTGTAAGCTGTGAGCCCCAGATCCCAGGCTAAAGAATAAAGGACCATGACACAACTGTCATCGCTGGAGTCTATGGCATTTTCAATCTTGTAAGAGTCTGCCTAATAGCTGTTTGCTTCATTGTCTCAGAGCTATAATTTGGCCAAGCATATGAGTGCAATTTTGACATCCACCCCTTAAAAACCCATTATCTCTTTGCAACAGTGTACAAAACACTCAAAGAGTCAAAGCAGGGGGAAAATCAATAACAGCCCTATAATGATATTATTCCAAGCATCTATATTAAGTCTGCACATGTCCTTTTCCATCCTCAGTTTGCTATCAGCTGTTATCAACAGCCTGCTGAATACAACAGGAAGTGGGAGAGTAAAAATGATAAATGCATACAGCTTTCTCTGTAAGCAGGCAATATCGTGAGCATACTGATGGAATAACACTGAGATCAGCAGGCCTCTCTATTGCTGAAGATTTTCTTGCCTGTTTTCAGCACAAGAACTGATGGCAGTGAGTGTTTTCTACACTCTGTAACAGCAGTCCATCACAGTATGTATTTATGTAACTAGAAAAATGTATGTATATATGTAACTAGAAATAAAAAAGCTGAAAGCGTTCAGCAAGTTTTGAAACTTGCTTGTAGCTTTGTGGGAAATAGGTTGATGAAACAGTTCAGAACTGAAATAAGCTTTGTGTAAAAAAAGAAAGTATAATTGCACAGTTTTAAGGGCAGAAATCCTGTTTTAATGACAGGCACAGAACCTGAAGTTACAAGAGGAAACTTCAGTTCTGTGCTTATTCTTTTTTATGTCTAGAGATATACAGCTGTTGACATGGTTTGACCAAAATTTTAGGAAAAGCACTCACAAGCTAATTGCCAGGATTGTCCAGATATCTGCCTTTTACAGAAACAATTTAATTTCTTTTTATTTGCGCACCTCAACAGTGTCTTAGCTATTGAAGCTTCTCTATTTAGAGGACATGGTCTTTTAGACTAAAACTTTTCCTCTCACAACTAACAAGGGAGCCATTTCTTAAGCATTATCTTTGTACTCCCGCCAATCTTCAACCTTCAGCAAGAGCTTCAGTATTCACCTCCCCAAAGTGCCTTTCCCCAGTGTCTTCCTCTAAAGCTTGATGATAGAAAGAACAGCTTTCTTGTTAGCAGCTCAGTCATCAATTGCCAGAGTTCAACCACATTTCTGCTACCTCACTTCTTTCTTCTTATTTTCTTTCCTAGGCACAAGCTTCTGCAGCACCTGGATGCCTCCTTACAGCTTAGGCTCCCCCCTGCTCATCATTAGTGGGCTCCCATGTTCAGACAGCTCTCTTAAATCTTTGCTGTGCAAAAGCACCACAATTATCCTTCCCATTGCATTTCTCTTCTCAGCCTTTGGCTCCCCTCTGCCACTTCTTTTCTCTTTTTTATCTTTACTTCCCTTGTCCATTGATGTCCTGCATTTCTTGACCCATTTCTGATGCACAGAAACTGCATATTCCCCTCTTAAGATCCCTGTTTTGTGAAAATAAATTAATATGCATAGAGTTGGATGACTGATACATTTGAATCTAATAAAGGCATTTAAACAAGGGGCAGAAGGGTAAGAAGAAATTGCTTGCTAGTGTCAATTTTTTGAACTGCTGTCTCCATGGAAAAGAGGAAAGGCTCCAGCACAGTGATTTTATTGTCCAAAAGTATTTTATGTTTTACTGTCCTTAGAAGATGGATTTAAGATACGTTCTGTTGCACAGTGCAATGTATTATCAGTATGTACCCCTTTTGCTAGGGAGAGTGATATTCTGTTATATTCCACTGGTGAATATGCATTAAAATTTTCCTTTTCCTGGATTGCACAGGCCATGACCTGGAAATCCTAATTCTTTTGTTTATGCAGTTAAATACCATCCATGTTGTCTGGAAATTCCCAATTCAGTCCTTGGGGTTTTGGCCATCTTTTCACTCTCACACAGTTCACCCAACCTGTGCATGATTCCTTGTATAAAGACAGCAATGTTCATAAGGTGCTGTGGTATTATTTGTCAGACCAATTGGCACATACACAAAACACAGATCATCTTTCAGGGAAAGTCTTTAAATTTTATCTTAAATTTTATCTTCAACTTTATTTTTCACAATTTGTCTCAAGTAGGATATCCTTTCAGATGCTGTCTTAGTTATATCTTTAGAACATCCTGTCTGCCCTACTTGTACCACACCAAACACAAATCTTCATGTCCAGAGGAGTATGGACAGGATAAAAACCCCTACTGTTTAAAGTGAAAGTGCATTTTTTTCATGCTTATGTTCAAAGAAGAAGAAAGCACCAGCTGGAAAACAAAATTTTGCTAAGCCAGCTTGAAACATTTGTACTTTGTTCTTTGAAAGTATGCTGTCTTGGAAACACTGACTTAAGGGATATAGGAAGGAAAGAAAAGACTGTTGGAAACTAGATGAGAGAAAAGATGTAAATACCAGTAATTTATAGACGTGTTTAGTTTGGTCAGCTAGCTTGGATCCAAAATTTCTGCATGAGAGTTACTGCATTGAGGGCCTATGGTTCTCTGAAATCTGAATATGGAAAGGAGAAGGTTCACTGCTCCATAAAATTGCTATTGCCTCAAAACTGAGTGTCTCTTCGTGTGGCATAAACGTGAGAGTAGGCAGGAAGGATCAGCTTCTGGGGGCAAAAACCTGTTCTGAGTCCAAGCAGGTTTGAGTCTGGTCCCCTACTGCCATACTTTTGAATATTGCCATCCAGAGGTTATCAGTCAGTCCTCCAGTTGGTTTTACTTTGGTACTGTTGTGACATCTGCATATCTCCCAGACTTTCATGTTCTGCTCTGTGATGCAGGAAAGAACAATCTCTGATCAGGACACAGCTCCTAGCAGCACAGGCAGGTTTAAGTGACTTCCCAAAGATCAAGCAGCTCTGTGGCAGAATAGGGATAGTTACAACTGGAGCTTTCCAGAAGAGAAAGCAGAAAACTGTGATCCCTGCTTGTAGCATTTTGAGGCATTTCCATGTCGCCTAGGGTAATTGCTTCAGGAATTCTGTAACCCTAGAACCTCATAAAAACTCTCCAGTCAATTAGTATCAAATGGTCCCTCCTCAGGATTCAGCACCAGATGCCAGTATATACTCTCTGAAACATAAAATTGCTTGAAAATATTTGGATTTTTTTCATTGATGAAACAGGATCTGCCTAATAAAAGTCATCAGAGTACCAGTGGGGAATACATTGTTAGGGGAGACTGGATCATGAGACCCTTTCACAAAAGACTCCTTATCCTTTCAAAAACCATATTGAATTAATACTCACTATTTCAGAAATGCTCAGTAGCAAGCAACCTTTGTCCTTGACTCTATATAACAGGGAGCTCATCACTGCAGAGAACTTGCTGGCCATCATCCGGGGAAACAGAACTCTGAAAATCTATTTAAATATTTGGTGTGTTGTTTGTTGGTCAGTTTTTCTGTTCATAAAGAAATTCAGGATAATTGTTGCTTTTTCATAACTGTGCAAATGAAATAACTCACTTGAGATGTTTTTTTAGTTTAACACATATATGATTCCCTTGCCCACTGTGCCCTCCTTCAAAAACTTCTAGTCCCTAAGGAAATGCTGTGTTGCAGTGGCAAAAGAGGTGTGAAAAGTACACTATCTCCAATGAAACATTTGATTTTGAAGTATATTTAAAACTGCAAAATCCCTCTTGAAATGGAATTATGACCTTTTTGAAGCAGTGGTGGATTGGAGAGATTCAGCTAAAAATTAAATTACCCACCATAAAGCAATCTTTCTGCTGAATGCATGGCTTAAAGCGACTCTGAAAGAGCGTAACAAAGAAATAAACACATCTCTTGCTTCAGAAGCAGGTGATTTAAAGCCTGTTTTGCTCCTTCAAAGCTCAGCTGTGTGTAGAGTTGAACAGGCCTACAATGTGTGGAGGGAGCATCCTTGAGATCTATCAAGTCTTAAAGAGAGCCAGGGAGATCACTGGCATTTCAGAAATGAGCACACCCTTTCTAAGCAGAGGCTTCAAAGAGGACAAGACAGAAAGTTTTCTCTTGACATATTCAACTGCTAAAAGAAACTGTATTTCTTATTGATTTTCCTCAACTCCATGTGGCTTACAGCTCAAACCTTGTGCATACAGGCTATTTCAAAAGCAATAATTAAAAATAATATTCCCCTGGAGTGTAAGAGTGCTTTTTAAAGTATTGTAGTTATTTATTTCTTTGTTCTATATTTACTTTGTTCTTTGTCGGATTTTGCTTTCTGTGATGTCTTTTACCATTTTATCAGCTCTTGCCTTGCTGTAATTTTGCACTTTTTCCAAAATTTGGATGAACATTTGTTGGAATGTTTGAACATTTGTTGGATGTTTGAATCTTCTCAAGTCCTGTTCCTGCACTCCTGTATTTAGTGGCACTTTGAGTTTCATCCGAACTCTGAAAACAATGTTCTGTTTTTCATGGCTGTGACTGGTGGAAGAAGGTTCAGAAGAGATGGCCAAGGGAGATGTGCCCGTGAAACTCAGCTCACTGAAAGAATGTGACTGCCCTGACTTACCCAGGCTGCAAGCAGGGAGTCAGTTTGTGGCTCCACACAACACCGAGTATAAAATCAGACCAAAAAAAAGCTTGGAAAAGAGCAATGGCTTCAACCCACATATGCACAGCATCATAAAGATGGACAGTTGGAATCACAATGATATTGGGATTAAACTGTGTATTGTGATTGCTATGTATTTTTCTAAGTGTAACTTACATTAATTTTGTTTTATGCAATATGTTCTAACTTGAAATAAGTTAATGTGGTATTAAACATTACACCCTCCATGTATGAAATGCCTAAAAGGAGCTGGTCATAGGTATTGAAATCTAAAGATGAATCTGAATAAACAGCTGACAAAAACCCCAAAGGGTTTAAAAACAGTTCGAAGGAGTTAAAGCCTTGAAGAAACAGATTTTCAAATCCTTTGTTTAAGATTTTATGGTAATGAAGTTAAAAATTTACACAATTATTAATTTAATAATAACATAATTTTTTGAGGTATGAATGATAGTCCTGGGAAATAATCTTATTCCTGGTGGAGGTTGACTTATAGACATGTCATTCCCCCCCACCATCTGAAGCAAACTGGACAACAGTACATGTCACTTTTTTAATTGATTCTAAGTTATATTATATTTTCAGAAGCACTCATCACCCCCTTTATGCCTACTAAATTTTATATATTATGTGATTAATAATGATTATAGTCTATATTGCATTATTAATATATAATACCTTATTATATTTTAATATATTACATTTTTATATAATCAGAGTATTATTGCTTAAATAACAGATGACACTGTAACTTCAGGCATAAATATATTTAGCTAATTTAAGCTGTTTATTTTATTCCTTGGATAACTAGAGTAATCTCGACAGATCTAGGCAGAAATTTTTGTGTTCAGGGTCTGAAGCAAGTTCTTAAGCAAATGCCACCACATTTCAAAAAAAGTAATTTATGGGAAAAATGTCTCTGCATGGCCTAGAGTTATTGTTTATTAGTTTGATTTCTTGCCAAGTAACGGGGCATAATTAAAGTAAGTTCTAACTTCTTGTATGGGAGGGGGAGAGTTTGTGAACTTTGGACTTGATTTGTTTATCACAGGCCTGATAATTAATTCAATATCTAATGTAGGTCTTCTAAAAAAAAAAATAGTTAAAAAAAAAGCTCAAAGTCTGTTAGACAGTCGAACAAGGTCCTCAGCATCATTCCACTGAAGTCAATGCAGAGGAGCATCAAAGAGGATTTGCTATCTGTGACTGAGTTTTCACGTAAATTACCACCTCTGTAACTAGCAGCATATACTGCTCAGGGCTTTTTTGCTTACTCGATTATTTATAACAATTAAATAGAATGAAACTAGAGTACTTTTGTATTGTTTTGAGAGTGGAACATGGCCTCATTCTGCCAAGACCTTTGACTTAGCATTGGTCCAAATTAATTTTGTGGTGTGACTAAAATTGATTTCTAGAAAAGAACATGAAAGAGGTTAAGAAAGGTGACTCTGACTCCTCAAAATTCTAGTTTTTGAGACAGCATCCCTGACATCTGGACAGTGTTCACTGGCTATTCCTGTCACTGCTGCCAGCTACTTGCAAATATATCCTGACACAGAGAAACTGTGATAAGAAAGAACCATGCACACATCTCTTGCCAATATGGTCGCCCAAGGGAGTTAGGCTGCCTAAACATTTGTGAAAGCAGGGCTTTATGTTGCTGACCATTTGTGAATGGTCATGCCTTAAAAGAAAATAAAAGGAAACCAAAGCTTGTCATTATAGTCTACTTTCTGCCTTGTCTATTTATCTGTAAGACAAAACAAACAACATTAAACCTGAGAACTTGTCTAGTTTAATTTAAGAAAATCAAATACTCAGCACTGCTTTTAGTAAGTAGGTCAGAAAATTCCCCGGGGCATCCAACATGCATTTTGTGAGTTGTTAGGCAAATGAACTTAAAAAAAGGGACACAGGAGATTTTAGCATTTACATCATGATCTCTTCTTGGGATTAAAATGAAACAAAAGAAGCTGTAAGAGTCTTACTACTATCCTGGCTCAATATTCCTCTTCCATGATGTGAAAGGGTGTCTCAGAAATCTTGGGCTTTGTAAGCTTAGGTGTAATACCAGTGTACATTTATTAAAGCTTTGGCTCTGTCACACCTCACCCCAAGTGACGAAGACTTTGGATATTCGCAGCCCATTTGAAAAGTGATTGAGCTCAGCTTTCACACCCAAAGCATAAGGAGAGCTTGCGTTCCTCCAGATTCTCCTGGGTTGTTTGTTCAGGAGACAGGCTATAAATCCTCGGGCTTCCATATCCCAAAACAGGACTCATCAGTCAAACTTCTCAGTCTCTCATCGATTATAGTGTTACCACTGGCTGGTAGATACACGGGGTTTGATGCTTTTTCCAGCAGCTGGCTTAAACTGATCTCCCTTCTTACTCCAAAACAGGTTATTGGAAAGTGAGGTGAATTTCAAACTATGACCGTCCCCTCAATATGTTCCTTCTGATTTGCATGGTCTTTGGGGTGATCCAAACCAAGTCCAGCTCTCTTTGGATTTGGGTGTTGTTGGAAGCTGTGAATTTTCACCAGGAAGCAGGACTGCTGAGGGAAAGGGTGTGCAGAGCTAAGCAAAAAAACAAAAACAAAAACAAAAACAAAGCTTTCCTACTCTGTAAAGATATGTAATATAGCTCTTTTTGCTGACCTGCAAATTTCAGTTTTGGTGGTGGGCTTTTCGGGTAAGAAAACACCCTTTCCCCATGATTTTTCATAGCATTTATATACTTGTGGCTCCTATTTCTCTTTGAATTTTTATTTTGACTTCATGGACAGTCCATCCTGACCTAACTGGACTGAGACCTACAGCTTAATCACTGGAATGAATTGAGCAATTCATCATCACCAAAAATCTAACTTTTTTTTGGTAAGTGTGTTATCAATAACCAAGCTTCAGTTCTCCTAGCTGTATTTGGTATTAAGCATAATTCAATAAACAGTTTTTATGGATAATTCTGGTTTTATTATAGGTGACCCCCAAGCACTTCCTAGTGAATATTCAATAACTGGAAGCAAAGATGTTTTGCAGGGGGTACTCAGAGAATATGTCTTTCTGAGCAAATGAGTGCAGTTCTTGAAGTTGGTTTTCAGTGTGTCTACTCCTTTTCACTTTCTTTTCTTGTGGATGCACAAGACTTAAATGTCATATCCTTTCCCAACCACATGACATCAATATCTACTGATGTCAGCTATTTACTAGACTTGTTCTACCAGCATTCTTACTTTCTGGCCATCTAGAATGATGCATACAAACACAATTTAAAGTTCTCCAGGATTTTTAGGCATCCACAGTTCCTTCTGCACCATTTCATAGGTCCGCAACAGAATAGGATGTCAATAATTACCCCACCATACCGCCAGTAATAAACCATCTGTGTGATGGATTAGAAATTCATTACATGGTTCCTTAAAATTAAGTAAAGCTACTTCTAATGGAACTTTATCTCATCAAACCTGTGGAGAACTGTTGCCCTAATAAACCAGATCAATTGAAGTTCTGGTCTCTAGCATGGAACTCCCTCCTCAGCGTTATAATAGGTAGGTTTGCACTGTCATTCATTAGCTCTATTGTCATTGACTTGCTAATTGAACCCTTTGCCAAGTGGGAATAATCTAGTACCTAACCCATAAAATACTAAATGTTCAGGAAGACAATAGGATAAAATACATTTTGTCTCAGTAATGAAGCTGTAATTAGGCACATTACAATTCCATATCTATTCATAATAAGGACATATAACTACAAGCAAGCAGGGAAATATACCAACTTTAATTTCCAGACAAGTGTTATCAACCAGACATTTTTAAGGATGTACACAGAAAGCAGAAAGACATTTTGTAAGAATACAACTTGGGTCATTGCTGTGCCCTTCCACCTCTTTCATGTTTACTTCCAGAATTTGGCTTTCAGAGGAAAAAAAGGTATCCTTTTTTTTTAGGGTAGAGATTCAATCCTGTTTGTAATATGCTTTTGAGACACTTGGAGAAAAGCCAGCTTATAAATGCTAAGTATTCTTATTTGTTTTCTTCGTTATTATAATATTTTCCCATCACTTTAGAAAACCAGACACCTTTCCCCTCTGAAACAAAAGCTTCCACATTAAATTTATCTACTCTACAGTTAAAAAGCATCTAACATTCCGGGAAGAAAAGAATAGAAAAGTCACAGCATAGAATACAATCTCTTCTTTGTGAAAATTTCTGTCATATTTTATCTGCATCCTACATCTACATATGAATGGACAAGTATTCATCGTGAAACCATTAGGCCTTCACAGGATGAAAGGAAATATAAATAGTTTGAGAAATGAATACAAATACACATGCGATATGTGTGCTTTTTTCCAGCATGATGTATGGTATTTTTCTGCTCTGCATTAGACCAAAATATGAGCACATTAAGGTCTTAAAGAGTTGGAAGTGTTCAAAAAAATCCTGATTGGAACCAGAACCAGATCAGAAATTCGAGCAGGCTTTGAGCTACTGTACCTTAACTCCAGCCAAACTCAATGAGCCCTTTGTGAGATCATTTAAAGTGCACGTGTAAATCCCTGCTTGCCCAAGGCAGTCCTAAGTAGCCAGAATTATAGATCCCCTATCTGCTTATCATCTCACCCAGACCAATTCTTTAGCCCTCTCTTAAAGAAAAAAAAAAAAATTTTTCTTATCCCAGACCTTCAGAGCATGATTTAACAAGTGTCTCCCCTTCTTCAAGCTGTATCCCCATAGTCATACCATAGTTGCTATGCAGAAGTGGTTCTATCAAAATATCAGCACCTCATCTCATCTAAAAAATGACATCAGTCTTGTTCTGAACTCTAAACAAAGTGTGTCAAAACTGCCAAAAAATTTAGGTTAGTTCTTCTGTTAGAAAAGCCTTTTTAAAGTGTTTATATTGGTGGACAGGTGTGGGGAATTCAGGTGAATGAGAATCCCACCCTTTAATTTCTGTTACATTTGTGTCCATTGCTCTGGTCAAATGGTCACAGTCCTACTGATCTAAATGGATAAACAGCAGTTTATTTTACCTTAGAGATTTTATTTCCCATATTTGAATATGGAACACACAGGAAGCAATCTACCACCTACTAGGAAAAACTAGTTCAGAGACAGTCATCCACAACACCGGCAAAATGTAAGAAATGTGAAGATTATTCTCTGAAATATACTTCCAGGTGTATGAAACCAAGATTCACTTTTTACAGCTTAAAGTTTTAGCTACCTACAGTAATGTGTCGTGATCTTACAAAAGAATTCATGGCAGTGGTAATTTCTGGTGCTTGTATTAAGATTTTGAAATTATTACTTTATAATTAAAAAATATTAAATATTAAAAAGTATTAAAAAGTATTAAGTGTTAAAAATATATTTCTTAAGGTGCATTTGAAATATGACCTTGGAATTAACTTGACCTTTAGTGTAAACAAGCTGAATTTTCTGGCTGCAAAGTGCTTGTCTGCTCTTGACCCACACTTTATGCTCTTCCTACACTTACTTTTTCTATGGGAAGCAATACATCTATGAGATAATGACCAAGAAATCAAAGCTCCTTGGGTTTGGTTTTCTCAAGTCTGCAGCACTGAAAATATAAACTGAAACCCCTTTTTCAGGGTGATCCTGTGCAACCTACTCTAGGTGAACTGGCTTTAGCAGGGGGTTGTACCAGATATGTCCAGAGATCCCCTCCAACTCCAACTCCAACTGTTTTGGGCAGACTGATTCTGTCTTAAAAGGCTCATGTTAGGACTTGAATCCTGTCTGAAGAGCCTCACTTGGGACTTTCACAGACACTCTCTTCCCCCAGACCTGTGACGTCTGTATAAGTACAGTTCCTGGACTCTAAGCCTGGTCTGAGTTTTGCTGTAGGTGGCTCTACGCCTGCTCTCGCTCTCTACCAAGCATGGCTTGCTCCCTACTCTTTCTGAGATGTTTTCAGAGCAGCTTTTTCACCTCGTATTTTCCCAAAGGTTACTGCATGTTACTGTCCTTGACTCTGCATAGAAGTATGTTGTTGTGTCTTTGCCACTGAGGCAACTACACCAGCATGTCAGGTCTCCTAGCTTGCCTTGCTTGGTGGAGCAAGCAGAGACCTCCAATGACAGCTACTAGGTTATCTTGTATTAGTAAATGCAGCAGGCAAAGGCAAAAAGATGTATTTTTAAGCTAGGGGGTTCTTGCAGTATTTCATATTAGCAGCTCTCTTAATGATAATGGTGTTTAATTTTAGGTCAGCATAATCTCACTGGATCAGCCTGTGAACCACCTGCTCCCTTTTAGCAGCTGAAACAGGTTGAAAGCATTTCTAAAATTTCTGTTTGGTGGTAGATTTACTCATTAACTACTCTGCTCTCATGTTTCATGTTGTAGATGCAAGATTACTTTTGTAGAATTTCTGTCTCAATATTTGAGTGAGGTTTCCAATTAACAAAGAACTTTTTCCCTGAATGGGCTCTCTAGAAAGGAGAAAGCTCTCCAGATTTAGAAAAGCAACAACTGTGTCTTGGTGAAGAAAAACTTGCAGCATAACCTGGAATGTGTTTCTTGTGCTAGATAGGTAGTCATTGGTATCTTAAGAGTAACATCTTTTTTTGTTCACTCTGTTTAAAAGCTCTGCAAAACTCAGGACTTAACTCTGCACTTCATTAATTTTATGGCATTAAAAGCCCTTGCTTGATTTGACATCTTGCTACTCTTTCACTATCTCAGGGGTCACAGCAGCTACAAAGCTGTCCTCATGTCTTTTCTGCATTTCTTTCTGATTTTGCTCCGACCGATCAACAAGGCAATTTTAAAAGGATTGTACTGAATGGTGTTGTCCTTTCAGCTTCAAGAAGGGTGACTGCATGGTGTAAAAGCACATTATAAAGTTATGAGACTTGGTTTGAAAACAGATGAGGGAGGGAAGCAAGGTAATGTAAGTAAAATCATAAAATGAATTTTATGTATCATTAATTCTGATAACTGATTTTATTACTTTAGAAAATTATTATGGCAATCTGCTACAAAATACTTAATCTAATTTAAATTTCAGAACAAATTTTTTTGGCAAATCACTGTAAGCAATATTTTTAATCAATAGAGTGAAGCTAATTTAGACTTCAAATGCTTCAAAAATTATGAGTTTGCTAAGATAAGCTTTTTTCTACTTTCTTGCTTCTAGTATTTCAATGCTATTATTAGGAGAAGAACTTTGACAACTATATTCTCACTCTGTATGTACAAAAAAAGAAACCAAAATGCTGAACACAGATTATAGCAATGTTTTTACAGAAAATGCTCTATTTATGTGGTGGCAGTGACTCAAGCTCAAGATCTAATTACTTACCCGCTAAATGAGTTGGCAGTAGATTCAGATCATTTAGGGTCTGTCTGCTTTTTCCTATCAGGGCTGGCTTATGTCCTAAACTGGAGTAAAGTTTAGGAAACTAACCCCGCCTCCCCACTCCACCCCTCACCCCACCTCTTTCCATCCTAGAAGTGTTTATCTTCTCCAAATTTCCACCAGAATTGTTCTGGCCAGCATAAACCAGAAGAAAACAATCGAGGCAACTTTGAGTTCTCAGTCTTCTGTACTGGTCTTCTAAAAATGAAAATATACCCCATGATACAAGGCAACAAAGCTGCTTCTCTTAAACACGTCCTCTCCTCCTTCACCTATATATTGCCATTTAACCTGGGATTATGCTGTATGTGCTAACACAGTCCTTTCAAATGGCTCCAAGACTCTTTGTGCTCTTGTGAAATTTGAGGGCATTTTGGTTTCATCCCAGGATGGCAGTGTTTTCCTATATTTTCACTGCCTGTGTGGCATCTAGTAAAAAAGCAGATTGTATTTCTGCATGCTCACCTGAAGTCTGTTGCTACCATTCTGCTTGTATTCATCTCCTTTCAAATACTTGGATATTTCTCTTGTCAGTTCTCTGCCCAAATGCCTGGTGCTTGTGTCTAGGACTCTTCAACCTTGATTTAAATGCTTGTATTAAGAACTCAGTTCCCATACTCCAGAATATATTTCTTACTAGTACTGCTTTTTGACTTACTTCTTTTGAATGGTCTTTGAATCTTGCAAATACAGGGCATATCTTACCTTTCTTTTAAGGCCAATCAGAAAACTTGCAGATACCCTAAGGATATTAACTGTGCTTTTAATAGATTTCTTTGCATTCAAGATCAGAACTACTTTTACTTTACTCCCTATGGCATCTGAAATACAGAGGTACTCATTTTTTGGGGCCTTTGAGAAATGACCCTAATAAATTCCCTATTGCCCCTGAGATGAAGTTGTGCAGCCCATGAAGATCTCCTATTTCCCACATCTCTAAACAAACAGTAACTCTTTTGTATGTCTATAACCAATTCAAGGAGCAAGTTCCTGCCTGCAGTTAAAGCTGAAATATTGATTTAAAATAGGGTTCAGCTTTGCCTGGAATAAAGATAGTTGGTTTATCCAGGAACTTTGATGATGTAAGCCAGAGAGCTCTGCAACCTACTTATTATAGTTTAATTTTATTCAAGGATTTTGGAGGATATGTGGGAAGGAGGGTGAGAGTGCTGCAGTTTTTTCTGCTTTTCTCAGGGTATCAAAAGCACATGAGGTCAGCCCTCCTTGCCATAGTAAATGAAGATAATGAATGGAAAGTACATGTGTGTGTGAAAAAAGGAAAAAAAACCTACACTGAGATAGTTATGGGAAAAACTTCAGGAAAATTACCTCCTCTCATACTAAGTCTGTGCTGATAAAATGTAAAGCATTCTGTTACATGGGGTTTTCTGCTTGTTAACAAGAGTGCTCAGACTGCCCAACACAATCAAGTCATAGACGAAATGTCAGCTGCGAGAAAGAAATGAAAATTTTTCCTTCATAAAAAGTCACTGGTCTCACACTCTGGCTTTGACTCAATTATCATTTCTTGATGAAGCTCTGAACTGTCAATCCCACACTTTCAATGAGATAAGTAGTAACACCTAGTATGCTTCCATAGCATACTTCTACCCAGCAGAAGAATATAAAAGGTTCCTCTACCTTTTATATTTCTATATTAGCTTTGGGGTTTTTTAGGCAAGTGTTAATGTGTGATGATAAAACATTTATTTTCCCCACTGTGATAATTTTCTATATGTGACACTCTTTTTGCCTTTTGGAGGTGGAGAGTCCTCAGTCTACTGAAGAAGGACTGGAACTAGCTTCACAGCATGCACAGAAATCAGTGAAGGAGAAAGGCGATTCTGGACAGTGAAGTGCCTTGAGTTCCCATGCTGAATGCCCTTGGGCACAATGTTGAATTTTGCCACCAGTTTGCTCTGTTTCTGTCTGCCTTCCACCCAGATGTCTCAAGGGTCATGAGGGATCACAAGGAATAATCATTTTGTGCCTAAGGGTGTTCAAGGGCATAAGAATCAAGCATGGTCCTTGTTCATTTAGGTGCATGGTCTTACCACTTACTGGGTTAATCCTGCTGAAGTACTAAACCTGGGAGAAAGTGGATTTGATGGGTGTCACATTTGAAGTCTGTTTCAGAGCATTATTGCTCTTTGCTCACTTTGCTTTCAGTTAGCTTGCTGTTAGAAAGCTAAAAGAGTGCATCAGTGTGAGACCTCCAATTCCCAATAAACAAAATTCTTTCCTCCCATGAGACTGAATGAATCCAAAGGTACTGTAGCCTTCAAAGAGCCTGAATTCTGAATCAGTATTGAGATAATTCCATCCTGCCTGCTTCCTCTTCCTGGGATAAGTGTAGCCACATGGGAGGAGTGGTGATAGTAAAGACATGCATCTTACTGTGCCACATATGCTTGAAGAATACCCTTGGTTGCCTGTGGGGATGAATCTGAAATTAGACTGTTTAGACATATTTAATGCACTAGACTCTTTTCTGAAATGCTGGAAGAGACCTAGGCAAGTCATTTCACCTCTCTGTGCCTCTGAGGTACCTCATGCTGTCAGATTTTTTTAGACAAATGGGATGCATTTCAGGCCAGGGCTAGACTTGACTTTATTCTGTTACAGCTAACCTGCAGGAATCCCTTTCTTTCTAAAGAATTACAGGAGCAGAAAAACATTAAACTATTCATGGACTAAAAAGAAGGCATTGGAAAATCACACAGAAGGCACTGTTATCTGTATATCAGCTCGTTCACTGCTGAAATCACTCCTAGTGCTACCTAGTCACCTCTGCATCCATAATGTGCCAGCGTGTCTCTACCCCAAGTAGTGTGCTGATAGCATTTGAGGTCTCAAGACACTGACAACTTGTCTTTGGAAAGCTGTAAGTGTCTAAACTTATTCATCTTTCAGGTAATCTGATCTGGCTAGCATAATTTTGTTCCCTTGGTCTTTTTGTCCATATGTCTCTGTATTCAGCCCCCTGGCTTGGTTTCCTGTCTCACTGTCACTTTGAATTAAATGTATTCCCTCCCATTAAATCAGTCATGTTTGTGCTGTCATTCTCCTGCATGTCTGACGATCCTAGTCTTCACTTAACTTGATTTGCCATCCACTTTGGCTTTTATAGATGAGCTTTCCTGCCTTCATCTGCAATAATGCTCATACAGGTGAGAGCACATGTAACTGCTTAATGGCACTTCTTCATTAATGTAAAGCCTGGAGGCTCATGTAAATTCCCTATTTTCACCATATTTCCATCAGCTTATGTCAGATGAAGTACCAGTTGAGAATTTTTCTTCCCAGCTCTCTCCTAAAAGCCTCTGGAAAATCTCTTGAGTGCAAGTCATGAAGAAGCATCTCGCATTGTTACTCTTGAAATTGCTGTTTAGCATAGACAGGTGATACAAAAAGGGAATGTCTAATTCCCACTCCTAAAATGATGCAAGAGAAATACTGCTTCCATATGCAAGCTGACTCAGAAAGAAACTTAAAGGTGAATTTAGTTTAATCTTGAGCCAGAAACCCCAAAACCTGGAAACCAAGCCTTGATGAAAGTCTGTGGGACTGTGGCCCTCAACACTGAGGTTTGTGAGTATTAGGCAAGTGAGAATTAAGCCTGAGTTCTGCTTTGTTTCAGTAGTGTCTGGGCTTCACTTGTACACAGATCCTCTCTATTACTGACGTAGAAAATCCTCTTAAAAACAACAGAAAATATTTAACAAAATGCTTACTTTAGCCAGACCACTAAAATTTGAATGCAGCCGATTAAATCACTTGCAAGCTCTAAGAGTATTGTCTACGTGCCTCTGAAAATCTGTGTCTTAGTACCTGTAGAACAGATTTTTGTCTGACTTAAAAATCATGGTAAATACAATCATGAAGTGGTGTAGCTGTGTGAATTGACATCTATGTGTTCCAAAACCACTTTCAAACCATCATGCTTCAATCAAAATTGACAGAATAAATGATGTAAAAATGTTGTATTTGACAGCTTTCATGAAATTATGGGCTTAGGCACTCAAGAAAAGACTCTTAAAACCTGCAGATGGAAACACAGCAGCGCCTTTTCTTTTCTGTTTTAAGATACTTAGAGAATACTCCAGAGAGGAGGCCCACTGGAGACACGAGACTTCACTAGAAACTAAACTTTACTCTTTCTGCAGTCAGAAATCTGGTAAAATTAGGCATTTAAAAATTCAGGCACAGGCCTCTCCAAACGCTTCATTTGCATTATTCCTGAGCTCCACTAAA
>NW_008240042.1:4843633-4843840 GCF_000691975.1 Corvus brachyrhynchos
GAAAGAGTTGCTAGATCTTTCTGGAACAAGAAAAGTGCTTCCACAAGCACTTAAATATTTACTCACTGAAAAGTGATTAATTAACTTTCTGGGATGTTTTCTATTTGTGTAATTTACTGCAATGTATCCATCAGGGCAGTTAATTTATTGACACAAGCACAACATGAAGAAATGCCATGTCAGCCAAAGTTAATGTCTCTCCCTACC
>NW_008240042.1:4843854-4862787 GCF_000691975.1 Corvus brachyrhynchos
AGATCACTACTGTTCACAAGATTTGTACTATTTACAAGAGGATGTAGTGTCAGGACAAGGGGAAATGGCTTCAAACTGAAAGAGCATGAGTTCAGACAAGATATTAGGGAGAATTTTTTTACTGTGAGGGTGATGAGGCAGTGGAGCAAATTGTCAAGAGAAGTTGTGGCTGACTGGCTGAGCCATCCCTGAAAGTGTTCAAGGCCAGGCTGGATGAAGCTTGAGGCAACGTGGTCTAGTGGAAGATGTCCCTGCCTAGGGAAGGGGAGGTGGAACTAGGTGATCTTTAAGGTCCCTTCCAACCCAATTCATTCTAAAATTCATTTCATAATCCATTCTATGATTAGTGGCTGTTGTGGTCCCCAGTGAGACCCTAGGTCATTGAGGAACCAGAGGTGCTCACCAAACAATGCTTGCGAGCTGCTTGATGGGTACCTTTTTGGATGAACTGCCTCTTCCCTCTAGGAAGCCAGGCAAAAAGAGCTGTTTCACCTTCTTGATGCATCCCACAAATTTTCTACATTAGGAGAGGGCAAACTCTGTTCACTCAGCTGATAGTCAACAAAGCATGACAGATCTTAAGGTCAATTGTTCTTTTTATAGATGGTGGTGGATATACAGTAGGGGAACATACAGCTGGCTCAGGAGCCTGGTGCTGTCTTCAGTCTTCTTAAGTTTCAATTTTGTCCATCAGTGGCAGTGTTTCCACTCGTGTTGGCTGGTTCATCATGGTATACAGGAAGGGAGTGAGACACAAGATGCCACCTCACTAACGTATTTGGAGGTTTGCAGTGGGACCTTGAGGCTGAATGTGAGGATGAACTATAGCATGAAGTGTTAGGAGAGCAATTCTAATTCCTTTGGTTGCGATGGTCGTTAGAAAATCACTTTCTTTTCTGTGTCTGTTTTGCAGCTGAAAGGCTGGGGAGGAGGGGAGTCCTGCACAGAATTCCACATGGGACTGGAAGAGGTCATGGCAGGGGAGCAGATTTGTGACAGCTCCATCCCTTAGTGCAATGCAGTGTGTTATAGGTCATCAAGGTGGCTGTGAACTAATCAGAAGAGCTTTGTGGCACAACAGAGCCCAGCAGCTTCTTGTTACAATCCCAGAACGGCTGCAGAAGAGGAGCACTGCCCAAAGTCATTTTCCCTGGTAGGTGGGCTATGGAGCATAAAGCAAAGCAGAAGTGGAGTGTCTAAAGGCTGCTGGTTCCAGCACACTTGAGGCAATATATGGAAGAGATTGCAGTGATTTGTTAGCTTTCCCTTGCCTAGACCTCCACAGTCAGTTGCTTTAAGTAGTCTAACAACAACTTGGTTCCCTTCACTGACTTTGTCATACTTCCATCTATTGCCATGAGTCAGTTCAACCCCTTGGCTTAACTCTGTGCTGCATCTGGGCTTCAATTTATGTATCTAGGTGTTATTTACCACACATACAGTTTCATTGTTCTCAGAGTCATTTGGTTTCTATTTGATTTTGGTTTCATCTTGTTCAAATAGCAAAGTCTGTTGCTTTTCTCCTTCAACACCCCATTAATATCATTTTTCCAGAGAAGAATTTTGCCTTCTGCAATTTTTTTTTCAGTTGTTGAGAGGAAATATAATTTGTCTCTAGAGCCATCATCTTACACTCTTCTTAATTATGGAAGGTACTACAGATGTGAACTGCCTTCCTGAACAGTTCATTTTAGCCTTTAGTTTCTACACTGTCTGAGGAATTTAGTAGAATGATGAACATGAAATCCAAAATAGGACAAAAGTTTGACTGTTATCACATCACTTTGCTTATAAATAAAAATTGACAAGGCAGCCCCTAGACATTTTAAACCAGTTCACGTTTTGGAAGTGTTCTTATAGTTGGAAAATCCAGTTTCCTTTTGTTTAGTTCAAGTGCAACATTTTCAGAGAGCTGAGTACAGACTAAAATGTTTTGTGTAGCCATTCTGAGTGGTGACAGCTAGTACTGTAGTCCTTCAGTTGTTTTTTCATTGCTTCTATCTTCTGAGGGATGATACCAGCCTCTCAGTTGTCCAGGGTTCTTGCCTTAGTGCATGCCATGACAAGACCTCCTTCCTCTCTAAGCAATGTCTTTTAAATGGACTGAAAATCACCCACAGTGACAGCTTCTTTATTGCTTCTAGAAACTATGAAAATATATACCCTTAAAAAACTGTTCTCCTGTGGTGGTTTGAATAATGTGCTTCTACTTTACAAATGGTTTCCAGATAATGTACCACGGGGGAAGCCCTTTATGCCCTCGAAGGCATATCCCTTGCATGCTGTATATCAGCCCTGAGATACATAAAATTTTTAACAGTATCCCTTGTGTTTAAGATTTCTTCCATTCACACAGCATTTCCTTATTACTTATTTTTATGGGCAGTGAATCTCTGGTGTCCATTACACAGATCAGTGTTTACTATCCCTCTTAGTGTGTTTCATTTAGACTACAGCTTTATAGTGCATCTTCTTTTTTCTCTCCACTGTCTTACTATTAAATACTGCTGTTTGGCCTTTGTTCATGCACACATTGTTTTTTTTTTTAGAAAAAGCTTTATTCCAGTTGTAATGCCCTGCTTTTTAAAAATATTTCCAACACTGTAAGTCAATTTTTGCAAGAATTTACTGAAAGGGTAGGTGACAATACAGCTAAATGCAATCCATGATGTAATGGTTAAAGAACAAGTGTTTTGTACTGTGCTAGAAATAGTTTTCAGGACTTAAGACCAAAAGAAATTACAACCCTAATGTAAAGAAGCTGAAAAAGTGAACTGCAGCACAAAAACCTCCCTGTGTTTGGGCTGATGTTCCATCTCACTAAATGCTGCTGTCTTTGTATTCATAACCCACTAATCTGGTTGGCTGAGAGATGGATTTAATATATTAATATTTTATTAATATATTAATATTTACCAAAGGAAAGTAATTATTTGTCCTTATTTACTTCCTTTTAGATAAAGAGTGACACAAACCAGGGAGAGTAGTACAGATGCAGCTGGCCACCCAGCCATCATGGGCATGGAATTCCATAAGAATAGCTGTCTGTATGGAAACTTTGAGATATGAGTGCTTGTCTTCTGTCTGTTTTGAACCAATTTGCCTAGAACAGGTAGATTTTTCCAGAACAGGAACTCTATCTCACCACACAGCTGTGCTGTTTTTCTGCTCCATGTTATCTTACCCTGGGGTAGAACATCTTGTTCTACTGCTAAATCTCTCCTGAATGGCTCAAAAACAAGTCTTCACTTTGACACAAGGTATCTCAGGACATTGTTATATTTTGGTTGCAACTGTGAAAATTCAAATTCAAAGCATTTTCTACAGAGAAACAACTTTTCTCCCAGTTACTGGTGTGGACACACAAAAAAAGGATTTCACAGATTAAAAAAAAACCAAAAGAACCCTACCTAGCTGTAGTCAGAACACTTATGTGAGGACTGGACATGGAATATGTAAAAACAGTCTAGAGCAATATATCTGGCTGACTGAATTCATCGCTGAAATTTGTACTACATGTTTTCTATAGCAAAGAACAGAGTGGGTTAAGAAATGCCAATTTTTCTATTCATCCAAAGGAAGAATTCTGAGAAAGTATTTCATCCCCCTCTTTGTCTGGAGGACTAGAAAGTACAGGTTATACATTGTAGTATAGGAGAATCCTGAGGAGATGATGTAAGCAAGAAAGTGTATGAACAGTGACTTAAGGGGAAAAGCCATCTTCTGTCAAGCATTACTCTCCCTAAAGGATGGTGTGTAGTCCTGGTCTGTTGTTATAAAACTGGAAGGTATGTCCTGTTAGATATTTGCTAGCAGAAGGAGAAAATGGCTGGTGCCATTGCAGCTCCCAAGGCTTTTCCAGATGCTGCTTCTGCAGTGGCAGCAATGGAATCAGTATAAACTCATTTTTTTATTGCCCTCTGCAATGGAACAAGGAGCAATATTAATGCTTTTAATTATTTCATTTAGTTTCCCAGTAAGACTGAGGTTTTAGAGTATTCCCATCTTTTCATTGGAAAGTTTTCCGTTGGAAAGCTTTATGACCAACTCCATCAGCCCTAATGTTTTTAGCACCATTATAAATGAGGTTGAGCTTCTTCTAAATGGAAAGACATAAAAATCTTGTCAGTCTAAGCAGTCTTGGTTTTGGGTTTATCGGATTCTCAGCAGCTCATCAGCTGACAGACTTTTTCAAATAATCTCTGAGAACAAGATCAAAAGGTCTGAAACTGTAATGTAGACTCTAATTAGGCTGTCAGAAGTTATGCAGCCGGGAAGATAATTCAGCAGTTAATCAGGGCATATCTAATACTAAGAAAAATATGTTTATTCAAACTCAGATCTTAGTGCGTTTCTATTGAAGTCTTCTCCACATTGTCATTTTCAGGAAAATGTTCATAGCAAAATCAAGTAATTTTATAGTTAATGTTTCTCATTCCTTAAGTAGGACTTAAAGTATTTAATACTGCAATTTTTCAGTTTTGAAGAACTGTATGTTTCAGTTCTGTTTCAGAAGAGAAAATCAAGGTAAAACTATCTATATGAAATGAAATTTTAAAGATGAGAACAAAAAAGTTTATATAAAAGACTAATATCACACTGTAAAGCAATTATTTTGGAATGTCTACACAAAAGAGAGTTTTATATTTCAATTCTCTTTAATGGACAATGAGTTATCAGAGTTCTACATAATTATTAATGTAAAAAGCCCCACTTTAACTGCCCAAAATTGAAGTTAGTATTAGGCTTGAATTCATCCCCTGGTTTATGCACCAAGTTGAGATATTGAAAGCAGAGCACTAGTCATTTGAGGCTGATTCCATCAGTGCCAAGAGATGGACGCATGCGGACCATTCACATATTCGTTTTCATTTTCCCTCTGTACGTGCCACACTCTCTCAACCCAGTTTGCAGGGAGCTGAGAACAGGTATGTTTTATGTGCTGCCTAAGCCTATAACAGATATGTCAAGTCCTTGGACACCTCCTCAGTCTTGGACTAGATTTTTCAAAAGACCCTTCACATGAATACCCAATTTCTATTACTTTTGCTTTCTTCTGTTCTCAGCCTCTGGTTTTTGCTGAGGCAGGGTTTCAGCAAACAAGTTGGTGGGTGAATTAATGCCTTTTCTGTTTCAGGTTAGGTGAAGATGCTCTTGTCAACAGCTTCCAGGCAGAGTCCAACCCATTTGCTAGGCTGGAGAGTGTTGAGAAGGGTTTGAAACAGTCCACTTCTTATCTCAGTGTTGTCATTAAATTTGGCTTCCACATATTTGTTTTAAGACTGTCCAAGTAGCCTTAAAGCATAACCTGAGAGCATGGAGAAAAAGCAAGAAGGTCTCCTGGCTGAGGAAGGAGGGTTACATCCCTTGGTGCGTAGACATGCTTTCATGCTCCCTACCTTTGGAAGAAAACAGGAAAACAGCCTGACTACCAACTTCACTGCACATTATTTGCTTGTTTAGTGGTATCCAGGTTCAACTGGCACCTGCTGTGTAAGCAACCAAGGTCTCTAATGTCCATCTGCTGTTCAACTATTTTATTTGATAACAGCTGATGCCAAGCTCTGGTGCACCTCTCTGGCATACTCAGCCTTTGAGCACAGAGAGTTTCATATAAAGAAAAGAACTGAAACTGGGACTGGCTGATGAAAACAGATACAGTGAATCAACATCATCCTCCCAGAGCGAGCAAAAGGCAAACCACAACTTGCTGCAGATTGCAGGTGGGCCAGAATCCAGTGATCTGTGCCAAATGATAACAACAGAGATTTGGAGCCAGCTTGTGCCTTTTTATTTCTTTTAAGATGTGCTGAATGCTTCATAGAGTCTGAAAAATATTCCATGAGAATGCAATTCAGCTAACATATCGCTTTGTAATTAATGGCTCTCACTTGCTCTTTTTTTTCCTCTTAAATGGACACATTTGCATGCAGACATCATCTCCCTTTATACAAACCCTTCTGTTCCTACCAATCACTCAGCTGAAGTCATAGCCCTTTTTTTGTGACACCAGCATGGGTTGCTATGTGATTATGATGTTAAGGAGAGTACATTATGGCTCCAGGTGAGGAATGAGCAGCAGGGGCAGACAAAATTGCAACTCAAAAATATACTGCTTGCATGCAAATACTGACATTGTCATATCACAAATGTTACAGTGTAACATTTGCAGAATATGGAACATGCAAATGATTGTAAGCAGAGTGGTTTTCCAGGCTCTCCAAAGTTCTCTAGCAACTATTACTTTAAAAAAAAAAAAAGTGAATGTGCATGATTTCTTTGTGAGCATGAATTCTTAGGGTTTACTGATTTGTTTTTCTCTTCCATGAGGAAATATCTGTTCCGCTCAACTTTTTTAATTTCCCGTGTGTTCCCACTTTTACATTTTCCAGTTCTTAGCTGTGCGCCTCAGCCAGCAGGCAGTTCTGTCTGAACACAGCCTGGATGCTCAGAGTCTGTGCTGCCAGCCGGAGTTCTTTCTCAGAAGTGAAACTTCTTCAGAAACTAAGCTCAACTTCAAACAGGAGTACATCAGTTGTGTTGGGCATTTGGGCATTCTTGCCCACAGAAAGTGCAGGGAAACTGTCAAAATTATTTCAAATGTGTGCTTTTTAAAATGTATGACAGGGATTTTTTACAGCTGTGATGTTCTGATTAACGATCATACATCATCTTGAAACTTAACACAAAAGGATCTTTGATGATCTCTTACTTAGCTGTCATGATTATGTCACTTTTGGGCCTTTTCATGATATTTTCTTGCTATTAGTAATAACAATTGGTAGAAATAATTCTGACTAGAAATAAAAAGGCCTCTCTTCCCTAGATACAGAGAAAAGAATAAATTGTTGCCTTAAATAGTTTAGGATTCTGAGGATACCAGAATAGCATTTTAGTAAGAATTTACTACAAAAATATCATCCATTGAGACTGATTAAAAATCAGAAATTAGTTTGTTCATCAAGGATGAAGGTAAATGAAACCTCTTCAGCACATGTACCATGTCTGGATTTGTATTGCAGCAGGCTGACAACTGTATTTATTACCTGTATTGATTCCTTAGCACTTTTTTTTTCCCATTGTTGACTAGGAGACATTTCTGATTTTCCTACCATAAAACAGTCCTCAAAGTAAAAAGAAAGTTGAAAGTCTTCAGAATCATGCTTTTCAGCACTGATTAGAGATGGGTGGAATTCAAATACTGTTCTATTCCTTGATCTTAAATTAAGGCCAGTCTGAAACCTACGCAGCTGGAAAATGCTTCTGGTGGGAAAGTCAAAAGAGGTAGGGTCCTTTCCCTGTCCACTAGTGAAACAACAAAGAGTTTTCCCCCTTCACGGTATTTGGGAAGCTTGCAAAAAAATATTGCAAACAAACTGAAAAAAAAACCATGAAAAAGCATTTTTCATGTATACTTGCAATCCCAAAACTTGACTGGAGTAAAATACTTCTGCCTTTATCCTGCCCCTATTTCAGATTAACTGCAAGTGCTCTCTGGATTTATATATTGTGAAGTGAATCTCTTTTTGCAGCAGTACTCCTCACTGAGTTGAGAGGCTCAATGTGAGCTGGGACTGTGTTCTTGCAGCCCAAAAATCTACCCCTGTCCTGGTGTTGTGGCTTAAGCCCAGCTGGAAATTAGGTAGCACACATCTGCTTGCTGAACCCTCCTTTTCCCCCCCTCCACCCCAGTGGAAAGGGGAGGAGAATCGAAGTAAAACTTGTAGGTTTAGATAAGAACAATTTAATAGTTGAAAGTAAGGTAAAATACAGTAATAATGGTAAATAATGGTAATAATAATGATAATAAAAAGGGTAAAACAAGTGATGCACAACACAGTTGCTCACCACCCACTGACCAGTTCCAGACCCCCCTTCCTGAACCCAGATCAGCCCTTCCTTCTGGGTAACTCCCCCCAGTTTATGTACTAGGAATGACATTCTGTGGTGTGGAACATCCTGTTGGTCAGTTTGGGTCACCTGTCTCAGCTGTGCTCCATCCCAGTTTCTTTTGCTAACCTACTCACTGGCAGAGTATGAGACAAGGGGAGGGAAAAAACATCTTCAACTTAAGATAAACATGACTTAGCAAACAGCAAACCATCAGCGTGTTATCAACAACACTCTCATTCAGAATTCAAAACACAGCAGTGCAACAGCTCCTGAGCAGAAATTAATTTTACCCTGGCTGAAACCAGGGCACCTGGGCTGCATCAGAGACATGACCAACAGGTTGAGGGAGGTGATTAACCCCTTCTACTCTGCTCTCATAAGACCCCACCTGGAGTTCAGCTCTGGGGTCCCTGAAAGAAGGAGGTCATGGACTTGGTGGAATGAGTTCAGAGGAAGGCTATGAAGATGGTCAGAGGGATGGAGCATCTGCTGTGAAGAAAGGCTGAGAGAGATGGGGTTGTTTTGCCTGGAGAAAGGAAACCTGTGGGTAGGCATTCCAGCAGACCTTTAGTACCAACAAGAAAGCTGGAATCTCTGTACGAGGGCATGTAGAGATATAACACAGGGTAATGGCTTTAAACTTAAAGGGTGTAGGCTTAATTTAGATATTTTTCACATCAGGGTGGTGTGGCACTAAAACAGATTGCCCAGAGAAGTTATGATACCATCCCTGGATGTGCTTTATGTCGTGTTGGACAGGGCTGAGCCTAGTATGTCTGGTAGAAGGTGTCCCTGCCCATCTCCAGGGGGTTGGTCTAGATGGTCTTTAAGGTCCCTTCTAACTCAAACTATTCTATGATTCTATAACTCTAGGTTTGCTTAAACTATGAATGTTTCCCTGATTCCTAAAGACTTTCCTTAGACAAATAAGGAGTTATGTGGAGACCATTTTCTGGTGAGCCTGGCTGTGATTTGTAATCTCAGTACTGCTTGGCACACTGCAAGACCAAGACTTTATCTAAGTCACAAATAGCTTCCTCTTTGGAGGAAAATGCATAATACCTTGGATCTCTTTACCCATAAAGTCTCCAGTATTAATATAACTGGACCTGTGATAGAAAGTATGCTCTTGGTTCCTCCTGCTGTTAAGATATCTTTATTCTCTTTATCCGTGTGTTAGACACCCACCACATATCCCAGCAAAGACCTGGGAAGTAGGACTTTGTGGGAAATACAGTCCAGGGACCATTAGGTGGTTGAACTATAGCAGGCAGGAGGTACCGCAACAGCATTTTAGAATCAGCCCAGGTACAGTTACACAGCATTATATGTATTTGTATTAAGATGTATTCATGATTATATAGAGAATATTCATTACCCAGGGTCAGAGGCTTTCTATAATCTAGCAAAAAAAACTATCACTAAAACCTGATTTGCAAATGACCTACCAGCAGGACTGGACATAGGACAAAAATATTTGCATTTAAAATATATTCAGAGGTGGTTAGCTCATGCTTTCTTTAGCTATGTAGTATTCTTTTCTTGTACAAATATTTGCTAGCCATACATGGTGGGGATTAGCATATGTGGATGTGTTGCACCAATAGATTAAATGTTAAGTAGACCTCTTCATGGGTGTGCTCAAACTAGTTTCAGAACTGTAATAGTATCTACATTTTTCATTTCATTTGGTGAGGGTGTTGGGGGGACCAGTGTGGAGATGAGAAGAATGGGATGGTTATGGCAATGCTAGTTATTTTTCAGTTGGAAGGAAAGGAAAGCAAAGGAAAGCAAAGGAAGATTGTTGTTGAGACTGAAAGGAAAACCTCACCCAGTTTGACTGACCTGTAATGCTAAGATCACAAAGGAGACAGGACTTAATTAATGAATAGCAATATTCTTTCTTATTATTCCCCACTATTTCTGGCCTTGAATAGCTCCATTATTTTATGATGCCCCTTGAATTGTGTAATAGAGAAAAGAATGAGCAACTTTCAACTTAAACAAAGCAGAACTCCATTCAGCTATACTTTGACTGTTGCTAAGTCACAGTGAATGGGGTGAAAACCTTTTCAAAGACTTCCTGGGAGAATCTTGTACCTCTTGTTCTCCAGTGGAGAGAAAATATTTTTCCTCTAAAAGAAGGAAAGATATCTACAAGCTAAATGAAAAAGTTCCATAGAAGACCAAAAAAAAAAAAAAAAAGACAAAGCTTACCCCAAGAGCTGCTGGAGGATTAGTGTTTTTTCAAACTGGACCAGTTATTTCAGTGTCTAAGCACAGACTGTTGAAACATAGCTATTGGCATTTCCTTTGGCCTGCTATGGCTAGACAGAAAAGCAAGCCTAACCAAGCAGAGCTCTGGGATGGTTGGGCAGCTCTATAAAGTGAAATTTCTTGAAATTTCTGCATATAACCTAATCAGTGCACCAGTGCTGAACATTGAAGATCTTCTGGGCTGCTTTAAAAAAACATGAGATTATTTTTCTTTTGTTGTTACTTGGTAATTTTTTTCCAAGACTTTATATCCTGATTTTAGTTGGGGTCAGTAAGTTCTATAAATCTGGAGAGCTTAGCAAATATTGGAAGATGAGACATGTTGTGTGAATTAATAGGCTAGACACTTCAAAACTAGGTTTTGATCCACTAGGTGTACATCCTAACTTCCAGTCTACCAGCTGTCCTGGTTAACTGGAGATGTCCCAGCTGGCTGGAAGTTAGCAAATGTAATGCCCACCTAGAAGAAGGATTGGAAGCAGAATCCTGGGAATTGAGGCCTGTCAGCCTGACCTTGGTGCCAGGGGAGGTTATAGAGCAGATCATCTTGAGTTTCATCATGCAGAGCATGCAGGATAACCAGGGAAACAGGGGCAGATACTTTTTTTTTTTTTTTTCTATTTATTATTCTATTTATTTTTCTATTTTCTGTAAATTGCTGCTAGGCCTTTTGCCCCTGATTGCCGTGGAAGCTGACACAAAGCAGTTCTGTTTAAGTTACCTTCTTTTCTGCCTCTTTTCCTGCCTAAAAGACTCAATTTGTTGTCTGTTTGAAGATGCCCAGAGGAGCTGCCGGTACAGTTCTCATTAGTTTCCATGGAATCATAGAATCATTAAGGTTGGAAAAGACCTCTAAGATCATTTAGTTAAGCTAGCTCCACCTTGTTCACCACCGAATCATATCCCAAGTCACACTAGGTTTCTGAACAGTTCCAGGGCTGGTGATCCACTGCTTCCATGGGCAGCCTGTTCTGAGGCCTGTCTGCACTTTCAGTGAAGATATTTTCCCTAATATCTAATCTAAACCTCCCCAGTAGATAAATGCAGTGCTGCTTTTTGTCATTTGAGATGAACATGTTCACCACATGGCTTGAAAAATCAGTGCAATTGTCAGTGTACCCTGCCATGTTAGCTATAGTTGCAAATTGTCCTTTCTTTTTCCTAGTTGTAATATATTTGGATAAGAAAAAGGTGTGAGAAATGGTTATAGTGGAAGCAAAATACAGGTTTTCTCATAATTCAAGCCAGCTCTGTGATCATGACAATTGGTCTTGTGGTCAATTGACAGTGAGAGGGTTTGGATCTGCTTAGAGGGAAAATTAATCTTTTGAAGGAGAGCAAGAATAAATGCAAGTGGCATTACAGGATTAACCTTTAAAGGACTTATAATAGATCAGTATAATTAAAATTATGGTAACCAGTAAATAAAATTATTGCTATGCCCTAGACTTTCTCAGTCCTGAGAAACACAAAGAATTTCTATAAAAAATAGACACTACTTATTCTGACTTCCTCCACCTCACCTATTTGGACTGATAATTTAATTTCAAAATAAGACAAGAAATACTTTAAACTAGATCATTAATTTAATACTTATTAGGTCTCAGTACCTAGCAAATACCTACAGAAAACATGATATACTCAGTGCCCAGCAAATAAAAGGGAGTTGTGGAGCAGCCAATCTAATTACTTAAATCTCTCCATCCAGGGAAGAGTCTTCCCATCCCTCATTAGGATTCTGAGCCACATCTGTAGCCTGAGGAGAACAAAGACATGAGATGAAGGGGCAATGAAAGGAAAGTAGGGAAGCGTAGGCAGATTCTTATTTTGCTGAAGGAAAGGAGGATAAATGACATAGCCAGGAGCCACAGAAGTCCAGGTGAAAGTCGTATTCTGTCCTTTCTGTGCCACTGCCACTGCGTGCTGCTTGCTGTTCAGCACTTTGCTGGAAGCCCTGCACATTTCCGAATGACGCCTGCTCTGCAGCCTGGCTGGGCAAGGATACCACATTGAAAAACTGCCTGTTGTGAAGTAGGACTGTGACAATTCTTGTGTCTTCCTCCCAAATCTTGTATCATCCTCTCATGACCCCTTTTTGGGTACCTACCATGCCGTCCAGGAAATCCTGTTTCCCCTCTTTCTCTTGACAAAGAGGAGCTGCACGCCCTCTGCTTGACCAGAATCCACACACTGCATCTTGCTGCACTTGATTGTAAAGTTGTTACTATAAAATTCCTGTCCCTTTTTGAATGCATCTGTACAAAGGAAGACCCACAACTTGATAACAAGGCCCTGAGTTGAGAGAGGACAGACAGATGTCCACTGTACTGATTTCACTCCTACTAACAGATGAGATACCAAGGGGGCTGCTTAGACACGGAAGAAAACAGGTCTTCAATCTTCCTTGCAGAGGAGGAGAATGGCTAAATGAGATTTAGGGAACTGGAAATTTAAGAAGTTAAAACACAGGGGGACATGACCCAGGATATGGAAAACAGGTTCCCTATTTCCTGGGATCCAGAACTGGCTGGACTACGTGCATCTGTTCCAGAAAGAGAATGCATGGAAAGGACTTTAAATTCCTATGATTGTCTTACTGGATAAGAAATAGGGAAAATTAAGATGTGTAGTGTGAGATAAACAAACCTATCCAAAGTTCCTTACAGAAACACAGTTCAAGGCCAGCACAGCAGCTTCCTGAGCAGAGCAAACTCCATGAAGTGCACTCAGGCAAATCTGAGGCAAATAGACAAACATATTAGTTTCAATCACATAAAGTTCTTTGGGAATATGAAATGTTTTCATAGGCCTATATCTAAGCCACAGGTTCTTGTCATTCAAGTAGTAGTCACTGGAATAAATAATTGTACAAGTACAGAGGTCAGTCCTGAGTGTGATTTTCTGAATGGAGAGACTACCTTGACCTGCAGGAGACTAAATCTATATCTGTTAAAATGTGTAATTTAGTGATCTTGGATGATTGATCCAGACTCCCACATTTTTGGTGTGACTTGTTTGGTGTATGACCTGGCTTGTTTCATGAAGATGGTTCTCTAGACCAGGAAACCTGGACACCAAGCCAGAAGGATCATATTTCACCATCAACACAAAAGCAGAGAGGTGAGGAACTTGATCCCAAAGTCTAGCACAAGCATCAAGAGTACAGAATGTCAGATAAGGGGTTCTGGGGCATCCTCCAAATGTGAGAGAGGGAAAGTAAGAAACTCAGGAAAGATTGAGGTTGAATTTGGCTGTTTTTTCAAGAGGGTTATGATTTGATGACTCCTGTTCATAGGTTCTGAATGACTGGAGAGAGCGGTCCACCCTGTACCCCATGGACTGTGAGAATCCTCTGTCCTTGATGCTGTCTGTGAGTCTTCTCTGATGTAAGAAAAAAGAGCAGAAGCTCTATGGTGTGTGACTCTTGAAAGGATTTAAGCAAGTAAATAATTTCCTGTAGTTAAATCAGTGTATTTCAATGTGTTGGAGCTAGGATTTTCTTAACCTAGTCAAGTCTTTAACAAAGGGAAGATGATACAGCAGGAAAGCTGGCTTCCCTCCAAGAGCAGGGCTATATAAAGTTCAATATATTTGCAACTTTGTTGCTATTCTTGAATGACAGCAGTTTTTCATATCTATTACTTGGCTTTAAATAAATAACCTTTGCTTTACATCCTACTTAATTCTGTATGTAAAGTTCTGAATAATATATTACGTCAATTATTTATTGATATCAAAGTTAATTTTAATAAGTAGATGAAAAGACCACCTGGTTTCCTTTTTTTAATGCTTTGCCACTGGTAAGGATTTTAAAAAATATTTTTGTTTACAGAAGGACTTGACATTGAATATAACTGCTTGAAATTTATTGCTCGTAGGTTCTGAAATCATTACAATTTTATTGGCAATTGTGTAAAATGCAGAACACGCCTGTGCTGAAGGGTTAACAAATCATCATGGACAAAATGACTGAACAAGCTATTGCTTGCGATAGCAGGGATGCATGGAATTGCTCCACCATCCTTGAAGAGTCCATTTCATATATCTATGTGACTACTGGGAGCACAGAAAGTGCCAAACCTGCTCTGCTTCTCTTCCTGGCAGTGCTTGGTAGCAGTGGATTCAGAGAACTGTTCCCAAAACCTCACAGTAGGGAACTGTGTGATATCAGGTAGTTAATTGATGGCCTCTGAGATTTACACTGTTCAGGACTTGGAAAAATCATATTGTAAAGCCACAAGGTGATTATCCACATGCATGTGCCTGCACTTTTTTATAGAAATCATGGAAAAGATAATAAACATATATTTTCAATATATTATTTGTCTCTGAATAGTATTCTTCATAGCTAGTTCTTCATTTAAGTTGTCTTTTTGACAGCAATGGTGAGCCAAATGATGAGCAATGATGTTGCCTTTGAGGTGTATAATGGAATCTGTGGCATTGAAGTACATTCAGATGATTAAAATCTCTTATTAATACCATGGAAATATCTCAAGACTGTCACTTTCTCTGCTTGAGTGTATAAAATATGTGTGCATTGCAATTTGGTTACTCAGTCGTCTGTTTGGTCTCTTCAGGGTTTGGCAGTGTGATTGAATTACTCCTTGCAGCCCACGGGTCAGAGTGCCACTGGCAAGATGCTTTCATGTCAAAGGCTGAAAGAAACTTACCCAGACTCAAAATCTTCCTGCTAGATCCTTGAAAGGTGTCAGAATGCATCTTCTTAAGACTAATGGAAGCATCTGGTGATGCTGTTTGGCTGCTTCCTTTTGGCTTCCCGCGTGGGAGTCGCGCCCTTTCAGGAATCTGGTCCCTGCTGTGTTGAAAGGCAGTTATAAAGAACTGCAAGTCTGTGTTATAATGTGAGCCAGGCCATACAGCTGGACAAGCTAGCAGTGTTTGTGCTGGCAGCAATCAGCTCCCCTTAAAACATTTTTTAATCTTGTAGTGAAGATACAAAAACACTGATGAGTTTCTGAAGAGCTTGGTGGTTTGTACAGCTGCAACATCTCTTACTGGTTTTGACTGTTGATTAGGCTGAATTTTTTTCCACTAATATTCCCATATTATTCGCTCATTTCCTTTTCTCCTTTTCCTTGACTAGTCATCTTAACAGATTCCTTGAATAATGTAGCAAAGATTTTTTATCTGGTCTGTTCCAGAAAGGATGTTTTCCTCTGCTGTAGTTCTTAATACTGTTCTTGGTGGCTGTAATATTTGAACTTGTCCTGCTTGCAATAAACTATCATAATAGTGGTTCATCCCACCAGAAAGTACAGAGCAAAGCTTTCCATAAACTTTAGAATCCTACATAAGTAGGTGTCTCAAAATTGAGGGTGATGGGTCAAGGGGTCCTTCTGGATTCTTGCTGCCTCTTGATAATCCTACTTTAAATATCACCATCTCATTGCCATCTCTCATTTCTAAAAATCAGAACCAAGTCTGATAAGCTAAGGGTCTCCTCTTACCTTTCTTCTTCTCTCTGCTTTAGCTACTTGTCTGTCTTGGATTTAGCTCTGAAGACTTTGCCTGTATGTGTTCTTCTCCACCCCCCAAAGACTCCCAAATTGAGAGATGTTTTGTCCATTGAACCTCAGTTTATTGCTTTCACTCAGAAGTCGTATTTCTAACACTTCAGATTCTGACCTGCTTCTTCCTGCGTACCTTCCTCATGGACTGAAAAAAAAAAAGGAAATCCAGACTCTTTTCAAGACATTTCTACTAACACCATGGCAGAGCCTGTCTTGAATAGAACAGAAGCTTAGGGCTCATGAATGTCTGACACTGATATCCCATGGGATCTGGATATGTTTGTATCCTGAAATTTCCTTCCTAGGATTAGGGCTAAGGGTTAGTGGTAGGGGTTAGGGTCAGGGTTAGTTAGTGTTAGGATAAATATTAAGATTAGGGATTAGGTTTAGAGTTAGGGTTGAGTTAGTGTTAGGGTTAGGAGTTAGGGTTTTGGGTTAGGGTTAGGGATTAGGTTTAGGGTTTAGCTTCAGCCTGTAAGCATCAAAAGTGTTTGGCTGCTGGGTAGCAGGGAATGGGGAATTACATAATAATGTAATAGCATATCCTGGGAGCAAGTTGTGGGTACCATAAGCAAGTTTACCTATAAATACTTGTCCAGCTCAGATCAAGGAGTGTTTGAGCACAAAGGTTGAGTAACAGGTGCCAGTCAAGCATGTGTGGACAGTATGGTGGTCATGGTTTGCTAGCCAGTGTTCATCTGGACTAGTTGATACAAGATATTAAGAAAATTACTGGAAAAATTGACTTTTATGAATGTACTTCTTGAAAAAATAAGAAGGGAGATGCCAGTGGTTCCATTTGACTTGTCTGCCTTTTTTGTTCATACATACCCCTTGGATTTTATCACTCCATATATGCTGATATTCCAGAAAGTAGTAGTGTATATATATGATCAAAATATCACTGAGGTACAATCTAAACACTTTAAAACAAGTGGCAAATTACCTGCACTTCATTTGGTATTGATTACAAAAGCATTAATCATGTTGAATTCTTTTGCTATTATGCATTTGAATGTAAGAGATACTTCCATCTTAAGCACTGAGTAATTCTAAGGGTAAATAATCTAAATACCATCCTGATTGTGTCTCAGAGCTCTATACTCAAAACACAAGTATACATTAAAGGAGGAAAAATGAGCTTTAATTTATTGGTGTTTAGTGGAACCGCCAAAATTGGTTTTGCTGTAGGTTCAGATGAATCAGACTAAGCTGTTCATCTACTCTGCTGATACACAGGCTGAGCACTGTTTTCCTTTCCTGGAGTCTGTTTTTGTTGTAATGGGATGCACTTTCATGTAGGTGACAGGAGAGAGGTGTTACAATGTTATACATGACTGTGCAGCATGCTCATATTTCCTCCTTTTAGCCAAGAACAACTAATTGGCATATAGCTGATTACTAATTGGCAAAGCTGTTTTGGCAGAAGTGTCTTACTGAGAAGTGATTTCAAACAAAAGGAAAGGAGCAAGACAGCCCACTTACGGCTCGGGGTCCTTCTAGTGAATCAAGAACATCCCCTTCCCCTCAAAATAATCATCCCTTTCCTGAAAAGCATGGGTTACTGATGACGGTACATGAGCTGCAATGTAAATGCAATGTATATCCAACATATATACAACGTATATGCTTTCCTACAAGAGCAAATTCCTGAATGGCTCATTCCTAGCTGGTTTATCATGCTGGTTTATCTCCAAGTGGAAAGAAGTTTGGCCCTGCTGCAACATGAACATACCAGTGATACCGGTCTCCAGTTCTCAGTGGGCAAGTGCATGAGAGGACAGGTCCGTGAGGCAGTTTTCCAAGTGTCCCATTGCTAAGTCTCTGCAATACTTAAAAATGATATTTTTTAACCATCAAGAAACAGAAGCAGTGCTGTTTTTAAGAGCAAAAATTCTTCAGAGCCATAATAAAAAACAAACTTAAACCTGTTCTTTGACTAGCTAGTGTGTGCCAGGTAGCACACTGGGTCTATGTGGACTGAGACGATATCAGATCTATGTGCTTTCCATCCTGTCACAGCTGTGTTACTTCTGCTTTTGTCTGTAAGGTATCATAACAACACAGATCATCATTAGGCAGCAGCAGGTATAAGCCATAGCTTGAAATTCTTGAAAAACTGATGTTGGATATCCCAAGGGAAGATATTTATGTCAGCAGTTGAGGCACTTCCAGCAGCAAACCACTATTAGAAGTGCGTGGGCCAAGTGTAGCTTTAGCTTTATTGTTTCATCCATAATCTCGAGGAGAAAGTGCACTAGGCTCTCACGTGATTTCTGACTTGTTACTCTCTTCTTCTTCTCAAGTCTTGAATAAAGCAGTTCTAAAGCTTATCACTGACACTGTTAAGCACATTTAACTTACAAATATTGTCCAGACAACCTGTTTATTAGCAGCCAGACTCCAGTAAGCTCAGCAACTAATTAATTTAATGCTTAACTTCGACAGTAGCAATTTAAATTCTTGGTTTATATGGGTGACACGGTTCAGGCAGGATGCAGGTCAATTAAGCTGGACATGCCAATGGCTGTAAATGCTCTGACATAGCTAATTTAGATCATTTTGGCTGTTGCACTGCTTTAGGCATGTCTATGCAATAATGATGAGTATATCTTCTTTTGGCTCATATACTTGCAAGTGTGAAGTGTCATTTAGACTAGTGGTGCCGAAAAAGACCTGGGTTATTAAGTTTTGTACATAAACTTTTTAACTCTTGACCCAAATTTGCTATGAATTTGCTGCTGAAGCTTATATATACATAGTGGAAGTTCTACAAGATAGGAAAGTGGTGCCATGAATCATATAGCTGATTACTGTGTTAGCCTTTTCATAGCCACTTAGCAGCTGGAGAACAAAGATAAACTTGGTATTTTGTGGTTACAATTGCAAAAAATATAATGGATGAGCTGAAAACAAACCCCAAAGTTTTCCTATTCTCCTGCTGCAACTGAAGGTGTTTCCCCACTTCATAGCTCACTGGGGTGTCTAGTGGATTGCTTGCTGTTTCTCAGATTCCTAGAGAACAAGTGAGGCAAAGCACAGGTGTGCTGAGTCTGTATGTTGAGAAGATGTTTCTCATTTTCTTTTGAGAGCATACATCCACGGGTTTGGGTTTGGTTTTTTTTTTTAGGGTAGTAATGGGAGCTAGCAGGCATAAAAGTTGCTGTCTACAGAGCTGCTCTCTGTCAGCTCACGTGCTTTAGGTATTCTCACCACATCTCCTGGGGGC
>NW_008240042.1:4862800-4893081 GCF_000691975.1 Corvus brachyrhynchos
GGGGGGGGCGTGTCTGACCTCTTCATCAAGCTCTTGCCGATTTGTCTTTCCAAATAACTAAAGAGAGATGCTAGCTCAAAGTGTCTCACTTAGGAAATTGAGATTACAAGGCATGTTTGAACTCTGCATTCCCAGATGTATTGATCTTGTGGGAAGTTCAGGGTGAACTTCCTGACATGTGGCACTGAAAAGAAACTGCAGGGAAGATGGAAGACCTTATACTGGGTTTTTTAGTGCTCTGGAGGAAAATACATGGCAAAAAGGACTATTTGGGGAAATAAATTTAATTTACTGCCAATCAATAACGAAGTAGTAGCATAGCAAGAAATAAAACCAAAACTAAATATGCACTTCCACCACTCCCTCTTCTTTCCAGGATGATTTTCACTCCTGATCCAGCAGGCAGCACAGCAGGACAAGGAATGGGTGTTGTGATCTTCCCACCACAATTTGTCTTTGTTGTTCCTTTCTCTCCATGCTGTTCCTCTGCTTCAGTGTGGGGTCCCTCACAGAGGGAACAGTCCCTCATGGCTGAAGACCATTGAAGGAACCTGAAGGTGCACAAGTCCACGGGACCTCCTGAGATACCTCTGTGAGTCCTGAGAGAACTGCACAAGGCTAAGCCACTATCCATCATATTTGGGAAGACACATCAGCCTGATGAAAGTCCCATTGACTGGAAAAGGGAAAATACCCTATTAGTGCTGTGAGGGAGACATTGCAGAGTGTGCTCAATTGTCATGGATGCCAATGGATTTAACTCAGGCAGAGAAGTAGTGAATATTTTAAATACAGGAAAACTTACCAGAGAATTCAGCCAAGAGATGCAGAGCCAAAAGAACCAGATTGAGATGATTCAGTTCTCATAGCAATATGTTTATTTTTAGAGAGAAGTAAGCTGTCACTTAAGTTTTGGTTAGAAACATTCACTTTTATTTGATAAACAAGTCATCATTCGTAGCCAAAAAAGCTCATAAATACTTCTCTATGAAAATTAGTTTTCCGTAGAAAATTGAGATGCTTTAAGACAAGCAATTTTTTGTTGGTAAGACAGCGATTTTGACTGAATTTTTATTCAGAAAAAAAATAGGGTAAAGTCCCTTTGAGTTTGAATGCAAAAGGTGAAAAACCTGAACATTAGGAAACCAAAAAAGGGAAAAAGGATCCAGATGATGATGAAGGAAACTGAATGGAGGTAGGAAGTGCATGTCAGGTTGATAAAGAAAGAGCTTTCCTTTCTTCCGTATTTTGCTTCATTCTGACATTTATTTGACTTTTAGAATGGAAGATCTGAGCCATATCTTCTTTATGATATTAATGGTATGAAATAAAAATTCAGCTCAACTCAAAAGAAAATGAGTCAAACTGCAATGGGAATGTTATTCCTGTTTGAGTGTCCTGTAGGTTACCTCCATTTACGGAAGAAACTTCAAGCACCTAAGTAGATTGTACATTGTGATTGCGAGCAAATTGCAAAGGGCCTGAGCAATCTGTGTGGAGAGTACATGGTAAAAAAGTGTCTTTGGACATAGACAGTGGAAGCAAACTTGCTCTCAAGAGAAAAGCCATCCTGCTGATCAATTTCCTCTAGACATAGAAGTCTCATTTGGGAATCATATTTATGTCCAGATTGGTTTGTTTGTTTGTTTTCTCGGAAATGGTTCATCTGCTCCTTACAGGTTTACAGGTAGTGTAACGCAACAGATTTTTTCAGCCCACACTGCTTCCCTGGGTGAAGAGAGACTTTGTAATTTTTATGGTTGCTTGTGTCTTCCTCTTTGATGTCTATGTAAGGTTGTTCAGGTTTCAAAAGCAAGTTATATTTGCGATGCTTTCTGTTTTCCATGGGAGTTGCCACCTGCTAATGAATCTTGCCTAAGGACTCATAATCAGTCAGAACTTGGTCTAACCATGACACTTCAAGGTGTGCAGTTTCCAAGAGACCAGAAAAAGATCTGCGGTCTGTCCCATACATATGTATGTGTGTATATATATACACACACATAATTTTATTATTATTTTATTAGTATCTAGCAATCTCCATTGAGTGAACTTGTGTTTAGGGAGGTGGAAACTCACATATCTAACTGGTTCCTGGTGGAGCAACCCGCTCATGCTGGATACTGGTCTTGAATGCGTAGTGAGAACAGTCCAAGAAGCACAACAAACTCTTCACTTCACCATTAGGTTTCCAGAGCTGTAAAAGTTCTCTGAGATCACTGAAGTTTACATGATTGCCAGTGTAGTGCACAAGATAAACACACACTGCTTGGCTGTTTGATGTGTTTAGTGCAAAGATGTGAACAGATGAGTGGGCCTTGGACCCAGATCTGAACAGGGCTTTTAAAGGAATTGAGCAATGAAGAATTGTAATTGGCGCCTGTCATTTGTGTTATTTTTCCTGGGTTGCTAACAAGATGAAAGGCAGCCAGAGTGCAGAATGGCAACAGCTGTCTTTGAACATAATGTCTTGGAGGTAATACCAGCTCTTTCTTCCAGAAGACATTTCTACTATCTAGGTCACCAAATGATGTGAAAATCGTTTTAGACACTTTTCTCCTGGACAGAAGTTGCAAGCAGTATTTAAAACTAAAAATACAGATGTATCTGTTTGTAATAAATACTCTTTTCTGTCTCAAGCTGTAATGTTTTATTAATTATTGAGAAATAGTTTTATTCAGCCATTTTCACGCAAGGAACACCAATAAGTGGATCAAGTCTTTGCGAACTGTATAACATTGAAAATTGGATCAGGTTTTTATTTTTCTGGGTTATGAGAAACACCAGCATTCAAATTGAGAAGAAAACCTCAGACACATTGAAGGCTGGAGATTTTAAAGGGCTTCACACTGGTTTATTGTGGAAGAGGAAATTTCATCAAAGTGGGATTTGGCGTATTCTTTATTGACAAGTCAGCAAAAGAAACTCCAGCCAAGAACTACAATGGGAAAATGGAATGGTACATGATTAATGAAGTTTCCTGACTTTGATGAAGCAGAGAGAACTATCTCACAACAGAGGCACTATCTCACACACCACCCCTGACACTACAGCAATACTGCTATACTCCTTGAGCTTCTCAGGACCTGAGGATTGATTTCAAAGCACATCACATCAACACTTAAAACCTGAAATGCAGAAGGCCAGAAGACCAGCGTGCTGGGACTGGATTAAGCCACTTTCCTCTCCTGTCACTGCTTTCTGGGAGGAGAGATGTCCCAAGCTGTCTATATACATATGACTGTGGCCTACCAATGGCTCATGTACTGAAACATCTCTAAGACTGATGCTTTCTTGTAGTGACAGGGCAAGCAACTATAAAATATCTTCACAGTTTCATGAAAAATCTTCTTCTGGCTTTCTTTGGGTGCCTCATCTTGCCCTTAATTTACTGTTGAGGGTGAAGGACACAGCTGTGTCATTGTTTATTTATTTATTTATTTATTTATCATTCTGGCAAGCAGGCTGTGGTTATCTGGAATACATTTCCCCCTATGACAGCCACTTTTAATTTATTTGAGTGAGCGATCTCTCCTCTCTGACACTTTTGCTGTTTGAAAAATATGATGCAGTGTGATTGAGGAGGCAATGTAATTAACCATGGTACAGCCAGGATCACCAGATTCTTTTAGCTTTACACAAATGCAACAACTCTTCCATTTTCAGACCTATGCATCTCTCTACTCAAGTGCTAAGTGCAGTGCTTTGCCTTGTTTTTTTTTTTTACAAAGCTCAGGATTGCTAAATACTGGAATGCCACAAAAAGATTTTTTTCTTTATATTTTTGTAGTACATCTGTCTATTTTGTGTTACAGGACAGAAAAAAAAAAAAAAGAATTTATAATCATTCTATTCCAGAAAGTTTGATCAATTAAGTTTGAAAGAAAAGACATGTTATGATAGTCAGTGTTTCACAGCTGGCAGAGTAAAATAGACAGAATTCCTGTGCCATCTACACAAGTTTATAGGTGGATAAACTGGGAGGAAGCAAGTCAGACCAAAGGTTTCTCAGTGAAGGTCACCCAGGAATAAGGGAGTAATCACCTTTACACTTGTAACCTCCTGACTGGATGTCTCATGCTTCAGGCTATAATGCTGATCTTGTCCTGACAGAAAGGTTCCTACGGCTATTGCTCAGAAACTTGCCTCTGCCATGGGGATGAACAAGTGCACTTTGTGATGAATGCATAATAAAAGCAAGAACTTATTAGGACAAAAACATTTCAGGGTCTGATTAATCTAGGCAAAGATTGAAGTAAGGGGAGGATGTTGAAGGGGACTGATACATTTCAGTGAATATGCAAGACAATATTGCTGAAGTTGATGAAGACAGCATTATATTTAAAGAGATCAGGATTCAGAACAACTTTTGTGACTTATTATGCAGAGAAAATTATTACTACCCATTAAAAAATTACGTTTCACACAAAATGGAAAATCTGATTAGTGTACCTAAGAGTGGCTAGCTTCTAAAATTATAAAATTAATGGATATATGAAAAATTTAATTTCATACAGAAATATCTGTTAATAGAAGTTAATCACCGCACACAATAAGTCATTTATTGCACATAGAGAATCAAATGTTAAATATGAGATGAAGTAAAAATGTGAGCATTTTCATTGCTTATGTGTAAGTTATTTGGTTATCTGTTGAAGATTTTTGTTACTGTATAAACAACATAGATCAGACTCAGTGATAAGATAAACTCTCTATATATTTTCAGTGTCTCTTAAACGGTAATAAAAGAAGTCCTTGTTCATGGAGAGGGTCACCTGTAAGTGCAATTGAGCTCAGATATCACTGGGAGTGCAAGAAGTTAATGAAATAAAATTTATGCTTGAGAGTTTACAGAACTGTAACCTGTGCTTCCATCATAATGAATTTTCACGCTATTGAACCATGAGAATAAGTACAACATCTGCAGCATTTGCAACTGTCCTAGATAAACACACTCTCATATGTTGATTTTTGTTGCATTGATCTTCTGATCTGGCAAACACATATTTGATATGCCATGATTTAAGCTGAGCTTATCTTTCAACCAGCTCCTGTCACTTGCACTGGATTTTCTGGCTTCGTTATTGTGCATCACCTCATCTCCCAGTCTTCCTCTACTATGTGAAAACTTCCTGTGTCCATGCAGGGAGGCCTTTCACTGTCCTAATCTTGTCGATCTGCCGCTTCTGCTGACGGTTGTTTTCTCCTCCTGGTTTGAGCTTCTGGTGCACCTGCTTGGCAGCAGAGCCTGGCAAATTAAAAAAGCCCTCGACTGAGAATAATCATTACTTAACAACAATCAAAGCATCAGTGTGTTATCAGTATTCTTCTCATAGCAAGGGCAAAACACAGCACTGTACTGACTACCAGGGAAAATAGTAAGAAAACCAGCTCTATTCCAGCTGAATAGGTATCTAGGTGAAAGTTCTCAGCTTGCAGCCTGGGGCTTCAGCAAATCCAGCTAGTTGTGCTAATCAATTAAAGTAAAGCAAACAGCATATTAAATCACATGGTATTATAACTCTGTGCAACCCATTCTATTTAAAACATACTTATTTAAGCTGAACAACTGATATCTCTCAACAAAGTAGATGGAAATGTGTAAGAATAAGGTAGTATGCATTTACATAGTTTAAGCCAGGTAGTGCCAGTTACTGTGTCCTATGAAATGTTGAGAGGCATTGGTAGGAACAGCATGTCCAGGTGTATTTAATTAGCCATGTTACTTGGAATTCATCTCTGCTAGTGTCATTCTTTTGCTGTGTTTAACAAAACAACTGGAGGTAAAAACAGACACAGTGGTCTAACAAAAACAGAATTGATGCCTGAAGCTACTCCTCATGCAAGGAAATAGCTCGTTTTCAGGAGAAACAGGATTACAAAATGTCTGACTGCTCGGGGGGAAATGGACTTACTGGGGGGGTCCATCCTCTTCTGAAGTAGACAATAGAGTAAGGCTTTGAATGCTGTAGTCATTAATAATGTAAGTGATAAAAAAGGGTGATTGGGGTGGTGGCAAAAGTTGGTAATTTAAGAGCTATTCTTAAGCTTGAGGGTAAAAACTACTTAAATTGTAGAGAGTACATTTCCACTGCTCTGCTGCCCAAAGCCTTGGAAGTCAACTGTTATAAATGAAATCCAGAAAAAGAAACAGTTTCTGGGTGTCTTTTACTTAAGAAAGCTAAAAAACCACTGCCGATTTGGATGGTTTTTGAATAATTTTCCAGGTTCATCATTAGCCTCTGTAATCTAGAATAGATAAATTATTCATCTTTTTGGCTGGTGGCAATCATATCCAGAAACTTACCTAATTAAAGTCTATCTGAAAAAGTCATGACATACCTCCAGTCACTGTCTTCAGAGGACAGGCTTTGGCTGTACTTACAAGCTGGAACTTGAGCTTTTGCATGAAGTCCTTGTTTGAGTGAGACACACCCCAAATATCACAGGATGATAATAACCTCTGTTAAAATGATGCTGTAGAATTGAAAGCCAGCAGCAAAAACACCCTGAGAAGCACCAGAAAGTTACTTGCAAGTTCTAGACATAAAGCAAATGAGACCAAATTCTCATTTCTCTGAGATTCGGTTGTGTTCTGTGGTAATGCCATGTTCAAAGGTAACTTGAACAAGTCTCATCATTTAAGCAAACTTTTTGACATGACCACAATATAAATCACAACTGTGAGGTTTTTCTCCTGAGAATGGTTAATTATTGTCCTGATATATAACTTAAGAGTGTTACATCCTACAAACAAGCTGTCATGGCTTTTGTCATGACAGTTGTTCTGTGTCCACGGTCTGCTTTTTTGAGGCTAAGAAACTGAGAATACTTTAAAGGCATACTTTCCCATAGGAAGTGATATGCAGTTATTCTCATACCCTCTTAAAGCAATCATTGCTTGAAATGGATGGTCATACTGAAAGTCCTATAAATATTGCTTTCCAAATTTCTTGCCTCCTCAGAGAACCACTGAGCTTCAGACCATAGACAAGTTCTGAGTTTTCAAGTAGTTTTCAAGGAAAAGTTTTCCCACTGTCTCTGACTACAGTTTATGAATTGCTATTCTGAATCCTTAATGCAGAGAAGGGAGAACATGTATTTATTGTTGCCTTCTGGTGGGGATGGGGAGATTTGGGGGTTCACCTTGGGATAATAACAAATTTGGGTGCCAGGTAACAAGAAAATCTGGTGGGAGGTGCACTTGTGGCACTGGAGCCAGCCAGAGCTGATATATTTTGCTTGAAGGCGATTAGGGACTTGTTAACTCACAGATACTGTGGTGTTCATTGAGGCTGGCAGCTAATGTTACATGTATTAAAGATATTCCATCGTTTTTCTGGGAATGGCCAGGTACTGTGTGGCAGAGAATTTTAGACAGACTCCTTTGAAGCATTTAAACAATGTATGTTCTAATTGCAGTAAATGTCCATTCTAAATACCCTGCAGTACTCTTTCATTTCTTTCAAGAGGTAAATCTTTACAGACAGTGGAGGTGTAAGACCTGTTTTCCCACACCAATAAAACGGAAATGAAACTTGTTACCCTTCTACAGAAGTATCATGGTTTCCTGCAAGAAATGCTATCAAAAGTTTCAATTAAATGTTACATTACTACAAATGGTGGAAAGGTATATTGAGGCAATCAAGTAATTTATGCTGTGTTATTGGAAAAAAATAGCCTACAATACAATGCAAACTTCTGATTATGCTATGTAAATTTAATGACAGTGGTGATTTTATAGCATAATACCTAAGGTTCTAAGGTATGTGTTACAATGAAACTTAAGGGGTTTATTATAAATAAGGTGAGGAAGAGGGTTTTATTAAACCTGGAGTGACGTGAGATAGGAAATGGCTTTCCCATGTGGAGTGAATGTCTGCAGGAGGGAACCAGCAACTGCCAAAACACTGTGAGAGATCTCTCCCTGGAGTGCCAGAAGCTCAGGGATTAGCATGGTTACCCACTTGCCTTGTAGGAAACTTGCTTTCTAACCATGTTTTGACAGGCTTGTCAGGTGGAAAAAGACCAGAGATGGCAGAAGCTAGTTTTCAAGCCTCAGTTTTTCCTTTTTTTCCTCTACTTTTTTTGTTTTGTTTTGTTTTATTTTTTTAAAGGGTGAAACACCAAGCAGCCTTATGTCTTCTTTTCCTCCTTTTAAATCCATTCATAGCCCTGTCCTGCTTTGCCTGTTTAAATGAACTAATAGCTTAAGGGAGGGGATTTATTTTAAACTACATTTACTAAAGAACTCACATCAGCAACTGGGGTATAAACCTTCAGACATGAGGTTGAGTGAATCAGGAGCCACTGACAGGGTCAATGAGTGAGGATATGGCCATGCTGATCTTCGTGATGATATAATGCAACCATGACCACTGTGCAGAGAGGATAATTGATGTCTGGCCTTAAAATCTGAGGGATTTTAATAACTTTGATAATAAAGTTGATCTTGTAGGATTAAGTAATTGAGAAAAGAATGATAGAGCTTCTGCTATCGAAGGACTCAACATAGATCTGCCTGCTTAATTGCTTTAGGAAGTGTGCAGACATACAAAACTAGAAATCCATGTGGTTTAAGGTTGTTCAATTCACTAGACACTGGTTTGGGACTTAGAATTTGAATCTCAGAGACACTGAGAGGACTCAAAAGTATTTTTAAATGCTGCAAGGAGCCCCAATGCAGTAAGTGTCACTGGGACGACACAAGCTTCTGAAAAGAGGCTGTTTTATAAGAGATACCATTTCTGACATGCAAAAATAACTGCCAAAGGCACTGAGGCAGAAACAAGGGTTCTGACTGCTTATACTGTCCACGGAAATGCAAACCCACTGACCTTCTGGAGATGGATTTCATCCTTTTCTTTGCCTTCAGGTTTGTCTACTTTCATCTGGGATGACTTTCAAAACAGGACAGCTAAAAGGACTGTATTGGAACAGATAAAGTCCCAACAGTATTGGAAAGGTTTATACTTGCTCAGTGGTTTGTATTACAGGGATAAAGCTATGCATACCATTATGGTTTCATGTCAGCTAAAAGTCCTGTGATCTAATCTGTTCTTTTCTCTGAATCTGGAAATTATGATCTTTGTCATGTCTTGTTAGAGAACATGAAATTATATTTGCAGATACTTATGCACAGTATAACAGCACTCTGTTAGTAAAATGTAATGGAATACAGATTCCCTCTCACACCCTCCCTTCACTGTGAAATGGACTCAGCAAAGATCCAAGAGCATAAAGAATCTCAGGCCATTTAGTTTTCAGTTGTCTGCTTATGAAACTTGGAAAACAAGAGTCATGTGTGATTTTATTAACTCCCTGTAGATACCATCTACTAGAGGCATTTCCTATATTCATGCCTAATCAAATCCAACATGTAAAGTAAAGCTCAGTGAGGGATGATTAAATTCACCTTTCTTGCAACCAGCTACCCTGCAGTGTCTAGCACATCCCAAATGTGAGAATGTCAGTGACCACAAAAGAGAAGTACTGTGTAAATGCCATGAAGCTGAGCTGGGAGAGGTTTAGGTTGCATATCAGGAAAAAGGTTTTCCAACTAAAGAGCTGAAAGACAGCATTGAGTGTTAATGGGTTTAGACCACATTTTTTGTGGCTACAGTGAAAGTGAAGAGAAATCCACATTTTATTTGGCTTTTATTATTTGGGCCTGTTTGCAGTTATTTGCAAGCTCTTCCTTTTTTGCAATCACATATCAGAGCATGAGTGCAGTGGCATTCACTTGCTTCCACTTTCCTGATTCAGGACTTCCTTCACTGCAGGCTTTGAAGGCATGCTGGAAACCCAGGCTGTGTGTACTGACACACTTACATTGCAGATAAATAGGACCACGCATTTTTAGATGTACACAGTAACCACAATGACCACATGCCTGAGTTTGTCCCAGAGTTTGCATGTGAGATTCAACTGAAATTCAGAGATGGCTTTTGCTCTCTCTCCCTTCCTACTTCAAAGAGATGTGCCTCCACAAAAATGCACAATCCTTTGAAGCAGCTTTTTGAATTCTCAAATATGTTACACTTCTGAAGAAGAAGGAAGGACATTGAAAAAGATCACAGCAAAATAATACAATCTATGACAGAATCATCAACCTTATCAGAAACTTGAAAATCTTACTCTGATAGTTAAACATTTACTCCAAAATTAACAACTAATGCTTCAAGATTGAATGCCTCAACATTCAGTCTGTGTCTGAATTGTTCAGTAATTCATTGTTTAATATTTAGGTCCCTTGCTTTGTAGTTTGCTGTTTTGCTTTTCTCCAAGAGGAAGATCTAAAGCATCCTCCTTTTTCAAAGGTAAAAATCTTCACACAATACGCTGAAGGAATGGAAACTGAAATCCTTTGCACAATTGTTAAATGCATAGAATTAATAAAAGATTAAGTATTTGCTCGCCTCATCCTCACATAATTACTGCCTATATTGTTTCTCTTGTGACAGCTCCTTAGAGGATTAAAATTTGTTTGTATTAGAAATTGTGGCATTAGTTATTAATTATGTCAGGTGGCAGGGGCTCGGCTTGGAGTTCAGGCTTTGGGTGGAGCTGCATTATTCGTGTCTGAGTTTCTTTCTGACTGTCACATGGCAAAAGTGTCGTATTAAACACTGAAAGCAATATGGGCATTAGAGCTTCTCCTGAGGCTGGGTTGTCATGGTCATGTCCCCCCCTGTCTCTTGCAGACCAAGGTGCATTTTTTTCTTACAAATGACATGTGATGATTTGTGCAAGAAATGAGTTTGCTGTAGGACTGTCTCAACTCCATGTTCCCCAAATAACCTTGAAAAACAACCTGTATCTGTCTCATTTATGTTGGTGTATATCAAGGGACGTGATATTAAAACAGCTGAAATCAGAATCTGGCCCTTGGCACGGGGAAAAATGTTATGGCTTTCTCATGTGTTTTGCAAGTTGTTACAGAGACTGTCCTTCAGAGCATAACCTGACCTTTTTCCTTGAGAAATGTTTATGCAGCATATGACTTATATACAAAATTATAGCTACAGTGAAACTGTGCGCAGAGATATTAATTTGGTGGAATGTCTAGCAGACAACAATAAATCTAGCTGACATTATGAGACCCTGATAATAGTCCTTGTTGATGAGTTGCAACAAAAAGGTTTACAGGCTTCTTCATTAATAGAAAGTCAGTTAACAAATAAAGCTAAGTAAACTTGATACTCGATTCTGTTTGGCTCAGGTAGTTTGTGCTGTGGGCTGCCACTGTTTCTATTCATTAAAAATGGAAAGAAAACAGGATTCAAAGCCCATTTTACAAGCCAGTGCTTATTGCTGTGGGAGTATCCATATATCTGAGAGCAAAACAACTTTCTCTGAAAGGGGCTGTTGACTCATTTCTTTCATCAGAATGAGAATAGCAACTGTATACTTCATTTGCACAAGAAGTTTCACATTTTAAGACTCTGCTGAAAACACCTCGTTATACTTCTCTGTAGAATGGCTCTGGATGTTGATTGCATCTGTTGTCTTAAGGAATTAAGTTATTTTCCAAGATGGGGATAAACTTGGTGTACACATTTGATCAGGACCTACCCAATATGGAGGAGTATTTGTGTAATAATTTCCACAAGCTGGGACTTTTTATATTTACTTCAGATTTTCATTGCAGTTCTCTGTTTTGCTCAGCCAATGCTCTGAAGACGCTGGGGCGTTAGATACGTTACAGGAATTAATTTTTTCTTTTTTTTCCTTTTTATCTTTTCTCCAGTCCTTCCCCCCTTCACCCCACCTTTATATCAATGCCTGTGCAATGATTTCAGTTAGTGCATATCCCACAGAGAGGCAACTGCTGCTTTCATCAAGCAAAACTCCACAGTACTTTGGTTTGTGAATGCCATCATTTGATATCAGAACTTAACTCTTTCTGTTAGGGAGCTATGAGGAAGCAAACCTTCTTGTGCCTAGGAGTGCAAAAAGAGCTAGAATTGCCAGAGCAAATGGATGTGGAGTCTGCATCCTTGGATGAAGTCCAAAGCCATCTGGACACAGCCCTGAGCAAGTGGCTTTATATGGTCCTCCTTGAGCAGGGGGGTTGGGCCAGAGGACATCCAGAGGTCTGTTCCAACCTTAACCGCTTTGAGATTTTGTGATAACCTGCCTTTGGGTCAGTGTGGAGAAGGTTTGGGGGCCCCTGTTAGAATTAAAGTCAGGAGAGACAGGAACAAAATGTTAGATGTGCTTATAAAAATATATATGTTCACATACACAGGCTCAGCTAAATCTATTTACACTTCTTTTCTTCTCTTGTTATTCATAGCATCTTAGAATCAACAATATCCCACATTGAGATAAATGAGTAAAATAGTTTAGCAGGATATCTTAGCATGCTCCTGGGTCTAAATATCTGAATGGTTATTTTGTAAGTGCTCTCAGTGGTTTTAGATGCCCAAGTGCACCTTTGGGAGTCTGACGCCTGAAGGGTTTTGGATTTACTTTTGAAGGTGTAGGTTCTAGAATTTGTGAAATGTTGCTTCTTCAAATACATGTCCTTCTTTTAACTGACAAGAAGTTTTTACCTAGTCATTACTACAAAGAAAGCTAAAAGCATTACAGGAAAAAAATCCCCAATATTCTTTTCTGTTCTTTGTGGACTGCTAAGATAATAAGGGGCCATGCTCTCATTCCAGAATCTCTTTTGTTGTTGGCAACACTTTATACACCACTGGCTGGAAAATGAATGCTGCAGGAGTCAAAATAGATGATGTCACTGAAAAATGTTTGGTGGTTTGAAGTTTTGTTACATTTGGTTTTATTCCTCCAGAAAGGAAATGGACAGGTGATCACAAAAGCAGTTGTTTGATCTGCCATTTGAATTTGTGGGGAATAAAAGTTCTTCACCAGTTGTGTTAGCTTTTACTGTTCTGTCTAGAAGAACACATTTAAAAATATTCACTGCTGTGGGGGAAGAAACATACCTAGTTGGTCCTCATTGCAGTTTTTCACATTTCTGTGCAACTAAGACAAAGTAATCACAGTAAATGACAGATTGCAGTGTTACTTTGATATCTTTGAGTCTTCTTTGGGAACAGTCACAGAGTCAAATGCCAAGCCTAGCCTTGATTGACACAATATGCTGAGTGGCAATGTCATAGAGCCTCACTGCATTTGTTGGATTTGCTGTGATGGAAGTGAAGATACCTGAGACTAAAAATAACAACATGGCTCTGCTGTAGCCTCCAGCCTTCTCAGTTCACTTCAGTGAGACACAGAATGTGAAGTTCTTAGTTGCAGAAGGTCAGACCAGGTCCCCCCCTGTTACTCTCTTAGTTACCATGATAACATGGCATGGCATGTTGCCACAACACGAAGTGAGATGCCTGCCTTTTGCTGTCATAAGCCTGTCATAAAAGCCTGATGAAGAGAATTTTCTGTATCTATCCCTCTCGATCTTTTATTCTTTGGAAACATTGCCTCCTTCAGCAAAGCAATGGATTTTAGATGAAAACATCAGATAGGACTGTGAGTGTATGATAATATATGTTATATATGTGTGTATGAATGTATGAGTACATACATGTGAATTTATGTACTGTCTTTTAAAGTAGCTTGATGTTTCCTGGTCTGCATTTTTCTCTGGTCTGTCAGTGCTACAGACTACAGTGTACTAAAGGCTGTCGAGTGATGCATATGTAAAGGTGACCAAGCTCCTCTTTATCCTTTTTTACTTCTTAGCATGAATTCCTCAGATAAGCTCTGAAATTAAAGGATATCTCTTGTCAAAGGATTATTCTGTACCTAGTTGAGGCCCAGACAGCTCTGTTAACAAGTTAAGGGAAGTGTTATGAAAATAAGTCCAGGAAAAGAAATCTTCACTAAATTGGTGTGGTTGGTTGAGGTTTTAAAGAGATCTGGAGCTACTGGAAATTACTTAGGCGCTGCTAGTGATAGGTGTAGGGGCACAGCATCTGTTCCATCCTCCCAATCCCTTCAGGCACACTCCCTCTGGGCCTTGTGGCTGCTGAGTTTTGTAATGCTCAAACCTATCAAGGTGATCTGCTGCTTCTGCCCTTTGAGGAAGCTGAATATTTAACTCAACATTTCGACAGACCCTGACTACCAGACCTGTGTCAGTGCAGGACACCTTTTTAATCAATCTGTTTTTCTCAGTGAGAAGCATTCCTTATTAAGTTTACAGGGTGACAAGAAAGACAGATTTATTACCAAAGTTAATGTCATAATTTCTGTGGAGTAAAAGCACTATGGCTAATGCTATGATGAGGTATCACTAATAGCATTACTAATTATAACTGCTGCAAGTTTATAAATAGCTAAAGAATATCATTAAGTATGTGAATCATGAAGAGCTAGCTTAATTGCGTCGTCTTGTTATCAGACAAAGACAGTTCTTTGACTAATACTTAAAACTCTTTATCCATGAAAAAATCAGGATTTCATTATTTAACTCAAATATTTCTGTACTCATGCAGTATAGATACTGTGGTTCCTTCCTCTGCTCTACAAATGTGGGCCTTCTTTTTATAGGTTAATGTACAGATTAGCTTCTGTTTTACACAGACTCTCTGAAATCTTTCATGCCTCAACTCCCAGCAGTATCCTTTGCCTAATTTTGTTTCATTCACATGAGAGACTGTGAATGTGGCTTGCAAACACCCTTCAAATGTGTCTCTTGATCTCAGTAGGATTTCAAAAAGAGGCATAGATGCAAATGTGATACCAAGATTGTAATTTGCCTGACTACTGTTGGAGGTTACTTTAAAATTTGCCCATGGGCTTTGGGATTTATTCAGTGTATATCCTGCATTGTTCATAAGCTCCTCAGAGCCAGAAAGGAAGTAGATTGCATGATCATTTACACTGTGAGTACAAAAGGAAATTTAAGGTCTTTTCTGTGTACAGCAGGAGCTAGTTGGTGATAAGCAGAGTCCAATAAAGAGTTTGGTTTAAGGCTGTATGTTAAAATCTGAATTTTTTATGAATTTTGTTCCTTTTTTTCCCTTTTTCTCCTTCCTTTTTTTTCTTTTTAAATCTTTATTACCTTTAAATACACTTTTCAATGGGTTGTAATCTTTGAATTTCTGCTCTGAGATTAGGATATGTCCTTATTATGATTATTCTTCATTAAAAAAAAGAAAAAGATATGTGAAGGACAGGCGGGGGCTGCAGTTACACACTCTGAAGTTGCTGTGCATGCTGTTTCACAGTTACAATGTATTTCTTGAAACATGCTTGTCTCAAAGTTCATGTCAACTGAGGCATAACCACCAAGACTGCAATTAAATCCAGTCACAATCCAAAATCTCGGTCAATACATTTTAGAATTATGAAGCAAAAGCTGCACTGATGTTTTGGGGCTGCTGTCACAGAGGCTGAGCAGTCCTTTTAGATGGGACCCTTCGTTGAAATGACTTCTATCACCTAACCCTGAGCAAGTCAGTGTGAAGATTCATGGTGATTTAAATAGGAGGCATGGAAGGTCTCTCCTACAAATCAGCTTTACAGCTCCCTATTTATGAACTTCTGACCATGTATTGCCCTTGTGGTAAACAGACTCTTAAAAGAATCTGATGTTGGCAAATAAATTACATAAAGACGGTATCTGATGGAATATTCCAGGCTATTCTTTAAGCCTGGAAACACTGCACTTTATGTAGTTTACCTGAAAACTTCAGAATGTTTTAAGATCCAGTGTCTTCTCTAGCTAAGTAATGATGCTTATGATTCTGAATATTCATTAGTGGTGACACCTTCCATGATGTCACTGTCAGGAATTGAAGAGGGGGAAAAAAGAGGAAAACCAGACAAGTTTCCCTTATAGACATTGTATTCCAGACACTGAGAGCTTTGAATAAAATGTGCCCTGTGGTCTGGGAAGAGAGAAAGGCTCCACACAACTAAGTATTATTTGTGTATTTACACAAATGCCTCTATTTTGTATTTTATCATAAAGCATGAAGAAACAGAACACAAATAAAGTTCCAATAAGCTTGTGCTAAATGATCACTTAGCATTTTTTTTCAAAGACTTAGACTTTAAATGCAACTATTGTTTCAAATAAATGAGAATGACTATGTAATACATAGACTAAGTTCACAGTAGCTTAATTGCTGAACATCTTTCATACATATTGTGCCTGATAAGAAGTGCTCATAGATTTTTTGTTTTACTTGCTACAATATAGTTGTAATTTTGCAATTTATATATTTAAATTTTGATTTTTTTTTTTAAAGCAACTATAACTAGTATATTTTAAAGAATTCTTATGGAAAAAGAGAAGGTATCAGAGGCAAGCCCGTTGTTTGGTATCAATATATAATCTGGACAAAGACTTGTCTCTAACTTCAAGATTTTGGTCTGCTTCTTAACAAAGATTTTAGTCATGCTGACTTTAGTAGAAGAACTTCATCTAGCCCCTCTCTTCCCCCAAACCTGATGGTTTTTCATGTAACCACACCAAAATATGCTCTGAGAAACCTCAAGCCAAATCAAAGCAATACACTTGAGCATGCCACACCCCCAGCCTCTGTGGGAAGGAAAGGATTTCAGGGCTTGGCAGTCATATGAATGTCCAATCCTCGTGCCTATTTTGACAGAATATTTGTGTTTACCAGACAGCTGTTAAGATTTTGCTGCAGATGCTCTTTGAAAGTGAAAAATGGGAGAAGCATATTTTAAAAAGCCCCAAGTATACTATCAAAACATTTACAAGAATTTGAAACTTGAGGGTCCAAATGCTTTGTGTGTATTGTAAAAAGAAGTGTAACTGGATAACTGTAAGCATTATTTTTTAGATATTGATATAGCAGGGTAAGAAGGCATCATGCTTAAACACATGAAAAGTTAGGTTTTTAATAAGGAAGCTTTGAAAATTAATTTGCACTCTATAACTCTTCAATTTTTCAATTTAAAAAATATCACTACTCTCACACTGCTTGTGATCTGATCCAGAATACAGAGTATAAGCATCAAAGAGTGCTATATCTTCCAAGAGCCTTAGAATCCAAAATTTCCACATCCTACCCCTAAGATCCAAGATGCTGTTATTCTTAAAATTACTAAGTCTGAAACAACTGTATCCTTTCTTCTTTCTCATACGTATTCTCAGTGATGGCAGAGAAGAATTGAAAGGCCTCGAAAGAAATTGAATGTGTGGGTTGCTGCACTCCTTTTCAGGCTGATGAATCTCATTCTTAAGCTGTTCCTGCTGCTAAAGCCGTTGCTCATCTTGTCACCATCTTGACCCCTTTTTGCGTTGCTCGTGTCTTTTCAGAAACCTTAGAACTCTTTACAGAGCTGTAGATTCAGATGCTACACACATTTAATGCTATAATCTGCTCTTTACCCCTTTCCTAATAATTCTGAAATTCTTCTTTGCTTCCTGACTATTGCTGAACACTGAACTTGTATTTTCATGCAGTTAACTGCATGAAATAAGTTTAAACTAAAATAAGTTTAGTTTTTACCTTATGACTCCTTCCTAAGTGGTAGCAGTCAGCTCAGAAGCTGCCTTTATACACTTATGTCAGGGTTGTTTTTTCTTGTTTCACTTTAAACTGAATGCTATGTGCACCTTCAGTGCCCTGGCACTCAGTGTCGTTCCCCCACTCCTTCATTCCTCAATATATAATTAGATTTGCAGGTTACTGGCTGTACTTACCAGAAATGGATGTTGATTGCAGCGTGCATTCCTTAAATACAAGCGATATACCTCTAGATGGAGTCGGGAGCTTTTTTCTGTGTCAGACTTACAAGTGCAGCTGAGTTGTTTTGCTTCTCATAGTTTTAGATATGATGCTCCCTAGGAGCATCTGGACACTGAGTGATCTGAGCAGAGCTTTTTTTGTCTTTCATTTATTCTACTCCTTTTTTTTTGACCTTTCATAGGCATTGAATTTGTGGGGAGAATATGAGTTAAATTTGGAAAAGGCAGGGTAGATGTTCCAACACATCTCAGATTTGGATGTAACTTAAAAAGGATTGGAGCTCTGAATTAGAGCTGCCCTTAGGGGTTTGCCACAAAATCATCCTTTTCCAGCTTTTTCTATCTTCTCACATTTCTTTTGCTTCTTGTTATCTCAAATTGCAAATTGCAGTAGATGGGCTGAAACTTCCACAGTGGGTGTGTCTGTAGTGCATTTTTTGTCACACCAATAACTTTCCTTACCAAATTATTTTTTAAGATCAACTTTTAAATTACATTTTTACTTAAAAAATACGTAGTTGGAGTCCTGTCAGTAGTGGTGTCCCCCACAGCTCAGTACTGGGCTCAACATTAATTTATTCATCAAATATGAATGATGAAGGGGCAGATGCCTCCTCAGCAAGTTCACTGATGACACAAAGCTGGAGTGCTGTGTCCAGTTCTAGGCTCCTCAGGACAAGCAAGACATGGAGCTCCTGCAGTGAGTACTGGAGAGCTGCAAAAATGATTAAGGGGCTGGAGCATCTCTCTTATGAGGAAAGGCTGACGGAGCTGGGCCTGCTTAGCCTATGAGTGTGTATATAAATGCAGGCAGGGAAAGCATCAAGAAGACACAGCCAGGCCCTTCTCAGTGGTCCTGAGCAATAAAGTGAGAGGCAATGGGCAGAAACTGATGCACAGGAAGTTCCACCTGAACACAAGGAAGAACTTCTTTACTGTGCAGGTGACCAAGCACGGAAACAGACTGACCAGAGAGCTCATGGAGTCTCCTCTGGAAATATTCAAAAGCTGTCTTGACACAATCCCTAGTAACCTGCTCTAGGTTACCCTACTGGAGCAGCAAGTTTGACCAGATGACATCCAGCAGTCCCATCCAACCTTACCCATTCTGTAAACCTGTGATCTTTTTCCTTCTTATTTTTTAAATATATAAAACCAAACTTATGTTATTTTGTATATTATCATTGATTTGATACCCTGTATACTTATGCATCTATATACATCTCTGAAACTTTAAAACTGTGTTTCCCTCCTTTCTGTTACTACTTTCCATCTTTTAAGATGTCCAGCCAAGCTTTGAGACTGCTTCACATGTTTTGCAGCTGGGGAGCCTCCAAGCAGTGAAAGATCCAGAGCTCCTTCTATTGACAGGTCCCCTGGTCTCATTCACTGTTTCTAATTGTTATTGTCTGCCTATTGGTTGTCTGAAAAAAGATGGAAAATTTTGCATGAATTTTCATAATTTGCTAAATTTCCACAAGGAATAATGTTCCCTGTGCTGATTCAAGCAATGGTGTCTGGATACAATTATGATCGTTTCCTCTGGGACTACAGGCATCCTCAGAAGATGTGGATTTAGCACATTTAGTTAAAGCTGTCAATAAAATAATTCTGTCAGCGGAAAAAAATAGTTGACATTCATCTGTGTTTGTCCTCTCCATTTCAGTCAGTGTATTCCTTCCTCAGTCCTGCTTCTTTACAAAGACAAGTTGTTTAGATGAACACACTTTCCTTTCATAACCGAGACCTGTAGCAACATGAAGACATCCACAACTAAATTAATTATTTATACTTTAGGGAAGAGACCTAATGAATACTCATTCAAGGAATGAATCTAAAAGTGTTAATGAAGCTGCCTATCTAAGGACCACTCTGATAGGAAGACTTGTGGGTTCTGACCTGCATGTAATAAGGGTACAGTAGCAACTCAGAGTACTTATATTGTCACAAATGTATTTGCTGTTTTATCTTGGGCCAACAGTAAAGGCAGATGTGAGATGCTCTACCTGAGCATGACTCTTAATCCAAAGTGTGTTGGCTTACAGACAGGAAATAGAACTAAGAAAGCCATTCTTCTTCAGAGAATGCCTTCTAACCAAATTTTTGTCTCTTGGTTTTACTATTATAAATAGTCCATACACCATATTTAATATTACTTAACTGCACTTCATTAAAAAGGTGTGTCAGTACAAAAATAAGTGTGTGTAAAGGCAGAAGGCAAAGAGAAAGACTGGTGAAACACTTGATATTTCTCTCTTTATTGCTCTGTCTTCCAGCCCTCTCACCAGCTTTGCTGTCCTCTGGATGCATTCAAGGGCCTCCACATCCTTTTTTACTGTGAGGCCCAGAAATGCACTCAGGGTGAGGCTGTCTCAACACTGAGAGTAGTGGGGTAGTCACTCTTGGGCTGCTTGTGCTGTGTTTGAAGCTCCCCAGGATAGGGTTTGCCCTTTTGGCTGCTGGTGTGCACATTTCTGGCTCACACTGAGCTGCTGCTGACCACCACTCCCAAATCCCCCTCTGCAGGGCTGCTCTCCAGCCACTCATCTCCCCATTTACACTTGTGCCCAGCCTTGCTTTGCCCTGGGTGCAGAACCTGGCACTTGGACTTGTTAAATTTGATCCTATTAATCATGCCAGTACAAGAAGGCTCAATTTAACTCTAGGTGGTCAGTAGATCTAATGAGTGTTCAGGTTTTGGTATTGTGGGGGTTTTTTAGAGGTTTTTTTTGTTGTTGTTTTTTTTTTTCTTTTTTTTTTTAAATAGCACATTGTTTCAGGTTCTTGTACCAGCCCAAATATTTCCACGGATGCCTCAAGCAAAAAAGCTGGCAACCAGCATATCAGCAGTACACAGTACTCACCAAGTACTGTTTCAAGCAAACAGCTTGAAATTGCTTATTCCAAGCCAGTCACACTACAGAGAGGCAGGAGAAAGGAACAGAAAGCAGCCAGATACCATTTGGCAACTGGATCTCAGCACTGGCCACATTGGAGACATGAGCAAGACTGGTTTTTTAGCACGTTCTTACTGCCTGTCTCCAGCCAAGGGCAGATATCTGTCAAGCCATTGAGAACAAGAGCAGCCAGAAGCTCATCCCATTTCCCTTTTCCCTGTGGAGATGACAAAGGCAGGCTGCCGGGTTGGTGCTGTGATGTGGTGACTCCTGCAGCACTGCAGATGCATCAGAGAGTTTTAACACCTCAGTGGTGTCTTACTTAAGTCCAGGCCTGGTGTATAGTCTGGAGATCTAAGACAAGACAGAGCATCAGTAGAAGTTCTTCTCTGAGGTTGTAGGAAAGGGCAGAATGGGATTTTCTAATCCAAAAACATTCCCTGGAAAATCAGACAAGGTATACATCAGTAAACAAATGAGCACAATAAATATTTATAGACCAATAAGCTAAAGCTTCCCATATCATGAGCACATTACAAAAAAAATTATGTTCCTTTACAGTATCTATAAAGAAAATACGAATTAATTGTTGAACTAGCAAAGAGAGCAAATGTGTTATACACCAAACCTACTGAAGTCTTAGTGCTGACCTGGAAGAAAAACCTGGCAGAATCCAGTGAAGTTAATGAAGTTTGGGAACGATGCAAAATTACCTCACAACCTTCTTACTTCCATAGATACCAGAAACCCAGGAGGCTGGCAGTTGGCTCTCTAGGCTAATATCTCCACAGTTGCCTAGGCTTTTCTTACTGAGCTGCCCAGCTAATGAATCAACTCTTTTGATGCCTTGTGTGTGAGAGGAAGAGTGAGGGAACCACTGTTCTCCCACACAAGACCTTATTCACACATCCTTACTCAGTGACAGTGAACTGAAAAAGATCAGTGGTCCTATTTGCAAGAGCACAGTCTATCAACTTTATTATGATCTGGTGTAGCTGCTACTCCTGAAAGTGTTTTGGCATAAAGCAGTGTTTGCACTCTAAAAGAGTAGTTTTGGCTAGCCCAGTTGTTTTCAACTAGAATGGGTTGAGGAGCTCTTGTCCTGTTGCATTGGAGGTTTTGAGCCTTCAGCTGCTACATCAGCAACTAAATGGGATTATGTGCAATGATAGGTAGCTTCTACTGCACAGGGTACAAAACTTCTGGTGATGCTGAGAGAAACGCTTAGTTCTGGGCAGTCTGGAAACACACCAGGCTGCAAAGTCTGTCTCACTTCTGAGCTGTTAAATTTAAGTTTCTGCAACCATTAGGCAGCCTGTATTTGGACTTTGTGATCAAAATTATTACTATAAAGAGAAAGGCACGTGGGAGGGTTTGTTATTGCTGTTTTGTATGTGTCTGCTGGGTTTTGTTTCCCTCAAACAAAAGTTAAAATTTATGGTGCTCCTACAGATGGTCATTGCAGAAAGGCCTCTCTCTCCTCACTATGCCTGCACCTCTCTCCATACATGTGATTGCTGAGATGTATAATGGTCCTTCCACACATTTCCCTTCTTTGACTTTAGTATAATTCTTTTAACCTTTAAGCATTTGTGTCAGTCCTTATGTTGACAGCAGTGAAAATTGTATTTCTTCCTACTGATAACATATATTTAGTCAGATTTTTCTTCCTGCAATATACTTTATTTAAAAAAAAAGACAGTTCATCAAAAGTAAAGTGTTTTCTTAAATTGTTTCCTGAAATGAAAATTGAAAATACTGTTTAGATAGGTAACAATACTTTATTTTGATCTTTGTAGAACAAAACTTTCTAACCTAATTTCAGTATTTTCTTTACTTCATATTTATAAAATAATATAAAGAAAAGCCTAAAAAATGAAATTAAATATATTGACTTTTCAACACTAAATACATTACTTGAGGGACTTTTCAGTTAACAGAATATTTACATGAAAACCTTTTGTTCTGTTACAAATTCTACAAGAAAAGGCATTTCAAAAATCAGGAAACTTAGCTGAAGACATGGCCACCACATGGTTTTAATGGATAGACAAAAAACATGTTGTAGCATTAGCATCAGGAGATTTCACCAAGTGCTTCATCATTCTAAAGCTAAAAGCTGATGGTTATTTAATAATGAATTTGCCAGTGCAAAACATTTCATTTTGTGTCTCACAATTAGTTGTCCATCTTCTATAAGCATGTCAGTTTTAGGAACTAGAAAGTTTTAAGCACTTTGATTGTTTCTTTGAACTGACAGTCAATGCCCAACAGATGGTTTCAGAGTAGCTGTCACAGAGCAATGCAGTCATAGTTCCATCAGCTGTTAATGATTCAGGAAAGATTGCAACAAATGTTCAGGTATTTTATTACTATTTTAAAAAATGTTTGTCTTCCTCTACCTTTTGAGAAACAATTGTTGCTCCAGTCTCATACAAACTATGAAGAGAAATGCACATGGGAAGCTTCTCTTGGAGCCATGAATAAGATACCACCTATGGCAAAATCTGACACACAAGTCGACAGACTTGAAAAACTTACACAGCAGGGAGAACATCAGCTTGTTTTTTGTATAGAAACAATACTTAGAAAACTAAGCATCCTTTATTTTTTTAAATATCACTGACAAAACTCACAGAAATCTGAGCATGGGCATAATCCTGTAATACAGATGACATGTAGCATTCTCTGTCTTCATCTTGAACGGAAATACATATTTGTGTGTAGTTTCCATTTGAGAACAGTGTGCTATGGAGGGTGGCAAACCTGAAGACGAAAGAGTTATACAACAGCAACAAAAAATACCTGTATCTTGGTGTAGTCAAAGGTGTCTTGTACTTGGAGCTGTAGCAAACAACTTGAGAAAAAGCAAACCTCCTTTACAGCATCTAAAGTTGAGAATTCAGAAATCACTGCCTGCAAAATTGTTATTCTCTTCAGAACTGGCATGAAAATTTGGTCATATTTCAAATAACAATATAAAGCTTAAAAAGGAGAAAGAAGAATTCTTTAAAAAAAAATAATGAAAGGAGAAGGAAAGGCCAATGGTCTACTGGAACAAAAAAAGCAAGCAACAACTGCCTATATTCAAGATGTTGGTCTCTGTCATGCCTTCTGTAGCCACGTCACTGGTCCTTCACAATGTTTTCACTGTAATGGAATATGCCTTTTATTTTTTAATCAAGTTGAAAACACTAGAAACCTAGCAAGGAACCATAGGAGCAGAAAGCTGTTTTACATTGTCATAGTAACAGAAATTTAACAGTAACCATATTTGCCAGAAATTTGTGAAACATTGCTCTGGGCAAATTTACATTGAACAAATTTCTAATTTGTTGAATAATTATTAAATAATGCCATTCAAATATAATGAATAATGCAATTCTCATTCATATTCACCAAGTACTTTACTTTTAATAGTTCTCATCGGTCTGGACAGTTTGCTTTTTGGGGCACACAAATAGGAATTTATCTGAGATTTTTTTGAAATGTTTTACCTTCTGGAATTCAGAGAAAGGGAAAATAATGAGAGTCTGTGTTATCATGGAAGTGAGTAGCAGAAGCTTAGACAATAGAGTACATAATTCATAACCACAGTCTATTATTTAGGATGAAATGTTCCTCTCGAAAACAAAGATAACAACAAATGCGTGTAGCCATGAAAAAGTCAGACAGCTCACATAAAGAGCCTTCTTGGTCCAATTTCCTGCTGCAAAGAGAATCAGAATAAAATTCTGGTCCAAACAAATCCAGAGAGTGTTTGTTAAATAGGATTAGCATTAGATTAGTGCCGTAACCTCAATTTCTGTTCGTAACATAGAAAGCCAGTTCTGACCAAGCCTAGCTCTTCCAATCCTGCTGTTTACTGTCATGCTACCACTCCCCTATCAGATCAGCTTTCCCACCTTTAGGGGCCTCTTCCTGTAGTGAGAACGTTTAATTTCCTCCTGCTGGCTGAATTCTAATTTCCAGATAGCAATTTGTGTATGACAGACAAAGCTGTGAGATAGGATTCTGCCAAACAGAGGCACATCAAGTGCTTTTGTGCACATTTTCTGGGTGCACCACATGGATATAAGAAAACTCAAACACTTTCTTCCTCACAGATAAGAGTCCTGGGATTTTCTGGGTAAAAGAAAAGGAGAAAGAGAAGGAAGTGAGCATCTGCCTTTGCTAGTGCATGATCTGTCAATAGAGTATTTATGGAAAAACGTGGCCACTTTCTTTCTGCCAGCTCCTCAAACATAAGGTGAGAATGCAAAGGGGTGAATTTCTTGTCTTAAAGATGGAATTGAGCCAGGAGACCACGGGACATGTGCAAAGAGTGTGGAAACCACACCTTATTCAAGAGAGGTTACAAGCTCAGAGGCACAGCCATCCTCTGGGGTGACTCATGTGACAGAGGCACGGTGGTTGACAAACAAAGAGATGGAGTGCACTGGGCTATGGCAAATCCTGGTCCAGAGGCAAAAGAATCAGGAATATCAAGGAATGGTATTGTACATAAGTGAATCAAAGAAAGGCTGTTACCTTCACCTGCTTTCCTGGGTGTAAGTTTATCCACAGATATAAAAAAAAAATTAAAAAGTGATTTTGACATCTACTTGTCTACCTGCTACAGTGGGAACAGCTGGACATTGAGCATTTTCCAAGGAAATCTCTGGATCTACTTAGATTTTTTAAAATATTTTTGTTTCTTATTTGCAACTGATATTAATTTTCCTTGTCTACATTTATCTTACACAAAATCAATGAGCCTCAGCACATTACAAACATTGTAGCAGTTTCTCTTTAAGCTTGCAATATATTTCTTAATCATCCTTTCTATTAATAATCCTTGTACACATACAGTTATTCAATATTTAAAACTAAAACTGTAAATGAAATATAGTGCCTTACTTCAGTTTAAAACTTGTACAAAACCAAAGCTTTTTTAAAAAAAAATCATTCAGCTCTTTCAAGATCCATTAAAAAGTACCACTTATAGAAGACAATCATTTTAAGCCTTAGCGGCACAATATTATCTTTTTTTACATTAAAATTTGGAAGAGCAAAGCTGTAAAATAAAACTCCCTTTTGTTTTCCTCTTCTGTTCTTCAGCATTTGTAGTGGAAGAAAAATACCTGCTCTATGATAAGTCCCTGAAAAACAAATTTTATCAGCATTTTTGTTAGTTCAATACATCTACTCCATGTATTTTAAATGTAGGATCAGGAGAAAGATAATTTCTTAAATTTAATTTCTTAAATTTAGGAAGTAAAGAGGAAGAAAAGTTAGTCAGCTCTACCAAAATTTTCAAGAGGTGGTTATCTTTATTCACCTGCTATACAAGTTTTGCACTTAGAACCAGATGCTTATGAATCTGTACATCAAAATTCCCTCCAAACAACGTCTGCTTTAGAGATGGATAATTTTAGATTCTGACCTTTGAAGCTTTTGAAACAAATCATCACCTAGAGTCTAAAAGGGGCACTTTAAGAGAAGAGATTTTTACCCAGAAGGGCACGTCTCCTTTTTCTCTTTATCCTAGCAAATCACTACATGTCCCCATCCCTGACATTTAATTGCAGCTAAAGCAGGTGGGGAAGGGGTGTGTGGGGGGGAGACAGGAGGTGTTTCCATTGCAATAAATGGCTATGCTTCTTTTTCTACACTTACTACTTTGAAAAACAAGGGAGCCTAATTGCCTTTGAAAGAAGTGCTCAAGCTTATTTTAAGCTAAATTTAAGTATATTTGTTGAAATGTGTCACTCTGATGATCTGATTCCCCCTTTGGATTTCACATAGGTAAGAAATTTTTTTTTATGCTCTGCAACAATTTTAAAGGGAAAGAAAGCAGTTTTAAACATTTTTTTTCTTTTACAATAGTTGAAGAATATATTTTTGTGGCAGGCAGAAACAACCTGTGCCCCAGGCCTGACTGACACTAGCCTTCCAAAATCCAGAACTGGCTACCATTGCATTAGCTCTTCTCCCATGTGTGAATCACAGTACAAATCGAAGTAGGCCGGCATCCCTAAGATGTAGCATCTGTCACTGGCCTTGTGACATCTGTGATTATAAGCAGCCAGAAACTCACTTATTTTGCTCTATCAGTCCTCATCTAATAGAGTTGGGCTGTTACTGCTTCAAGAAAAGGAATTGGCAAATGGTGAAATGTACAGGGAGGCAAAAATTGTAACCTTATTATCACAGAATGATTGAGGCTGGAAAGAACATCTGGTCCAACATCCCTGCTCAAGTAGGGCCAGTTGGCCAGAACTGTATCCAGACAGCTTTTGAATATCATGGAGGATGGCGATGTCACAGCCTCTCTGGTCAACCTATGCCAGTTCTTGGTCACCCTCTCAGTGAAAAAGTATTTCCTGGGGCCCAGGAGAAAACTTCTGTGTTTCATTTTCTGCCATGGTTTTGCAGATAAGCTGCAGAAAAAGAATTTCCATAAGATACCCTGTGCTTGTGACTACCAGTGGGTTGGCCTATTTTCCCTTGCCCACTCTTCCTCAGCTTATGTCATTTGCTGAAGCTGGATGTAAGATATAGCATGTTCCACGAAAAATAAGATGAAAATGTTTTCCAGCAGAGAAACCTTATTTCAGAGTAAGTTTCTCTAGGAGTTTCTATTAGGTCCCAGTGTTCACAGTGAAGTTATGGCAGAACTAGCCTGACTTTAGTAATCATCACTTCATGGTGGATTGCAGTGGTTCAGTTTTGTAAATGAAATTGCAGTTAAAAAAACCATCAAAATGAGATATGGATAAACATTTCAAAGTGCAATTTCATATATTTCCCATCAATTTATTCCTCCTCTAATGAACACCCAGAACAAGAAAAGCTCTTATATTCTCCACCTCTTGACTTTACAGCATCCACAGACTACAAAATAAAATGCTACCAAATCACATATTTGTCTCCACATTTAAAAGAAAAAAGGTTTTCTTTATAATTTCTTTCAGAGTATTTTGCCTTGAGGGTGCATTTAGACTAAGCTTTAAAAGTTTTTTTTTCCCAACAAAATTAAAATTATGCTTGGTAAAAAAAAGAAAACAACAACAACAAAACAACAAACAAACAAAACAAAACAAACAAACAAAAAAACATTTGCAAGAAATCATGTGATACCCAAATTCTGGACTTTAAGGTGGTGTGGTATGGAGAAATCACCTTTTTGCTTGAGACACATCCAAAGTGCCAAAACCTCTTAAGATGCATGACTAGGTCAGGACAGGAAGAGGTTCTCTCATTTTCAAGAGGTTATCCACAAACACAGAAATTTAAACTGTAAAGTGCAGTTTGCTTCTTTGTTTTTTGTTTTTATTTAGCCACCCAACAAGAAAGAAAATGAGGCAGAAAAAAAATCCACTGTGCACTGAGCTTGTCTCTGCATTGCTGAACTTTCCCGCTTCCCTTCATGGCCCCAGTACATTTACCACAGCATCCTGTCTCCTGCATGTGCTGCGGGTGAGCTGCAGTATGTGAATGGTATATGTGTTTGTCTTTTCCCCCAAGGTCAGAAATAAGAGGTGGTTTCAAAGGCAGGTTTACTACGTTATTGTCCTTTGTGAAAAACAGAGCCATTTAATCTCCCTAATAGTGACTCTAATTAAGGATGCAAATATTCAATTAATTTGGAATACGCAGTGGGCTTCACAATTGAGTGAAATAATATGAATGAAGTAATTGGCCTGGGACCACAATTTATCTTTATACTCTCTCCATTTCACAAAGACATTACTTTGCTAAGAGTTATGTTTTATTCACACACTTGAGTACCAAAGCCCTGGGGATCGGGGATATTTAATTACAACACAGAAGCACACAGAACAGTTACAACTCACAGGATATGTTTTCTATATTCCCCACCCTGTTAGCACACAGCTCCCTGCTTTGCTGTCCTGGGAAAGAGGTGTATGGAAGGAAATGGCTTTGAGGAATGTGTATTTATGAAGTGCTTAGAAGCTTGTATCTCAAACCAATCTTTTTGCCTGAGCAAGACTGGTAAATTATCATTACTCTGCAAATCCCTTGTAGTAAAGGAATTACACAGTGTGCCATGATGGAGAGAAGCAAACCAAGGGGAAACCTTTTAGTAGTGGGAAGATGAACAGCACCATGCAACAGGCCCAGACCTATTGGCTGGGAGTGAGGAGATCTTAATTTGTGCTCTATTACTGCCCCAGATGTTGTATGAGTTGTTGGATGAATCCCCTATATGTCTTGCAAACCGGCAGTCCCTTGGTGATTGTTGGAGCAATTCCCTTTTCCTCCCTAGCTCGTTGATGCTAATGACAGGCTTTCTACTCATCATCTGGATATTGCCCAAGGGTCACAGTGAAGACAACTCCTTCCAGGTGTAATAGAAAAAAACACCTGACAACCAGAACAGCTCCTACTCTGGCCACTACCACAGAGAAAGGCCTTGCAAAATATTCTCTCGCATGGGAAAGGATTTTTGTATGGGACTAGTATCTTATAGGAGGGTTTTTCCAACAAAATATACAGGCATCTTCCACTGGAATACCGGGATAAGCTCTCAAACTACACCATCTTATTAGTTAAATGGAATGTCTTGTCTCACAGCATGAGGTGGTATCTTTTTCCAAACAAATAAAGGAAATACCTGGGGAGTTCTCAGTCAGAGATATGTTCTGTCTGTCTGGAGCATAAAGCCAAAAATCAGGCTATAAGGCCCAGGAACAAGCACATTCAAATGATTGGTAATTGTTGAATGTCAAGTTCCAGGGCATCTATCACTACCCTAATGTCCTTTCATCTCCAGTGAACTGTGAAGCGTTTATAAATGACAATGTTGCATGAACTCAGTCAGGGGATGCATCCCCTCATTTTCTCTTAACAGCAAGGCATGGGTTTGGTATGCCAGACTCAGCATCAGTAATCAGAGGCTGGACATGATGCATCATTGTGTGCTCACAGCCCAGAAAGACAAATGTGTACTGGGCTGCATCCAGAGCACCAGGCCAGCAGGGCAAGGGAGGGGATTCTGCCCCTCTGCTCTGCTCTGCTCTGCTCTGCTCTGGTGAGACCCCACCTGGAGCACTGCATCCAATTCTGGGGTCCCAGCACAGGAAAGACATGGATCTATTGGAGTGAGTCCAGAGGAGGCCACCCAGGTGATCAGAGGGCTGGAGAACCTCTCCTTTGAGGAAAGGCTGAGAGAATTGGGGTTGTTCAGCCTGGAAAAGAGAAGGCTGACCTAATTGCAGCCTTTCAGTACCTGAAGGGAGCTAACAAGAAAGATGGATTTTGTCTGCAGATATTTACTTTGTTACTTTTTCTCAAAACCATCTTAGCTGCAGAACTGAGTTCATCTTTGATAAAACCTGTCATAGGATTAGGGTTCCACTCTGTAATCTTGTCAGAGTAGCACCTTCTTATTTTATGTCTTAAAGCTGATCTAGGCACTGAAATTCTTATGCTGTATTTCCTTATATTTACTCAAGCATGTTTTTCATAACTTCCCTTGCCCCCTGAAAATCCCTAGCCAAATTGTAGCCAGATGTTTGGCACTCTTGAAGAAATACTGCAGCAGCAAGAAAACGCGTGTTTAGAAAAATCTGAGGCAAAATCGATTTCAATAATAAAACATATTTCATTTTCAAGTGCCTGAGATATTATTAAAAAGAAGGAGCAGAACAAATAGGCAAGGAAACAGGAAAGATATG
>NW_008240042.1:4893100-4920713 GCF_000691975.1 Corvus brachyrhynchos
CAGCAGGAAATTTGAAATTAAACTGATGCTCACATTATGCCCTTCGTAATGGCACCCACTAAGGAGTCCCTGGGCAGGATTCCACTTCCTCCCAAAAGCTAAAGATTACTATAATATTAATTTAATGTGTGCTCTCTCTGGTTGTAATGTCTATTTAGAATGCAAAAAGTCTTACATAGTTACTGCCCTTTTTATTTAGCATTGCATCAAACGATTGAACAAATAACAAAAAAAAATTGTTCTTAAGCAACATTAAGCTTGCAATACCAGGCTGTTACAAGGCAAAAACTTCAGAACTTATTCTACCTCCATTATGTACTGGAGGATAATGACAATGCCCAGGTTCATCTGACTGCTTTCCCTCAGAAAGCCTCTCCAGTTCCTGCAGAGACAGTCACCTCAGGAAGTGGTAGGACTGAGGCAATTGTTTGTTTTGGGTCAATTGGAATTGTATTTCAGGAAATACATCTCTCTTCATTCACCAGAGAGGCAGCCTAAGACAACTGCCCAGCTACCTTAGCCAGCTGAGGTAATTCCTTGACATAAGGCCACATGAATACTCTCCATTTCTGAAGCAATAGAATACAGCTGCAAAGTACACTTCTCTGACAAAAAAAATTCAGAATTTATGTTTGCTGTCTTTACTTCACCACTGAGTTTATACAATAAACCCCAACTTTCTGTTGGAGGCTCACTATCTTATCATACCTCACTGTCTTCTAAGCTGCAGGAGAAAGGAAGGTCAGCAGACACAAGTTTTTATTTCAAGTATTCTGAACAGGGTTGGAAAGGCAAGTCTGTTTTTTTAATAATTTCTGTCTCTGAACATGTCTTTTCTCCTCTGTAATTTCTTGTTTATTTTTAGTATCAATAATTCTATAGCAACAAGCAGGCTGTACTCTATATACAAATCAGGAATACTTTAAAATGCAAACATCAGCATTTTAACAAGCTAAACAAGGGACAGCATGCTAATTCTGTATAGGATTTTCAAGTGAGCTATCCTCAGAGGACCATATAATCATTAAAACAAAGAGGTTTGAAAATTGAAATTAATATTGCACTTCAGCATGCCAGAGAAAATTCTATTGGGTCTTTATATGTTTTTCCTAGCTCAAAGACTCATGCTCACTTTCTTATGAGTGTAACAACTTGGCTTTAACTTGGTATTTGTGTGGATATCAGGTGCTTCGATAATCACTTAAAGATTTTGCTTTTATGCTTTGGAGGAAAGGGGAGTTCCAGGTAGAGTATAATAAGGGTCAGAAAGCTCAAAGGAGGAAAAAAAAGACAAGAATAGCAACACTGGCAAATCTTTAAATAAAATCTCTGGTGCCAAGAACACCATCTTTTGTAACTGAAAGATTAGTGGGTTTTGTGATTCCGTTTATCATAAATCCCAGATGTATTTGGGTGGGACAATGAAAAACACCTGGAGGAAGTAGATACTGCAATCCCATTAAAAATAAGAAATCAGGTTTTTTTAAAAACCCTGTCTCTCAAGATTAAAAATAAATGTTTCTATTTGGTTTTACTCCTGCTAGGTCCTGCAAAATATTGTGTACAGGACATTATAACTTAATCATACAAAGGAAAAAAAAAACTGAATAGAAGATAATTTATACCTTCTGGAAAGGCCCAAAGGGGACAGTTCTCCACCTCCAGTCTGCAGTGAACTGTAGTCACCAAAATGCAGCTAATTCAGTGCCATTTCAACCTTTTGTGTTCCAGAATTTCTGGATTTTTCAGCAGCCCCTTCAAGCTAGAAAGTCCCAAGCAGTTCAGCCTCCATATATATTATGGTTACAGAGTACAAATGTTTCACTTGGAAAACAAGGATATTCTTACTGTCATTTCAAGAAATGCTTCCTGAGAGATAAATTAAAAAGCTTGTATTTTTCAAAATTGCTGTGCCTGAGAAATCAGTTAATGCAGAGATAGTTAATTTTTGAAAAGACATCCTCAAAAATTTATTTGCCTGGTTGACTGATCGGCAGCATTTTTCAGACCCATGTGGAGAAATTTCTCTGATTAGACATTCAGTAAAGGAATAGGATAGCTGTTGGACAGCTCCTTAGGTGGTATATTCAGTAATCTTTTGTAAACTTTTCATGAGCTGTCACCATTCTCAAATCAAAGAAGATGTCTGGGGCTATTTGCAGAATGCCAAGTGTTCAGCTCTAAATCTGACTGTTGCATTTGGAAAGAGCCCAGGTGATGATTATGCAGGCAGAGGTTAAGATCTGAGTACTTGAGTTCAGCTGTTCCAGAGCCATCGCTTGGGGAAAGTTCACTGATATTTTTAAATTTTGAGCAAGAACAACATTCAGGACAACCACAGGCCATTTACCAAACGAGACATTATTAAAAATGCCATATTATGCATCATTCAGCCAGCTGACTTTCATTAAAAACCAAATATCTATTGAAAAGGGATTCTGAAAAGGCCAGTTATGTCTCAAAACTTTTAACATAATATGACTCATTTTACTACCAATGTCTTTGGCAGTGGGGAATACAAGGTTATTCCTAAGTAAATCCTCTAAAATATATTGTGAGCTCTCACAGAAGCTATGGATGCTATAGGCTTGCTGCTTGATTGAAAAGAAGCTTTGACTCTCCTTGTCTTCTTTTATATGTATATATATATATATATAGCTATCTTTTGGGACTACATGAAAAGGTAAAGAACCAGCAAATTTTCTTTACACACTCAAGTTTTGACCATCTCAGTCCAGTTACTGTTTGCTCTGCCATTTAAACTTATTATTCTCTGAAACTTCAATAGCTGTACTGCTTTACTATTTCCCATGCCTTTTGTTCTTCTTTTACCTCATGTAGTGTATTCATCTCCCTGCTGCATCCCTTTTCTGCCAGCCTTTCCTGAGTGTCTTTGCTGAACTAATACAAGCTAAGATAAAAGCAGGCCCATTTTCAATGAGGGCAAGTTTTTAGCTTGCTAGAACCAACAGGAGAGTGAAGCTGTCATTACCTAGGGACACACTGAAACCAACGGCAATCTGACTACATGGTGTTGTGGCAACCATGAGCAAAGTGACTGATTTGGGGGTGAAGTGGAAGAAAAACAGCCCAGAAGAGGGAGATCGAAGCAGGCTTGTCTGAAATTTATTTGCAGCACTGACTTCTGCTTGCACACCTCTGGATGAGCTAAGAGTTTGCCTCCTCAGCTGAAAGCACATCTATTTCTGCACACTTTCATTAGAGCTGGCAGCTTGTCATTCCAGTACATCCTTCTGTTGCAGTGTATTACATGGCACAACATAGCAGTGTGATGAAATGGAATGTCAGAGCCACATCAGATACATTTAGAGTTATATGTGCCTGTGTCCAGCGGGGGAAAAACACCATTAGATCACAGAGCCATTTCACTAGGTGGCACGTGTGGTTAGGAGTCACTTTTTTGCCAAGCTCAGCTATTCTTATCATAATAGGAAGCTCATCTATGTCATTTACCTCCTCAGTACCACAAAATCAACATGAAACAATTAAACAATTTTTAATTTGTCCATCATTCTGTCACCTGCAACATGGAAGTTGCATAATGAACGTATAGATTGATCCAGGAGGCAAAATAAAATGGAATTCCAGTGTTCACAGAATTTTTATTAGGGATCTGCAAGAAGCTGAAGTGACGTTTTTATTAATAAATTGTACCATTGACATTGCCTGGGTAAGTTTCAGTCAGGGGAACACCAGAGTGAGTGAGGGTTGCACAGTCTAGCATGTAAATCTGGTCTCAGGGAACTTATTCTTTGTTTCTTATTCAGGTGGTGACCTGCCCTGGGCTTTAGAGGAGGCCACTCAGTTTTCTGAGAGGGAGATTCAGTTGCAATCAAAATTTTATCATTCATTTTGAAAGGCATTTTTAGTCCATTTAAGAATCACAAACCCATGTCTTGATGAGGATTACATTTTCTTATTTTCAGCAAAATGCTATTGTCATGGGATTTTAATGTTTCTGTTGGGATTTTTTATTTTCTTCTCTTTTGTTTGCAAACAGAAGCAAAAGTGTATTTTTCCAAGTACCTCTACTTTCCAGCAATTGAGACTGCAAAGGAAGTTTTGCTTTTTATAACTCCATATGAGGCCCAAGCTTCAAGCCATGCTTCCAAACACTATTGTAATACTACAGAAGACAACAGCACCCAATATTAAGAGCGGGGATGGGTGAGGAAAATACATTTTCTAGGACAGCTGGACATGTGCCTTCATGGTATGACAAGACATGGCATTGTCATCAGTGGCTGTAAAAGTAGCAAAACAAATTGCATCACTTATCCACTGTAAAGGTTCAGTGAGGACACACCTGCATGGCCTGGTTTAGGAAGTTCCAGCAGTTTTATATTTGCTTAATTTTTACTTTCCAGGAGACAGCAGCAAAGGATTATGTGCTCCATCTTCTCCTTAAACTGAGGGGATTTTCTGACCTACTGAGTTATACACTGTCTGAAGATACTAGATTGTCTAAGTAGGAAAACATTAGCATTGTAACAGAACTCATTAATAGTAGCACATTCTTCAGAGCTTGACATTATAGGGGCGCTCGAGTTACAGACAGACCCAAAGAAGAGGGAATGGAAATGGCCTCACCGGGCCCCACAGATATTTTTGTACTTGTGCGTGCTATCCTGAGAAACATGGATGTTTCACGCCTAACAAACACTTTATTTTCTTCAGAGTGAGTGGTTGAAAAGTCCTTTTCTGGAGACATTAATCTTGACTTTGTAAAGGGAAATTATAGTTATTATAGAATAGTCAAAACCTGTATAAAAAGGATTAGACAAAAGTGTGCCTAAAAGTAAGCATATACGGAAAAATGAAGCTAGAGGATAGCAGAATTCCAGCACTTTACAGTGCTTTAAATTCTAACATTTATTAGCTTTTCAGCTTTGTAACCATTTTGGTGATAGATAACTAGATTGTTCCATTCTCCCCTTCCCTTTTAATTTTAGGTAAAAATAGCCTGATCACTCCTTCTAACCTTAAGAGAAAAGATTTCATATTTTAAACTCTTTTCCATAGAATGTCTCTGATCATCACCTCAATGCTCCAAGGTATCTTGTGCAAGTGTATTTGTATATGGCTCCTATTCTGAACTGAATTGAGCGCTTTGAAGATGATAAACTTGGGAAGCTGACCTGGGACATAGTTGCATATATTTCTGTATAAAAAGTGTTATGAAACAAAGAAAATTCATCTATAAAACAGAAAAAAAGTGACTCACCTGATTCGTTTTTCTTACAGATGCATGCTGCTTGCCTTCCCATTATTTTCCCTTCAGGAGAAAACAGATTTATGACAACATTTAATTTTCTGTCATTTCTGCAGAGTCCTTATAAATGAGAAGCAGGCAAGGATGTCATTTAATAGCGGGCGCATTTGTCCACAAATGCTTAATTATATCAATAATGAAAGGTTTCTTGTTGATCATGTTCTGTAAATATGCAAGTGTGAAATTTTACTGACTTAAATACAGTATTGGTGTATATCAAAGATTGATGCTGCTATGCTTAAATGTTCATCAACAAAAGTAGTTTTTGAAGTTGGGTTTGTGAAATTATCATGTATGTCATGCTCATTACTCACACAAGCCACATAATTAAGGAATTTCACATGAAACCCCATAGCAGAAGTGATTAATCAACTATGTGGAAGTAATTAAACACCTGAATAATTTCAAAAACTGGTTTGCAATCCAAACACCAAAGTTATTCAAACATCTTTGAATATTATGGTGATAATTAATGGATAAAACAGTGGAAAACAAAATTTGTCCAAAACCATATTTATTGGTAACTTTTTGTTTCCTCAGCTCAGAGTATGTAAATGGAATTTATTACCTGCTGTGAAATCAGAGGGAAAAGGTAATAAATACATGTTTATTTGTCTTCATTCAATTCCCTTGGTCTTTTCAGTAAAATATTTCCCTCTTAATACTTTCAAAGCAACATAAGGAAGTTAGTTGTAATTCCATTAGGTCCTTTTAAGACACAGCACATCAAATAAATAGATATTAAATTCTCAGGTCTTGCTAGCTCATGTCAGTTTTGTAATTTCCCATTAAAAAGAAACAGAAATTGTTTTTAAAGGAGCATGGCACCCTGAATGGCACTAAACAGCTGATAAATCCAGTCCTTGTTTTGATTTAGTGTGTCAGAAAATGACTCATTTGTTCATTACGACATTAACTCATTCAGAACAGTACTTTGTCAGGGAAGTGCAGCTACTATAAAACTAATCATCTCAAATTATCTACTCCCTGGAAAGACAAGGATACATTCCTCCTTCTCATGATGGTTGGAAGCATACCTGGCCTCAAAAAATGGCTTAAGCTTTAAACTGCTTTGGTCTTAGTAACCAGTATTCTTAGAAACCAACTAACAAACATCAGAGACAAGTATTCTCAGAATTACCCCAATTCATTAGGGTAGATTAGTTTAAAACAGCACTACCAGAGTATTCACAAAATCACAGGATGGGTAAGGTTGGAACATTTCCATCCCTCTAAATATTTCTAAATAGAGAGAATGAGGAAAAAATGTTTGTGAATATTGTCACGCCTTTGGTGGGGCAGAGGGTGCTCACTGTGGTAGCTGGCTATACTCTGCTAAAAAGCTCTCCTCTGTGAGGACTCCAGCAGCTATCCCTGTGCAGTGCAGTCAGTTGTGGAAATCAGGGCTCATGACATGGTGGTGCTGACAATATTTAGTCCCCTTGGATTCTCCTGCTTACCTTCCATCCAGTTTTAGGGATCCCTTCCTCTTCATCCTATGTGATTGAATTGCCTGGTACGGGAACTTTGCTGTCAAGGGAGTCAAACCTGAATGCAGGCGAGTGAAAGGACAGTCCTGGCTGTCAGAGTGAAGAATGGACAGAGTGCAGAAATTAGTAATTTCCTAGGTTATGAATTCAATTTTGTATTTGCAGCTGCCTTTGATATTGCTTATATAGGCTGTTGTTTATTTATCTTAGAAGAACATCTACACATCTCAGCTGGGTTTAGAGGTTGTTGGTGATACATGGAGTACAGGAGATGTATTGTTGAAGCTGGTGATCAGCTGGCTGTGCTATACTAAATCCACATTTTTATCTCCACAGCCACATTTTTCTGCAGCTACTTGGACCAACTGTGAAACATACCTGTAACCTCTGTTCTACCAGGAACACCAAAGAAAATGCAGTGTTTTCCTTGGAGAACTCTGAAAACAGTTTCCTGAGTGTCTGTCAGTCCTTTTAACTTTCAGGAGTAATTTTTCTGGTAGATGAAGAGAGGTCGTTATCTTACTCTACTTAAAGGTTGTGGGTTAGAAAGGTTTTTTGTTCTTACTATTGTAACATGTTTGTATTTCCAATTTGCTTAACTCATCTGGAGAGTTGTGAAAGACACTCTTCAAATAAGGTGAGGAAATCATGTGCTTAGATTTTTCTATGAATTAATCAAAGATTATGGCAAAGATTGTTTCCCTCTTCTTCTCCGACATTGTTTCTCTCTGCTTACTGTACCATTCTTGTTCCAGTGAGCTGACATATTTGAGAAACAAAAAGCTGCATGGCTTGAAACAAAGAATAGGAGCCTGCAACAGTTAGGGTGATGAAAGAAATGGGTTTTGTCACTGAACAGGATTAAGCCACTATGAAGTAAAGTGAATATAGAGGTACATAGTTCAGACTCTGACAGAGTTTCATTAGGTGTGTTCCTGTTAAAGAGATAAGTGCTTCAGCTGAGCTTTCATACTAACAATCCTGAGGCTACTTTTCTACCTTATTATAAATTCAGCCACAATGCAGATTGCAGATTATGTTAACAAAAACTGAAATTAAGAGCTGTCATGGAGTGTATCTTCTATTCTGGGAATTTTCAGGGCTTGCTTTTCAATACGATAAGGTAACCTGCAGAGACACAAAAAGGAGATGAAATTAATTTTTTTAATGGAATATTTCTAAGACTGTACTGAATCCATTTAAAAAGTGGGCTTTTTCTTCTTGTTTGTCAGTTCGGTTGATTTTGGAGGGATTATCTTTTTTTGCGTCATTATTTTCTGTCCTTGTGCTCTTTGAAATGTATTATCCAAGACTGCTTACTTTTATTGGAGGCCAGTTATTTTCCTACTGTTTCAGAGCAATGGTTTTCTAACCAGAAGCAGATCCAAAGCTAAGTCACAGATCCAGCCACTTCCTCTATATTGTGGATATTTAGTATTGAATATTCTTCTAGTAGAGGAGCCTTCCATTTTTCAGTGTATACATCAACCTTGAAGGTGATTTTGAATGAAAAAACATATAAATGTGCCATCTAATTGAAGTCTGTCCTTCAGAGAATTAATAGCTACATTTGAGTGTTAAATAACACGATATAATTTGTCAGCATGATGTTCATTTTTCGTTAGTACTGATTTTATTGAAATCACAGCAGACGTGAATTTGAAAATAAGGGCTTTGTTTAATTCTCTGAGTTGATGGGATGCCAGATTTCAGTGGCATTAGATGGACTGTAATGGAAAACATTTTCCTATAAGAAGAACTATATTCTGTAGCTGTAGGAGACTGAAAAAAGGTGGTCTCTCATTGCCCCTTGCCACAGATAAACTCATGGTGTGTATTCACTGGAGTTTATTCATATTGATTTTTCATTTTATAAATCACTTTACCATTGCAGCACCTTGACAAGCTTATATGTTAAAGCACAATACATTAATATTTACTTTCTGCCTAAAAAGCCACACACAGGCTTTCCTTGCTAATGATATTCAAGCATGAATGAAAAGAGGTTGAGAAAAGCAATCTCTACAATGGGAATGCATCTGATTTATTATACCCCTGAAGTGGGAAATTATTATAGATGTAATAATATACTTTCACATAAGCTGCCACAAGTGGAGAGAAGCTCGGCCAATAAAGACCCATTTTCTGAAATGGAAGAAGTCAAATGGTCAGTCCTTCAATGTCCGGCCAAAAGGCAGCTATCAAAACTTAGAAAAACTTCCTCAAGACATCAGTAAGGGGGAAGGGAAGCTGTCTAAAGAGTGCAGTGTTTGTTGAGCACCCATGGGGAGGGAGTAGGGAAAAAAAATTGCATTAGATATGAGCTGTGTCTAAAATAACAGACAGAAGATTTATTTCCCTGGAGCTTAGCCATTTAAGGCAAAATTGCACATCTGCAGATGGCACAGATGCAGTGGGTGTTGGTGCACTCAGGGAAGCCAGCCTCAAGGAGTGAGGCTGGAGACATTCTCCCATCGTCTTCTGCGGGATCATCTGTCCCTCTCTTTGGTCAGAGGCTGCAGGAGGTTGCCATGGTTTTACTTGCTCCTTGGTAGGAAGGATGATGCATTCCTTTCACCAGGTGGTTATGGGCTGATGAGTGGGGTGTTGTGGTCTGTTCCTTTCTCCCAAGAAGGGAAAGCTTGGCAAAAGTGCTGCCTTTTGCATTGATGCCTTTTCCTGCTCTTAAAATCAAGAGGCATACACGGTTAGAAGGGGAAAAGAGATTTTACTTTGGTATTTATTTTAAGGATCCTTAGGTGCACACGTCCAGGTGATATGCACTGAAATGCACCCTGCAAAATGCCCCCCCAAAAGATCTGGTCTAACATTATAGGTTTTACTAACTAGCATATCTATCAAAGATTCCCCAGTGAGAGGCTCAAGTGAGACGCCCTCCCCAAGGAACCTTCCCCTGGATGGTTCTATCTTGGTTTACAGAATGTGTTCTGGAGAGGACCTTGGGGTCTGGGGCACACTGATCCCTAACTACGAAGCTTCTGAAATGTGTAGTCTCCTAGCTGAACAAACAAGTCCAAGAATGTAGGCAAAAAGCACTAAGAATACAGAAGTTGTAAAAAAGGTATAACAGGGGTATAAAAGAAAAGGCAAAAAATCTTCATGGCATCAGCATGCGGGCATAAGGTGAGGATATCTGCTGGGCCCAGAGGCATCTGTAGGGATTTCCAAATGCTTTTCTGAACATATATCCAAACTATTCCCCTGCACATTTGTTTCTTAAAATTACTTGTGGATGTGAAAGGTTTATTTGGAGTCTGTGTTAATGCTTCTGTGAAGTGAGTGCTTTGCTCTAGAATTATGTGTATGCTCTGGGGAAATTTATGAGTTTCTCTTTTTCAAGTATGTAAGGGTTGCAAATTAAGCCATAGGATTGAGATGCTGCTTTTATTTGGTGACTTCTAGCTACTTATAAATTTTCCAAGATTTCTGCTTCCTTGTTATTGGGGTTTTTTAATTAGTACTTTTCTCTCTCTTGACTTCCTTTGTATAAATGAATGAAAATGTAGTTTTAGTGAAATTCTGTGAATGTACTATGGTTGAGAGGACTGTAAAAGGCTTTGGTTAAACTGATGGTAACAGTGGGGTCAGGTCTTTGTAAGCCCATGGAGTACTGCTAAAAGGGGATAAAGTGTCTGGCCAGAGTGTAAGCTAAATCAGAGATGGGACTCTCTCACACCCTTAGCTGAGATTAACCTTACCTGACGTTTAGCTACCTTAGACTCCCCCTGTAGCTGATGAATTAGAACAAGTTCTGTCCAGAGTGCAATTCCTTCTAACTATGCCAAGAAACTTGCTTCTTAGTAAATGAAGGAAATCTAAAAGCAGAAGTTCAGGAATGGGAAGCTTATGCCACTAACTTGGAGAGCACTCTTGCAAAGCAGGAGAGTGGATGAAAAATCTGCTTAGGAGAATGCTTTTCACTTAAAAGGCCCTTTCTTATCTATAAAGATAAAAGCACTTTAAAAAATCTGTGCTCTGTATTTTTTTTTAACAGTCTACATATGCAGAGAGACTAGAAGCAATTTGTACAAAGGCTGTGCTATAGTGAATAAAATCTCTCTATTAAATTGACAATCAAGCTCTTATTACCAGTCCTGTCGCATATTTTTGGCACCATCTTTGATGTGATGGTGTTTGGGGCCACACTCTCTGGAAAGTATACTTCCCACCAAAGCACTTGAATGAAGTGATTTCTGCTCAATCTCTGCACCCAGCAAGGATTTCTTTAGAAATATGCTCATGTTATTCTGCTTCCTAAGAAGTAATAAAGTGCTTGCTGACCTACAGCTTTTCTGTCTCTTCTGTCTCTTGCCCTGTTGGGAAAAAAATATCTCCTCGATGGGGAGAGAGAATTTTCAGGCTCTCATTTCTTCATGAATAGCTAGGTCTACAGGGTTTTTTTATGGAATAAATACTTTTTTTTAATATACTTTTTTTTTTAATTGCTGTGATTACAAGACTTTTATGGAATAAATACCTTTTTTTAATATACTTTTTTTTTTTTAATTGCTGTGATTACAAGACTTTTATTGTGGGTGCTGTCAGCACTTTTTATCCTTCCTAGATGCTAAAAGTGTTCAGGATTTTTGTCACAAGTGTTGCAATCCTGGTATTTTTCACTCTGAGAAAGAGATCTTGCACTCTGGATACCAAGAAAAGTTCCTGTTGCCTGTATTATCTGTAGTTACCTCTTTGATCACTAGAGGTTGTTGTGGACATGCAGGCTTAAAAACGGCTTGCCTTTCAGAGATCCCAGGGAAAAGGGCTAAAGAATTCAGGGGGTTGAGGGAGAAGGGGAAAAGGATTTTGTTCATATGGACGCCATGGAAAAGGGCTAAGGAATTCAGGGGGTTGGGGGAGAAGGGGAAAAGGATTTTGTTCATATGGACTGGCAATCTGGCCTTTGGGTCAATGGTCAGTGATATACTCTGAATTTTGTGTTCTTATCCTGTAAGATTGAAAGTTCAAGCTCCTCACCTCTTTGTTAACACATAACTGTACCAGAGCATAAAGGCACAAGTTACCAACTCAATATAAGCATTCTTTGCTGTAAAAGTCCCTAGATTTACAATAACTTTTTGGGCTTGATGATTATTTCTCTAGAATGGACCTTGAAGTCTGGTGTTTCAGTACACAAGACCGAAAATATTCTTCACTAGTCACAATTTCTTGTTGTATCAGCCTCTTGTGGACTCTTCTGGATCAAGGGGAGAGATTGGATGTAATTTCAGACAAAAAGGATATCATTTTTTCTTTAATGACCAATATATTGAACAGTAAATTCCAATTAGTACACAAACAAACAAAAAATAAAACTAAACCCCACTCAACCACACCCACACCTTTGATGCTATAGGCAGAATAGAGGCCTATTATATGCCATCCTGTCATGGAAATCCAAAAGTCAAGACTTGACAAGGGAGAGGCTTTCATCCATAACCAGAGCAAAGACAGATTTTGTTGTCAGGAACTTGCCATTTCAAGTAACAAGCCATTTGCTTGTGATGTGACAGGTTTAATCTATCCAACAGTCAGAGAGATCTACCTTCAGTGTTGCTGGACTTGTCCATCTTTATACGTTTCCCCCCAACATAGGATGGTTTCTTACCGAGGGGTAGGAAGAGCTTGGGAGCTGCTGAGGAGGCCTGAGTCAGAATGAGTAAAGTGGCACCTGCTCACCAGAGGAAGGTGAGCAAGAGATGTGTGTCCCTTCCTGAGCTTCTGACCACACCAGAACTGGTTTGGGTAAGCAGGAGAGGACCATGAATGCACCTGATAGTCTCTGTTGTGTCCCAGTGGTTATGAGAGGTGGCAGAGTTATCACCCTGGCTCAGTTGGAAACTCCCATTATACCTGTCAACTTGGGTGTCTCTTATCAAATATTGAGAATGGTTTCACTGAGAGCTCAGCTGCAGCCTCTCTGAAGGATTTTTATTAGATAATGGTTCTGATTTATGGTTTAATTTAACTAAGTTGGATCAACATCTAACAGGGCTCCCTCTGATTTTCCCCTTGTAAGTACAGCTGGGACCCTCTCTGTCCTATCTCTTCTGAGGCATCTGCTTTACAGTGCCAGGAAGTGAATGTCTATGTTGCAATGTCAAAAAAACCCCACAAACCAAACCAAACCAATAACCCAAACAAAACACTCAAACAAACAAACAATTTTTTTTAAAAAAAGAGAGTAATGAGTAGTTCTCACTCGCAAAGTGAATGACACCTCAGAAAATGATCTCTCATATTTCAGAAGAGCTGTGCCTGATCTCTGCAGAATCAGGTCTGTCTTGCTCAGGAAACAGACTAATTTTTGGAACCAGCTTTATGACTATCTGGGTTTCTAATTTTTATAAATGTTTATTAAAAAGCTAAAGTCTTACCAACTTAAAGTCTGCCACTTAAAAGTGCTGTCAAATTTACAGGTCCTTCTTTTCCATACTAAAGCTGCAGGTGTTGGGTAATAGAACAAAATGTGGAGTAATACTGAAGTGAATGGTAACTGAAGAATACCCACAAAATAAAATAAGTGTGGGAGTGAAACAGGGTCATAACTCTTGTGGTCCTTCCTCTACTTGCCCTTGGTGAGGCTAAGAGGAAAAAAGAGGCCAGATTAGAGTGTTTGTTCAGCAAGGGAACAGGCTGCCATGTGTTAGGATGTTACTTCGACCTTGCTCTGGCCAGCTGAAAAGAAACACTGTAGAGTGAAGATCAGGTGCCTGTATTTTAGAGCAGATTGCACACTTTGGCATCATTTTGGTTTTTCTTATAAAAACCCTGCTCACAGAGGAGAGTATAGAAAGCATTATGTAACTTAAATGAAAATGCACAATAGTATATGTGGAGAAGTGCTCTGTGTCTCAATCTGAATGGTAAGTCATCCTTCTAAATCAACAGAATTTCTAGAGGACCTAAATCGATGCAAAGGATTTTACCTTCTATTTTGTGTTCATTTTTATTAATAGTCTGCATACTAAATGCCTCCTTTAAATCTTTATGCTGTTAGCTTATACCTGTTTAACATTTTAAACTTCACAAGTTCTTTTGTGAGTTTTGCTGCTTTAACTGTGAGGTAGTCAGGGATTTATGTAATTATGAAGCCCTGTGTTTCCTGAGAAAACTAGGACACAAATTTCCCAGGAGGAATTAGCAAATAATTAAAATATCGAGGAAAAGAAAACAACAGTGAAGCATCAGCTAACAGGGTTGCAGATCTCTGATATTTGACAGCATTTTTTTATTTGTTTGTTTTTAAGAATTTCAGCTAAAGGATGTCCTGTGCTTGATTCTTGTGCTGCTGTGTTGGGGTGAAGGAAACTGGATGCAAGAATTGGACTCAATGAGTTCTGCCCTGCATCTGCCAAGGTTAATGCACATGCATCTGCTTCATGGTTTGTCATCTCTCTCCTATTCCATGTTGTTCTTTTGTCCTCCTTTTTTTTGTCTCTTCCCTTTGTCCTCAGTTTTCCTTCACTTTAGACAATCAGTATTCCTACCACTGTTTGATACCTCCCGTGCCTCTGCCAGAGGCAGAATGACATATTTGTGCCAGCTTTGGCTTTCCTTGTGCTCTTCTGTGTCTGTAATTCCACAAAATAAAATTTAAGGTGACCCCTCTTCCTCCTGAGTCTGAGGTCTGAGATCAACCTCATGTCTCAGGGTGCACGTATCTCCCCCTAAGCTGGGCTTCCATTTTGGAATCATTCCCAAGGGAGAAGAGGAAACAAAGACTGGAGACATAAGGCATCTGAACTACAGTTTCCATATGCATAGAAACAAACTGATAGCTTAAAAGTTCAGACCTTGTGCAAAACTTGTTGTGATTGTATATTTGTGTAGATTTTTTTTTTTTTTTTTTTTTTTTTGTGGAACAGAAGCTCATTGATTTAATCATTTTTTGATTATCATATTATACTCAGTAGTGCTTAATTTCTGTAGAAGCAGAGGCAGTGGAGATCAATATTGTAACACTTACACTGCTGAAGAGTACTTATTGACTGCTTTTTCACCTAATTACATGTGACCATCTAGTCTTTATCTTTTAAAAAAAGAAGAGGGAGCTCTTAATCACATTTGGGGATGGCAAGAGAACGTCTTCCCATGCTTTGCAATGTGCTGCATATTACCTGTTAAACCACTGCACATCTGTGATGAGAAGCCATTTGAAAGGCAATTAAAGCTAAAGGGTCTGTGTGTGTATTATGTATAAATCTCTGAAGTTGGCTTTTGTGCCAGGAGTACCTTTCTCCTCAAAGGAATTATCATTTCAGTGATCACAGTCTAAGAAGCAATAAACTGTTGAAGAGCAAGCTCAATTAATGACCTTAATTTCTAAACTGAAGTGTCTGTTTAGGAGCGTATGAGTGAATTATGCTCAGATTTAATTCTGAACTCAATACACTGCATTAATTTTTGGAAGCCAACCTGTCGAACACCAGCTGTGTGTTTAGTGACAGGTTTTGATAGGAGCCAGTAGCATTTTTTGTATTAACAGACAAATTTATTGTTCACATAATGGAAAAAGGGAGTGTCCATAGCTGTAGCATTCATGTGAGAATGCTGCTGGTCTTCTACTTCAGCTGTGAAAATTTGTACCTGAAGCTGTATTACATTTTTCAGTTGTCATTGCTTCTCATACACTATTGAAACTTCCTTGTTTCAAAGGTTTTTATAATACCCCAAGTAACCATTGTTAGGAGGTAGAATAAATTTTTTCCTATATCCTAATAATCTTTGAAATTCCCTCCACACTAAATAAATCCAGTTTATTTTGATTCCTCTAAAGATTATTAATCAAGTTGGTGAAAGATAAAATGGCTCCAGCTTTCACGGAAAACTGTAGGGATTTTGACATGCTGTAAGCAGAGTGAAGAGAAATCTGCTTCAGGGTCCTGATGAAATGAATGCTGACTCACTGTTAGCTTTGATCTCTGGCTGGTTAGGTTGGCTTATTCCTTACAAATATTCTTTTTCATCTCCTTTACAACTTCTTTCCTGAAAGTATGGCTGTGAGTTCTCAATTGAACATAACTGAGTTATGGTGACTTTAAAAGTGCTGTCTGTGGCTAAACCTTGGTAACCAGCTGTGAGATTATTCTGACTTAGCTCCAATTCCAGGGAAAAATAGTGTTAGCCCTAATGACATCACTGTTTTTTGAGATAAATGCAGGCTGAATGTAGACTATTTTATCCTTCCTTTTGTGAGTATGGATATCTGCGTGTGTCCTGAGGACGTGTTTTATGTGACAGTAATTGAGAGACCGTGCAGCCCAGGACGGAAAGAAAGGTCTGCTGAACTGCAGAGAACTGTAAGAACACCACTGAGGATACTTATGGGATGCAAAATCACACCCTGCATGAACATCCGCTTTCTGATTACACAAAATTTAAAGCATTCTTCACCTGACCTATCTTTCCTTGACAATTGCTTTTCCCACATGCTTGAGCAGTGAGATATGTGCCACCCTGGATTAGTTTTCTTCCTGTGCATGCTCTTCCTAATCAAATGCCACAAACTACCATTCAGTTACTGGTGATCTCTGTATATGAACCTTCTCCTGGTGTGCTAGCCAAATCCTGTCAGCAGTGGTAAGAGGGTTTGGTCAATGTGGGGTTGATTGTTTAGTTTTGGTGTTGTCTCCTCTGATCTACCACTAGAAGTTTGTCCCATGCTTCATGGAAAATATGTGATCTTGGAATAACTCTCAAAGTTGTGTGCAATTAAGGACTAGCAGAACAACTTAATAACTAAAAGAATACCACCAGCACCTCATCCTCCAAAGTAGATGTCAGAAAAGGCAAAATATCTAAATTTACGTTCTTGCAACAAAACATCAAAACCAAGTTATTTGTTTGTGGGATTGGCGACTTCTGGTGGAAGAGTTTTGGTAGAAAACTTGGAGCTGTTGCCAACAAATATGACAGCACCTACTAGATGCTGATGCTGTGGCTCCAGTGCACTATTTGGAGTCATCTACATTGAAAGATTTCCGTGTAATTAGGGGAACGCAAGACATTTGATGGAGTCTGCTACTTGTGAGGTCCTGGGTAAGAATCGGAATGCCAGCAAGAGATGGAAATAGCTTTCTTTATTAAAAAGCTGGTGGGTAATGGGAGAGGTATTTCAGGGTAATTTTTTTTTCCAAAGCCATCAGTAGGGCTCCTATTTGTCTGTCCTGGAACAAGATACTTTTTTAGACAATAGAATCCAGTTTTTCATAGGGAATTCATTACTGGAGACAACAACAAGACCTCAAATGAGAGTCTTCCATCCGAAAGAAATTCACTTGTTCAGGTATTGTGAGAGGAGTGTTATTTTTGAGGTCATTGAAATCCGTAGGTTGGCAGTGAAACATGCCATGCCCATGGTCTGTGATACTCAAAAGAGATGGTGAATGAGAAGAAGTTGTAACAATTTCTTTTTCTACTTCTTCATTAGAAGACAGCACGATAAATCTCGTCTTGCCAATCCCCTCATTCTCCAGAAGTTAGCTTAGGTTCCTTTTGCTTTGGTGCTGTCTGGTGTAGAAAGGAGACACTTTAAGAGAGTAGATCTGAGGAAAATGCCCCTATAGTCTGAGTAGTACTGCTGTTGCAAAAAACTTAAACATTTATTGAAAGTAAAAAATAAATCATCCAGGTTCTTTTCCAAAACAGCTGGTATTTGATTTAATACCCAGTGTTTTATCTTCCTGTGCTTACCTTGTCCTGCGGTGAAGACCTCTCAGGGTGTCTGATATAATAATACTTCAGAATGGAAGCAGAAAGGGCAAAGAAGAATATGAAGAACAAGTCACCAAATCGTATTAAACTTTCTTAAAAGTGTTAAGAACAAGAACAGAGTCAGGAGATTTTTACATTACTTTGGCGGCATCTGGATGAGCAGTTACAGAAGAGCGGGGGGGGTTGCTCTCAGCACCCATTGAACTGAAGATCCAGTGGCTTGTCCTGAGAACTGGAAAGTTTCAAGTTTTGCTATTGCCTTCGATTCTCCTTTTGAAGCAATTTTAATTTAACTGCTTTAATTTCAGCAGTATGGATTAACAGTCTAATTACAAACAGTAATGATCTGCTTAAGAAAAGTGTGTGCTTAAGCTCTAGGCATTGGAAAATGTGCCATAAGGATGACCTTCTGTTGCAACCATGCAGAGTTTCAGAATGGTGGCATTTTGGATGCTTTAGTTTCAAAGTCAGGCTTTCCATTTCATCTGAAAAAGAATCCCTGGGGGAATCCTTCAACACGTCAAAACTGGACAATTTTTGATTTATCTGCTCCAATCGGAACTGTTTTTTTCAGGAGATTGACTGGATGACCTCCTGAAGTCTGCTCCAACCAATGTGACTCTATGATCATGTGGGGTGTCTCCATTTATTTCTGTTTTGGGATGGGAGGGAAAGCCCAGGGATTAGCATGAAGAGATTAGATAAATGGGAGTAAAAGCACAAGTGAGATATGGTCTCCACAGACCTTGGCTGTTAGGAGCCAAGATTTAAAGTTCTTGGAAACCTTGTTGGTCTTTGATCCTACATTACTAATTCTGCAGGTATAAAAGTTGAAATTTTCCTCTCAGGAGCCAGTTTCGTTGGTGATTAGTGCACAGTTCAGACTTGTCTCTAACACTGTTCTCAAGTGAAACATGGCTGCAGATAATGTCTTTTTTGGGGTCCAAGATTAAATAGTTTTGCATTACATCTCATTGTTCTCTGAGTAGAATTTGTTTCTGAACTGAAGTACTCTTCACAAAGTGGCACAGAAAAACTCTCAAGGGATGCTATTCCTACTATGAATGCAAGTGTTTGTTACCTGCATAAATGATTTATGGTCTTAAATTCATGTGTTTAAGCTTGATTGTAACCAGTCCTTCGTTGTGGCAGGCCAGATGCTTCATACTACCTTAAAAGAAAGAAAAGAAGTCCTTCTTTAGACCTCTCTAATTTTTTTTTGAAAGGAGATTAAACTGTACGAGAGCACTAAATCTTGCAGATTTCTGGATCAAGTTAGAAGCCAGTGTGTGATATGAAACCTTGCATTTGTCTTCTCCCTTTTTCCCCTTAAATAAATAAATGGCATGATGGCAATGATAATGCAAAGTAAACCAGTTTCCTTATTACTTTCCCAGAACTAGGAAGGCAGAAGATCATAATAGAACGTCATGTTTCAAACCCTTTGTGCAACTGAACTACTACTGGCCTTGCTGCCCAGTGAGTACCTTTCCAATATATTCAGATTTACACTTGTTTAGAATTTAAAAATATGTAATTTGGGGTTCATAAACCATCAAGTCATCCACATTCAGCTGCCATGTTGCTCACGTTTTCAGACTGTCTTCTGCTTCTGTGACTTCCCCATTCTCCTCCCATCCAAACTCCAGTTATGTTACATTCTGACCTTATGTGCTTTTTCTCAAAAAAAAATATATACAGCTGTCTACCCAACCTTGTACTAAACTCCTGCTTTACCTTGAGGCAGATTCTAATATGCATGTGTAATGCATTCCAGGGCTGAAGCTCCTACATGGTTTATACTCACAGCCTAACAGCGTTATGGAGCTCTATTTTACAGGGTGCCGACAACTTTATGAGTTTGCTTTAGTTTGTATTCCAAAACAGTTGCTTGAACTGTGGCTTTGCCTTGTTTGCCTACAAATAAGCAATTTATTTTTTAAATGAACTCTTTTCTGCACTTTGCTGCTACTCCCTCAATACGGTGTGTTTAACGTCTGTCATGGTTTCATCTTGCTATCGGAAAATATCATAAGAAAGAGACCACTTCCTTAAAACAACAGACACCAAGATGGCCTTTTGTAGCCCCAGGTCTTCAGCACACTTCTACTTACTTACATAAGTAATTTGATTTCAAGGGGTCTATGCATAAAAAAAATGATGGTGCCCATATGAGTGTTTATATGGTTCAGAATATGATTAGGTACCCCTGCAACCTGTGTCATTTCTTCCAGCTCCGGTTGTTCAAGCTGCTAATTGCCCAATGAAACAGATAGTTGTAGAGCAGACCTTCATCAAATATATCCTCCATGAAAATATTCAAGTATTAAATGTGTGAAAATCTATAATAATCAGAAAACAATAGATTTTTGGTTCTTTTCTGAAATGTAACACACACTTGGAGGCATCTCATTTTCCTGGCATACAGAATAAAATCTTAAAATGCATAGATGTGTTTTCTCTCAATAACATCCTAAATGGGATTATCAAAATTGGAACCTTTTGGAAAAGCACTTCTCATGTATTAGGCACACTGTGCTTGGTACAAGAGCCATGCTGATACAGTGATTGTTTTTCTCTCTTATATTTTTCCTTATCAATGTTAAAGATTGAGGTGGAGGTAGGGGAATAACCCTAAACAAAATCACCATTCTTGGAAAAAACTGGGTTCATGCTGAATCTAGAGTTAAGAGTTCCAGAACTTTGACAAAAATGCCCATCACTGATCTTTGATAAACTTACTGCTCTGAAAATGTTAAAAGGTTAATTTACTGCTGCTATATTAAGTCAAACACAATATTGCCTTCCCACACTGCCTTACTTATCCTGAATTGGATTCTGTCTTATCTTTCAGCTAAAGTTTACATAAACTCTGAGTTACTAGTTTGGCTAGCTAATGTCACACTTGTGTTGAATATATCAGATCTAAATCAAATGCATATTGGAAATGCACCTGTTGGAGAGTCACAATTACAAAGGGACAGCCTGGGAATGGAAAGGATAAAATTGCTTGCTGGCAATATCAATTCTTTTTGAAATCAAATAAGCAGGTGATGAAATGACTCAGAGATGTCTGATGATGGGCTTATGCCAGGCCCTAGGGGAGTTACTAAATGCACAACTTAGAAGTCCTTGAATTAGTCCCATTTATCAAGGGACTGCCTCAGGCTGGGTGAAGTAGTTTTGTTTCATAACATTTCCGGAGTACTAAGCTCCAGAACTTGCTGATCTGCAAGTTGGTGAAGGAAATCAGAATAAACATGCACAATTGCCTGCATACTCCTGAATTACTTTGTGCTGCACTGAAGCCAGGAGATCTCCTTCTGCTCCTTCCCAGCCCCTTCACTGTTTATCCTGTGTTTTCTTGATTATACCAGCACAGCTGTTTGTGCACCTGTATGAAAAACTAGACTCAGGAAATTGATCTCAGTGAAGTGGTGTGTGCAAAGCATCTGACTGGGTGCGATGTATGTTTTTTGTGGGGTTTGTTTGTTTTTTCTTAATGACCCTGCTTTGGGAAGATTCAGCAGAGTCTCTACAAAATGTGCAAGTGACTGAGAGCAGAGTTTTGCCAGCTGAGAGAACTGGAGGGTCTTAAATGTTGATTGATCAACTGAAGGGTGAAGATGTCTTATATTCTCTCAGCTATAAACAGTTTGTTAAATGCATTTTCCCTCTAAACCATTGAGGATTATTACTATTAGCTTAAAACCAGATGAGTGACCAGAGATATTTTAATGTCATTAAAGGTGATGTACACACAAATGCAGCCATTTACACAAAATGTAGAGGAGGTTATTTTAACTTCCTTTTGTCCCTCACTATCAGGAGGTAACGGCAGCTGATACAGCTGTTAGGAAATGAAAGGGCCATTTAAAAGCAAGCTAAGTAGCCCGCAGCTACCATGTACATGAAAAGAAAGCACTTTTTACTTTCTCATCACTGTTAAAAGCTCAGTATTTACTTGAGGTGATTTTTGAATTCTGGAAGCCTGTTTAGCTTGATTTATTTGTGGCTTGAGAGTTCAGATGCAAAGGCATATTTGTCATTTAATTCTTGCTGCAAGGCTTGCCAAATACCCTGTGACTCTAATGAACCTGGAGGGAGACTTCTTTACTTATGAACATGCTTTAAATTAAAAGTACCAACTGGCAGCTGAATTTTGAAGGTTGAGTGCACAACAGGGGGAAAGAGCAAATGGTAGAGCACTGCTCATATCCACAATTGAGGACATTTTTTCCCCTGGAAAGGTGTGCCCTTATGGAGATTTCGAACAGCGTTTCCTCCACCATGCTGCTCCTTGTCCTTTTTCCTGAATGCCAAAGTTAAAGACCTGCTTTATTTTTTCTCCATTTTGATGTATGCTGAGCACCTTAGGCAGTATATGCTTGGTTGCCAATGTAATGGGAAGCAGAAGGAACTTTGGAAAAGCTGAAAAACAAAAGTTAAATTCAGCTCTGGAAATCATCTTCCTTCTAATGATCTGTTGAAAAACAGAGCAAAACTGTGTCTAATCCTAGCAAAGGCACAGTCAGTGTCCCTTTGGTGGGCAAATCTGGTAAAGTCAGATTTCCTTTGGCAATTATAAGCATGGAAATTACTTGTCTCTTAAGGCTCAAAATAATACTGTTTCCTCTCTCCAGGGGGAAAACTTAACTCTTCTTCCCCTTCCCTTTTTGGCGCTCCATCTTGATGGAAGCTTTGAAGCATCTGCTTGGCACCTCTTGCCTCTGACATACCTTGCTTTAGCCTTTGCTAAGGACTTGCCACAGCAGCAGTAGCAGTCAGGAGTATTTGCAGGCAGCAAGCCCTGTGCCCCAGCTGCTGCAGTAAGGTTTTCTTCCTTTTGGATTCTGGCTGGTCTTTCAGGTTGCTGTGGATCCCAATGTACCTGCAATGTACACTGTGAATGTACTTCAACCTCTTCTGCCTCCCAAGAGGGCTCACAGTGTTTCTCTCAGCACAGCAATTATCCTCACTCCCAGAGGGATCAAATGGTCTTTCTGTGCTTCTTGAAGGGAAGTAGGAAAATATTTAATTTCTGCCATTGTAGCTCAACAGCGTAGTTAATAAAGAAAATCTGTGATGAAGAAAAAAAGGATGGTGAAGAAAAAGATATCTAAGAATTGTTTGGGCAAATCACAAAGCAGGGATATCTTGACCTTTGTTTCAATTTACCCCATGGTTTCAAAAGGGGGGTTTTGGGAGCACTTCTATGTTAGTGTGCGTTTACTTATTTGTTTTATTCTTTTACTGAAATGATGTTTGTAGGCTTAAATCACACTTTAGGCTAAAGTCTAAGTTCTTTCACTTTATTATAGAGAGCTGTGAATGAAAATTAAGTGGCTGGTGAGCTGCTACACAAATGAGGTTAGAAGTCTCAAATGTTCTGTGCTTCCCAGCTTGAACTGGAAGGAATTGAAATGACAGGGGAAGCTCTGATATGGTTTTCATGACTGGAGAGAATTCAGCACAGTGAAAAGCTGAGCTCTTGGAACAGAGGAAAATGGGATTAAGGTGCAGACACTTTGCCAGACCTGCGTGCTTGTGGTTTAAATGAGGCTTTCATTCATAAATGGATACAATTATGTATTTATTTGTGCATTTTTCAGAAAAATATTTTGGCTTTAAATTGAATAAATGCCATAAGTTTGAAAGGGACAGTGAACGCTGTAGAATATATTTTCATATAAAAAGCATAAAGTAAATCCTGAGATCTCTAGATGTTAGCATGTCAAGACAAATAAAAAACAGCTGCCATTGAGTGTGATGGTGTCCATCCTTTATCTCTCTAAAGTTTTAATTTGAGGCACAGGTGAACAAGTGAAGACATTGGGGAGAAATCTTAATTTTTTGATGGATAAATGTTGTTTCTCAGTCATAGTGAGGGTAGGATTAACTCTTAACTCTGCTTGAAGTCAGGCATTCCAATGACCTTTAAATTTAAGGGCATTCACCTTCATCCTGCTAACCACATTCATATTACACCTGGCTTATGGGCTGAGCAAGCAGTGGGATGTGGCAAAGCAGTAAGAATGAAGAGCTAAGTTTTGCTGCACTTCTATGAGGCATTTCCTCCTCTGTGCAGGTACCCAGGTACTCCCAAGAAGCCAAGACCTGGCGAACAGGTGATTTGCAGGGTTTAAATTATCAATTTTACAGCATCCAAGAAGAGTGAAGAGGATGGGCACATTTGGCAGCTTTCAGATAAACATTTAGACAACAAACTGAGTTGTAAGTAGCGCCTCTGAACTTTGTTGCACAAGAGGCTGTCCTGTAAAACAGATTAGGTTGCTACCTTTTTTTCCTCAAAGCTGGTGCCTGTTCATCTTTCTTTTCCCTTGACTTTTAATAGAAGAACTTCTAAAGAGTTGCATCAGTTCTGTGTGTGATTGGATAACTGCAGACAGTTGGCAAATCCCACTTTTAGGGACAACAGGATCATCTGCAGACATTACTTTTCTGCCAGTTTTCATCTGTTTTATTTCACTGTAATTTCATTCATCCTCATGAAAAACAGTAATTCTGGTTTTTACCATCAAATATCCCAGCTTCCAAGCATCCAGCTCAGATTGAAAAGCATAGCTGAAATCTCCAGCAAGCATTCTGTGGAAGAAATACAGACTCATTCAAGTAGCTCTAGGAAAACTGCCTTGTGCATAAATCTTTACCAGATGCAAAACTTCCCATTAAAGATACTTAAGGCTACAGTAGTTGCAGCTTCAAAGACAAGGAGACATGAGAGTTGAATTATCCATTTCCACATGCTCCATCTGCAGTCTGCTTCCCTTTAACATGTTATATTACCATCTGGGCCTGCTAATTGTGCTTCATGAGTGCACATCATAACTGACTTGCCAAAGGCCAAGGCATTAATCTCTCTAATCTTCCACTCAGGTTTATGTTCCCACAGTCACACTGAATTTCAAATTGGCTGTTGTGTGGCCACAGTAAACCATGGGCCAGAGACTCTCTGTGAACTTTTACAGAGATTAGTAAATACAAAAACTAATCTGTTGTCCATGAAAACAACTACTAAACCAGTTACTGCTCTACAGCCTTACTGAGGTTGGTCATACCTCATACAGTTGATTCTGGCAATCGATCCAGCCTGTCCAGTTCCCTCTGCAGAACATTCCTACCCTCCAGCAGATGAACATACCCACCCAGCTTGGTATCATTTGCACTGAGGGTGCATTCAATCCCCTTGTCCAGATTATTGATAAAAATCTAAAACAAAACTGGCCCCAGTACTCAGCCCTTTCAATGCAAGATAATTGACTGTTCTGAAACTTATTTATAGAATCACCACAATACATAATTCTGCACCACTGACAACTTTTCCTCAGGGTGTGAATCAAGGAGTTTTGAAAACCAAGCTGCTTCCTGTTACAAGTTGGTCTCCATTCCTTTTTGATGGGGTTTTAAATATGGAGATCTGCCACTGTATGTGTAGAGGATGAGCAGAGGTGTAGCAGCACAGGTTGTGAAACTTCACAGCATATATCAAGGTGTGGAGTAGCTCCTCCCCATCAAACTCCATGGAGCCTGTGGTTTCAGGGATACCACTGGTGCTCTTGTCATAAATTCTTTCTTGCTTGCAATACACTGGTGGGATTCAGCATGAGATTTTTTTGCTTGCTGGTTTAAATGTGGTGCTAGCCTTGTTTTTTTGACCCCACAGGATCCACCTATGAGAGGTGTCTCATTCAGATATGGACTTCCTCAGGACTGCCTTTTACCCTGCTAATGTAGAGATCTGCATTACTAACAGACAGGAAAAGAAGCTTATGCTGTTATGAGCTCATCTGGTCATCAAGTATTTAATTCTACTGCTGAATCTCACTTTAATCTTCCCTGAATAATTTATACATGAGAACTGATGATAGAGATCTTCGACAAATCACAGACAGTAAGTGTTTAGGGCTGTTATGCCTATTTGTCATGCACCTCTATTTTATCAATTTGTTTCTTCTGAAGAGTGATATTTTACATCTCTATTTAGTTCAAGTTGTCACTTCTCTGCCTGCTTCATGCACTCTCTATTTTCTCCTATTTACTTTCTTGCCTACCCTAGAATCTTCTCTATATAAGAAAATATGCAGCATGCATGTCTCTAGTTGTATGTTTCTGCAACATGAAAAAGGATTAAGATACTTGGGAACTATTTAGTCTCTTTGTTTTGTGCATGGATACAGCATCTTGTACTTTGTCTTTTTGAACTTTATTCAGTTCTCATGGGCTCACTACTCAAGTTTGTCCAGATCCCTCCGGATGGCATTCCATCCTTCTGTTGTGTCAACAGCACTGCTCACTATCATGTCATCAGCAAACTTGCTGAGGGTGCATTTGATCTCTCTATGTCATTGATGAAGACATTAAAGGCCACTGGTTCCACAACAGAGCCCTGAGGAACAGCACTCATCACTGACCTCCAGCTAGATATCGAGCCATTGAGCACATCTCTCCATCCAGTCAATTCATTATCCTCTGAATAGCCCACCCTTCAATTCCATGGCTCTCCAATCAGATAAGGATGTAGAGTGAGACCCTGCTGAAGGCCTTACAGAAGTCTAAATGGATCACATGTGTTGTTCTTCCTTTGTCAGCCATTACCACTATTCCATCATAGAAGGCCACCAGATTGGTCAGGCAGGATTTGCCCTTAGTGAAGCTGAGCTGGCTGTCTCAGAAAAATGAGAGACCTTCTTGGGAATACTCTTGAGCTAGTGCTCCTGGTGGGTAACAACAGAGAAGGATTAAGGACGACATACCCTGGAAGAGCTCCCCTGTGGTCAAACATCAATCAGGGCATCATATGCATATTTATTATTGATTAGTACTGATTTTATACCACCATTCAGCAGAAACTGCTTCATATAAAGAGTTGCAAACATCTGTGTTTCTAGTCCCCATTCTCTGCTTTACATGTGCTCAGCCAACATGGGTCAGGTTTGCCAGGGGTCTGGTGTTAGTACTAAGGACAACCATAAAATCCCTTAGGGAGAAGACATATTACTTTGAAATTTCTGCTTTCCCAACAGTCCCATGACTAGAGGTAAAAGAATGTAATTAATGTACTGGCTGCTTTATTTCCTTCTAGTCACTTCAGAACTCCAAGACCAAAAAAAATCCAGAAGGCTTCAAAGACTGTGTTTAGCTAAAAAGAGTGAATAAGAACTAGCTGATTTTTGTAATCCAGGCTGGATTAGCAGTTAGGTTTAAATCAACAAAGCAGACAGAAGACATACCCTGTAGCACCCTTCTGCACATTGGAAGAGGGAAATTTTATTTTGAAAGCACACTAAAGGATTTAGATAAGAGAGGCTTATGTTAGAAACAGGATAATGGACAGCTGAGAGACTGAGGTTTTTTGACAGTAGAAGGAATTAATTCATATTTTGGAAAGACTGTATTTAGGCTGAAAATTTTCAAGGAATCAAATACATATTGCATTAAAGCAAGCAATTTAATTTTTACTGTGAATCTAAGAATGGGAGGGAAATTGTGGAGGAGAGAAATGAAGGAGTAAAAGAGAGGATTACAGATTGACTGTTTTATTTCTGAGGCTTTCCTGTGCTTCATACCTTGTCTATACTGCTGAAAAATAAGTGGTTGAGGCAAGGTGTCAGCTGTGGAGACACAGGCAAAGGCTGAAGGACTTTCACACATTTCTTTTTTTTAACATAAGTAATGCCTGTTCCACATCCAAGGTCTGGCTACATGTTTTATACAGTCTAGTGTGTTGTGATATGCACCCCACTAAAGGGAACAGCCATAACAGTGATCTGTACGAGCTTTGAATGATGTGTGTTACTTGTTCCTTAGCTCATCCTGTACCACTCTCAGTAACCAGATGAGATCCTTCCCCAGAAAGAGCTGGATGTAGCTACAAGGAACACCCAGTGTGCAGCAGCACTCTGTGCACTCTAGCCAGCTCCTTTCCTTGTAGCTGACAACAGCCAGCTGCAAAAAGCTGTAGGAAAAGTGTGTTGTGCGTGGGATTCAAAACCAAAGGGCAACAGGCAATAAACTGCAAGATGTTGTAACAGTGAAAATGCAGAGGAAAACCATACCATCTCTCTATCTTTCC